>NC_059074.1:86094023-86397054 GCF_020497125.1 Mauremys mutica | reverse complement strand
ATGGAAGCATGTCCTCTGGAATGGTGGCCGAAGCATGAAGGGGTATTTTCAAATATATTTGAATATGTAGGAAAAAGTCCACAAATATTTATAATACATTTCAATTGATGGTCTATTGTTTAAGTGTGATTAAACACTGATGAATCACCATTAATTTTTTTAATCGTGATCAATTTTTTTGAGTTAATCGTGTGAGTTAACTGTGATTAATTGACAGCCCTAGTAATAATAATAAATTTACAGGTAGGCAAAGTAAAAAATGATGCTTGAAAACTTCTTAGAGTTTTAATTAAGGATATTTATATTGTATATTTTGACATGTGATATTGACAATTTGGGTTTTAACAGTTATAAAGCTTTAATTTTTTTTGAATTTTGTCGGCTACTGTCATTAAATCTGAACCCCACCATAATTTACAACTGTGTGATTAAAAATTAAAAAATGATTCAAACCCATAAATTTGTACAACTGTGATAATTTAAATCACTAAAAATAAAAAATGCTTGAAAATAAATATCAATATCTGTCAAAATTATTTTTAATAACATTGAATTCTGCCAACCCTGCCTGAGAAGGTTAAAGGTCAGGCAGTATCCTCACAGGTTATCAAAATGGATCTTCAGCTATATAAAAACATGGTACAAGCTATCCAAGTTGGAACCAGCTAGCTACATTAGAACTCATTCTGCTAGAGTTCAGTCAGCCTCTGCTACCGGATTGAGGAATGTCCCTTACTGAAAATATGTAAGGCAGCCTCCAGGAGCTCAGTCAACTCATTCACAAGTCACTATTCATTGTAGAGGCTTCCAGATCAGATGCCCATTTTAGTAGGGTTGTCCTGTAGTCATTTTTAAAATTGGACTTCAGTACCCATCTCCAAGGAAGCAGACAGTCACCAAGGGTGAAATCTGTGTGTACAGTCACTGAAGGAAGAATGGTTACTAACCTTACAGCAACTGTGGTTCTTCGAGATGTGTTATCCACATGGTCTCCAGGACTCGTCCTCCTTCCCTTCTACTACAGAGTCCTCCTTGGGATTTGTTATTGACAAAAGAACTGAAATATGCTTGGGCCTGCTCTGCCCTTTATGATCTCGGGTGCTGAGGTGTGAAGACATCTAAGGCACCGGTAGGCAGCCGCAAGACAATGGACAAAGGAATCCAGTCCGTAATGTGCACCAAGAGTGGAATCCATATGGACAACACATCTTGAAGAACCACAGTTACTGGGAGATAAGTCCTTTCTCCCAGCACCAGCACCTATATGATCTGTCAACAAACTTAAGAATATGCTGTCTATGGCATCTATTGTATTACACTATGTCTGACTAGTTTTGGCTGCAGCTAGGCTTCCCCTTTTTTATGGGAAACAAACTGAGTGAAGTATCTTATGATACCGGTCCCTTGAAGGTAGCTTTATTTTTAATACTGAAATATAAAATAAACTAACAAATTATTATTAAAATTAGCATTCTCCTGTGGTTTTTAAGCTTTAATTAAGCTGCTAATTTACAAAGTCTAAAAGAGTTATGCCAAATGCCAATTATAATGGCTTTTTTCTTCCTGAAATTTTATATGCAGGTGCCCTTGAGATTGCTTGTTTTAGCAAAGTAAACAGAACTGTTAACACGGTGCTATGTACTGTACCTTTTGCTTGCTTATTTTAAGCTATGAATTTATGTATTGCAGGTTGAAGCCTTCCCTTCATTTTGTCTCATGGAATCAAGAAGGCTGGAAAACTGGCCTATGTTCAGTACCTCCTGTGGGCCATTCTCACTCACTGTTGGCATTAGCTAACAACACTTGTGTGAAACCAACCTTTACAGAGCTCAAAGACAGATTCATGAAGCTCTACAAGAAAAAGGTACAGTGAAAAGCAGCGTAACATCCCAATGTACTTTAAAGTAGCAGTAGTCTCTTCTATCATTTTATTGTTTGAGATGTGGAGGAGAAAAGCAAATTTCAGTGCAAGCTGCAACAAAGAAGATATTGCTTTAATATACATACAATAGACTTTGCACTCCGAATGCAAAGCAGTGTTGTGGACCTATCTTTTCTGATAACAATGCATTATTTTTTTTTAGTAGTATTCCTGTACCACCAGAATGAGTGTCTTGATAACCCATCCTATGTCTGAATTGCACCTCACCAGGATAGCTGGGAGCATGCTACAAAAGTGTACCTCAATTAAGCCTGTTTGTTTGCAAGGGCAAAGGAACTGGAAAAGCTGCAGCTTTGTCAAAGCAAAAGATAGAAATGTTAACTAAGTTATTGCTCATAGGTTTTTTTTAATGTTTGTCATAAGTCCTGTGCTATTGATCATCAAAATTGTTAAAAAAAACCTTTAAGTTTTTAACACCAGTACTCTAACTCACCGTATCAAACTTGTAAAATCCAGAGAAGCTGTCTTGTAACACGGACTGAGACTTCAGTTTTGTCATGGAAGTCGTGGCTGTGGCAAACATACAGCCTTAGCTAAAATGAGGATGGTGTTTAAGTTAACAACTAAAACTAAGTTGGGCAGATAACCCAAGAAAAGACTGAAAGGAAAAGAACCGTATATTGAGTTAACAGGATATCCTAAAGTAGTGGTTCTCAACCTCTCCAGACAACTGTGCCCCTTTCTGGTATCTCTGCCTCTGCAGTCCTGCATGGTATGGTTTTTAAAAAAAGAAACTGAAGGAGATGTTACTTCTGTCAAAGATGCCAAAATAGCTGGGTATTCCTGTCCTTCTGATGGCATGGTAACTGAAACTAAGGGCACTATACTGATGATAAATGCTGACGAACTTAGGAATTTCAGCAAGGGAGAAGAAAATCTAATGGGTCTGGAATCTGATTTGTCTTGCATACCCCCAAGTTACACCTCACTTTAAAACTACTTGCTTATAAAATCAGACCTAAAAATACAAGTGTCACAGTGCTCTGTTACTGAAAAAATGCTTACTTTCTCATATTTACCACATGATTTCCAACGGATTTATTTTATATAGAGAGCAGTATAAACAAGTCATTGTCTGTATGAAATTTTAGTTTTTGCTGACTTCACTAGTGCTTTTTATGTAGCCTGTTGTAAAACTAGCAAATATCTAGATGAGTTGATGCACCCTTTGGAAGACCTGCACACTCCAGGGGTACATGTACCCCAGTAGAGAACCACTGTTCTAAAACACCTTTGGAAGTTCAAAGTTTTTAAAGGAATCCTAAAAAGTGGGAAGATTAACCTTAGAGCTGTTGATGCTTCCTATGTGGACTGAAGGAGGTTTTCTGTTAATATAAATGATCCACCTTCCAATCCCCAGGCATTTACACTGGGGGGTTAAATCAGCTGAACAGTGGCCCTCGGGGTTTGAATTTTTCACATACTTGAGCCAGGTAGCTAGGTTGTAGTTAGCTACATTTTAAGTTTAGTCCTGGCTAAACACTAATGTCAGTGAATTCCAGACACTACAGCCCACTACAACAAAGCCACAATTGTCTGCCAGCCTGCTTTGATGGGCCCTCTAAAGGTGGGTGGCAGATAAACATAAGCACTGAACTTCTGGCCTGGCAGGGGAGTCATTGTGCCCTCCCAATCCTGGGCTTCTCCAAGGGCCAGAGAGGCCCTCAGCATAATGTAGGCATCCCTGAGGGCTTTTCTAAATTACAGCAGCTTCCCCACATTATCCTATGGACTGCAGTGCTGCCCAGAATTTCTGCAACGTACAGCACTGCTCCACCCACTCCCATTCTACACCAGAACTTTCAAGGGGAGTCTCGGGAGGCCGCCTTTCCCAGGCAGAATCAGGGTTGTTGGGGCTTCTTTATGTGCAGCGGCCGTTTTGCCTGTCACAAATGGGCTGGAGCATGGATGAGGGCCTTGCCCACATTCAAGATGGGGTCGCTGAAGTAACCAGGACTTAGGCCCTTAAAGACTTTTGAAAATAATAGCATTATGGACCACCTGCCACTTCAGAAGCAGCCAGCAGTCAGTCAAACCAATGAGTAAAAATGCTGCTGCATTCTGAACAAATGGCAAATAGTAGAGAAGTTCTGCTGTAAACTCCACTAATCAGGAATTACAATAATAAAGCATTTATTGCCTTTACTCCATTATTATCTTGGTATCTTGCGGCACTGGAAAAAACACTTTTGAACCACCACTGGCACCTGGCTTTCAATATAAAGGGCTTGGTCAGAAGTGACACTAAGGGCTTGCCTACACTGTGCCATAGTGCGGACTATCGGGGGGTGAATTGCAAAGTGTATCAAAGTGTTGCGCACTAACCGCCCCATATGGATGCTGCTGGCCAAACTAGTTTGTGTTCTCTAACTGTTAGGACTATGTTCACATGAACTAGGTACTTTTTAAGTTCATGCCAGCAGCATCCACACAGGGCAGTTAGTGTGCAACTCTTTGGTATGTTCTGCAATTCACACCCCAATAGTCTGCACTGCAGTGTAGTCGTAGCCTAAGATTCTGACCTATGTATTGGTGAATCCTTTCAACAAGCTTCTACACAAAGGAACAAGCCTCCTTAATGATCTTTATTTAGAGTAAGACAGGATGGAGGATGAGGTATGTGACTGATCTGGCCAGCAGTATTGTTCAAGATCCCCTCCCAGCTCACCCAAAGATTAATTAGATCAACCTAGCAACGTCACTCAGGGCTGTGAAAAAATTCATGCCCCGAGTGCCGTCACAAGGTTGACCTAACCCCCAGTGCAGATGCAGCTAGGTCAACGGAAGAATTCTTCCATCAATCTAGCTACTACCTCTCAGACAGGTGGATTAACATCAGTGGAAAAACCCCTTCCATTAATGTGGGAAAAGTCTACAGCAACGCAGCTCTGGCACTGTAGTTGTGTCGCTGTAGCAGCTGTAGTGTGGGCATGCCCCAGAGTATTGCAGCAGGAAGTTGCTAAGTAGCATTTCAGCAAAGGATATAGTGAATCTAGACCGTCTTTCAATCTATTTATGATAGTGCTTGTTGTCCCCTTTCAAGGTAGGCTAAACAATAATGTATATTGAGCTAGATGAATCTAATCTAACTCCTTGTGCACAGAAAAGGATATGTTAATCTGTGTATATTCTTATAGGCTCACCTTCACCATTACTTGCACGTTGATGGGATGGAGCAAAGCTGTTTCTCCGAAGCCATATCATCCTTGTCAGATCTAATAGAGGAATATAACCAGCTAGATGCCACTAAAAGTGCGCCTAGAACATATCCCTCAAGACTGAAGATAGCTATGTAACAGAGGAAGAATTGCTATTATTTGCAGAACAGCAAACTGCCTAAGATAACTGGATGGGTTGTGAAAGCAGCTAGGACTAATCATTCCACAGGGATCCTGCTACTGTCCCTCTCCCGGCTGACTGGGAGTGTTGTATCAAGTGCTCAGACTGGAAAAGGGACCAACATATATCGCACACTAGCAGAGTAAGTAGTGATCACGTCTGCCAGGAGGAGAGAAGGGAGGAATTGTAACAGCCCAAAATGGAGTTGGTGAACTCCTTGGACCAACTTGCATTAATTGATCCCTGCTTTGGAGCAAAGAGTCCCCTTGGTATAAGATACACGAGGGAAGGGAAATCCTACATTTCCTTTTTTGAGATGAAAGAAGGCATCTAGTGAGTCGTTTCTGAAGTTCCTAATATCCTAGAAAATTTATTTCCAAAATGATGGTCTAAGTGATGTGTGTAACTATTCACACCTTAGAGTGTTGCTTCGTCATTGTATTTAGATGTAATTGAACTAAAATTTTCCAACTTGATATCAGAACTCGCAATATGAAGAATAATTTGACAACAGATGCATCAAGTATAATACTAATATATTGTATAATAATGATTCACCTTTCGTGAACTCTAGGTTGCACTAATGTTGGTTTATATACTGATGAGGATAAGAGGCTAGCATAGTATGCCGCCTCTTTATCTAATAACTGTGATCATATGTACTTATGATATGGATTGTTTGGAGAATGAAGATTATATTCTTAAAAGAACCTAATTAAAATAGAAGCATATTTTAAATATATAATTAGAGTAAAGAGATTTTTGTATTATGATCAGACTATATTTATAAACAGTTGTCTTAATAACAACTCCTGTATTTTTGCAGAATAAAATATGTGGATATTCAGAATTTGTCTGCCAAGCCTGACTCTTTGGTCTTAAAAACTGCGTTGAGCAACTACAAATGGACCCATAAAATTACATTTTTTTCAAATTACAAGTTTCTTTCAAGAGAGCTCCGGTGGCAGTATGACGAGACACAATAGTATTAGTTCTAATTTTCAATGTATGAGGCCAGAAATACACAAGACACATATTTGTTGAGGCAATTCTTATTAGGAAGAAAGCATTTTGAAAGTCACTCCGGTGAAACAACTTACCTATAGAACACTACAAATGTACTTGGCACTTTATGACAAAAGACATAGGATAAAATCCTATCCCCATTGAAGTCACTGGGAGTTTTGCCAGGACTTCACCCATGGTCCCTACTCCAAGGAGCTTGCAGTCTAGGTTAAATAAGAAACAAAATATCATGAAGAGGGAAGAGAAATGAAGGCAGGCCAGCATAAGATCATGAGGTTACTTTTCATTGTATAAGTAGTGTTTGTTCCTTTTATAAGTTTGTTTTTGTCAGCATGTCATGAGGGGGGGAAAAATAATGAAAAGGCAAATTGTATACATTTAAAATTAAAATCTAGAAAAATAGTTCATTGGGAATGAAGTGAACTAACCTATGTCTTGACAAATACGTTTTTGTTTGTACCTACGCGCAAATGAATTAGTGCACAACTGAATCTGCGCTTAAAATTCATTTGTGGTTGAATGCTACAATATGTAATTTTTTTTTCTAACTCTATCTTGTGGATCAAGAATGATAGATCATTACAGCAAAAAAAGTTAGTAGAAAAAGGAATCTCAAGTTACTTGGATGTTTAATTTAAACCTACATGTTTGTTGAGGATGAGGGAAGACACCTATTTCTAGGAGTTTTTTGTGAAATATGGAGCAAATTCACCCCTGTATTCCTGTGGATTTTTTTAAATTACAAAAGTTTTCCCTCCATGGCTGTCCCTATGTTAGCTAGACATTCCTCAAATGTATACTCGCGTTTCAAACAATTTAATTCTTATGTTTTTTGAGTATCTTGTTTTACGTACATAGATGTTGTTCTTAAACCATGTTCTCAGGGTATTTAACAGAAGAATGTCAACAAGTTTGGTTTCAGTGGAAGGGTCTTCTCTTTAGCTAACTCTCTTCAAACTGAGCATGCTGCCATCTTGATGATACACTGCTGTCCATGGTGTAAGTTATAATAACTTGAGTCCTGAAAATATATCTCCTGGATCACTACAAATCCTCTGACAAACACAAGATGTGATCCACATCATCTTCCACTTAAAGGAGCCTTCTTTGGGGCAGTCAAACTGTACAATGATCATTTTGGATTTGTTAGGTATGCAACATCTCTTGTCCAGACACACACCACAGAAAGTAGGTTTGTAGCTTTGTGTGCTTGAGCATCCCGAAAAGGCTAGCTTCTCTGCTTTGGGAAGCTGGAATGTTGGCTGACATGTTTTTCCTTTTGGAATCTTAAATGTAAAACAAAGCAAAGCTTGAAACTTCACATGAAAAAAGGCAACAGAACAAACAACAAAGGTTGTTATGCATTTAAATAGCAGTAGCATTTGAAACACTACCTACTTTTTTTTAAGCTGTTTTACTTTTCTTTGTACCAGTCAGAAACTGAGATTTATTTTTTAAAGTAATAAAACAGCAGGCTACCAGTAATGATCCTCAGATTTGTGGCTTTCTTTAAAATTATACTTCTGTAGTTCACTGCTACATGATAAAGACAAGATCAATCTTGTATTTCAGGAAGGCTCACATATCAGAGATAATGGAAAGCCATTTTGCACTACATTTTACCTTTATAGTCTTCAATATATTGGTCTGACAAGGTTGTATGAAACACAACCTCTCTTCTTTTCTCATTTCACATTTACTGTTTTCATTGGTCACTCTGTTGGATATACCTATGCCACAGGTTCTGGAACAAGGTGTCCAAGAAGTTGCCTGTACTAAGCACTTCTCCTTCAAAACAAGTGGTAGACTTCTGTAACCTGAGAGACAGAGCAATGTATTATACATGTTGCAACACAGCAAGATAGAGACAGAACTTTTAAAAATAGCCTAAAGTAGCTTTAATTGAAAAAGTGATTTAGCATTTGATTTCTGTTCATGTGGTTTCTCTCGTTAGACCTAAAAGGCTGAGGCTGAGATGTGCAAAGCTGCCTAAGAAATTTGGATACCAATTTCCATTAAAATCGGAATTTGACATCCAAATCTCTGAGATGGCTTTGAAAATCTCAGCATGACTGTTTGTTTGTTCTGTGGCCCTCCAGATTAATGTTATGGGAACCCAAAATCCCTTCTGAAGAACTGTTATAAAACATCCAGAGTAGTGAAGAACACATTTTAAAAATTTCTTAGACTGCAGACCAAGGGCAGCTGTGAAAAGTTATATGAACATATGTAAATAAATCTTTTGATATGTAAATTTTCTTTTCTTTTTTTATGTCAGGAGCGATTTTTTTTTCAGTCATTTCTAAATATCTAATGCAATAAATCTAATCCCCTACCTAATAGGAGTGCAAATAGGTAAAGGTATAAAATAAGATTTAAAATCACTGTGGCAAATCTTGATGAAATACTCAAGAAGGGCTCACGGGGTTTGAAATCTGCACATGTAGTTAAGAGGGTAGGGCAGAATTATGAGGGTACCTGGAAGGTAGACAGCAGGTTAAAGATCTCAGTGCAGGAAGCAGATTAAAAGCCTGGCACAGATCTGCAATAAATAAAGGGAGGTTACATAATTGCTCATATGTAGTACATTTTCTACGTATGATATAGATACTGTCTTTGTTTAGGAATTAGCTAAACAGAAAATGCTTAAGGAAAGCAGGAAAACTGAAAGAACAGTAAAAGCAATAAAATTAAGCTTAGCATTTGCTACCAGCATTAACAGAAAGGAGAAAAGAATTAAAACAGTCTTAGAGCTAACAAGCCACTGCATGATTTCATGCAAACTATGCACAAATTGAATTTAAACCACAGATTATTACATTGTGTTAAGGAGAGAACATCATTTTTTAAACAAATGTTCAGGTTTTCTCTGTGAAAGGGAAAAAGCATTTCTCCTACCAAGGATTCCTACTCTGTTTTGGTTTTGTCCCTTCCATCTTCCTCACTTTCCATGTTGTCTCCCTGTTCTTTGGGTCATGCCTCAATCTTAATTGGTATTGTAAAATGCCATGTACATCTCTGGTGCTTCAGATGTAATAAATAAGGCCTCCACATAGTACAGACCTTCCATTTATTCAGGCTAATTGGTACTTCTCTTCCAAGAGCTCTTACTTCCAGGTTCAAGTGTGGTGGAAGGTGTTTCTGTTCAGTTTAAAGTAACTGAAGATATTCAACCTAGTGCTGGGGCACTATTTTGTATCACTTTCCCTCCCTGTCAGCCCAGGACGTAAAGAAACAAGATGTAGGATTATAGCTACTCCTGGGGGGAGTCTGTGCCACTGCAAAATGCAGAATTTTGCAGAAATTAATGTTGTGTGTGCAGAATTTCCTTTTTTCCCCACAGAAATGGGCTGCAGAGATGTTGGCCTCCATTAGGGGCCATTGGACCTGGCAGAGCCCGGGAGGATTTTGAACTGGAGGATTCCCAGCAGCTGCAGTTCCCAGCATGTCCTGAAGGAAGGAGTTGGCATGCAGGAAACTCTATGGGTACGTCTTCACTACCCGCCGGATCGGCGGGTAGCAATCGATTTCTCGGAGTTTGATGTATCGCGTCTCATCTAGACACGATATATCGAACCCCGAACGCGCTCCCGTCGACTCCGGAACTCCACCGGAGCGAGTGGCGGTAGCGGAGTCGATGGGGGAGCCACGGATGTCGATCCCGCGCCGTGAGGACGGGTAAGTAATTCGAGCTAAGGTACTTCGACTTCAGCTACGCTATTCACATAGCTGAAGTTGCGTACCTTAGATCGATCCCCCCCCTCCCCCCGTGTAGACCAGGCCTATGCAAGCCCAGGCCTATGCAAGCCTAGCATCAGGCTGTTCCTCCCTCTGGATCCCTAGGCTCTAGGAGGGTAGGGGATGTGAGTATCTGGGCTGGGGGGCCCGCAGCTGGCCTTTGTGGGGGAGGGGTGTGACTGTCTGGCCCCCCTGGCTGGGCTCTAGGTGGGAAGGGGGCAGAGAAACAACTGGGTTGTGACAGGGGTTTCTTTAACTCTCTATTCCTGGGAGAATTTGTGTGTGTGTCTGTATTGTTACAGACTTAATTGCTGAAAGGTATTCTGAAATAAATTACCAAACTAATTGAAATGGGGGTGTTTATATAGTATTACTTTGACAAAATTTGCAAAATTTTAATATATTGTGTGCATAGAATTCCCCCAGGAGTAGATTATAGACCAGGTCCTCATATGGTAGTGCTGAGGGTTAACTATAAATTTAATTCCAGAAGTTAATTTTTGAGTCCATCACTCTGCAGTGTTTCATTATGGGCTTAGGGTCTATAAAATCATGGTTTGAAATCTAAGATGGATAGGCATGTGACCCACAAAGTTCATTTTTTAAATCAAAGGAAATTTTTATTTAGATTTAAATATCTGCCAGGAGTTTGTCACCCAAAAATTGTAACATCATGGTAACAAATGAAAACCAGAAAGTAAAACTGGACATGTAAACAAACCTGACTTTGCATTCAACTGGAATCAAAGGCAGAAAAGTTCCATTTAAGGCCTGGGTCCTGAAATGGAATCCCTAGTGCACTGAGCCCTGTAGAACAGTGTGGTCTCTATCCAGGAAGGCTCTGACAAATGGGGAAAATTCTTCCATGGATGTGCCAGCAAATGGTTAAAAGCAATTTCTGGGTCCATTTAGACCTGCCAACTCTCTATGGGTTTTCAGACCTTTCTACAGGACTGGATGAAAAAAACTTGTCTATGGGGGGAAATGCTGCTCTAATTGGCTGCCTTTCCCCATCACCTGTGTCTTGGGAAAAGACAGTCGATCAGCAGTGTTATATGAGCTGAATAACTGCATAGACCCTCGGCATGTATAGCAACCAGTGATCCTTCCCTTCCCCTGCAAACATGGGGCTGGAATGTTCAGCCCTGTGAACTAAAAGCCAACTGGGAAACAGTTGCTTTGCAGTTGTTCTCATTGTGTTCCACAGTTTATCTAAATTCCTGAATTCAGAGCAAGGACTGGAGTTGCTCTTCACTCTCAGTAAAAATGATTGAAAATGCACCTTAAAATTTCTGTCTTATTAACATGCTGGGAAGAAGCAACATCTTATCTTGCAGGTATATAAAATTATAATTCCAGTTTATTAATACATTTTAATTGGTTTAAATGATTTGGTATCAGATATTCCAGATGGTTCCATTTCTCCTTGGTTAGATTAACATCATTCTCTAAAAGCATGCAATTCATTCATTTGAACTCAGTTGCTTTTCTGAGTTCCTTTCCTACTGTGTATGGTTTTAGTCCCAGTTTTGGATAAATTCTGTAAAAAGGAATTGCTATCCTTCATGTCTCGTCAAATTGACCATTTAGATGTAGGATAAGGTTCCATTTTTTAGGCTAGCTTGCATAAGTACTTGAACTTCTTGGGAGCTTGTCCAACCTGAATTCCAGATTTTGGGATGTTAACCACCAGCATGTGTGTATAAATTTGCTATAGCCTGGGCTGGCTCGCTTGTTTGCATGCTCCTTCCTATATATCTGCAATACTTGAATCTGGCTTGTTCTTGAGCCTCAGGCTACCCTTAGTTTTATTTTATTCTCCTTCTCATCCTAGAAGCAGAGGACAAATGATTTAACTTGGAAACGGCCATTATAATTTGAACCTGATAATATTGCGAGTAGTTTAGAAAGCAGAAAATTATAAATTGCTCCATATTCTTATAGACTGAATCCAAGATAGAGAAGGAAGTTGGTTTTTTTTTTTCCCCCTTGCAATGACTGAGATTTTGTCAATAACCAACCTGGCTGTCTGAGCCAAAATCTAGAATCCTCCATTTTCTATTGATAAGAAGGATCTACGAGATGTCGGTAAATAGAATATCAAACCATTCGTTTTTTTTTAAATAAATGTGTAGTTTAAAAATTTACCATGTACAAAAATAGTTGACCATGCTAGTCATGCACACCTGGCATTAATCTGTAGCCTGTTGATTGTAGCTGTTTCTGTTGTCCAGGGCCACAGTTGGAATGTCCAGACGTTTTTCTGCCCTTGACCATGACACACTGACTTGCTGCTGCCTTTGAGGTGAATACAGGTGTACATCCAATTGCACCACTAACACAGAGACACTTATAAAGTGGGGTGGGCTGGAAGGCCTGGCCATTGACATAATACACTCCATTGAGCTCACATCCTACTGCTATCATATCTGAAAATGGCAAAGAGCAAAATTACTAACACAGCTACAAGCTGTAAAATGCAGTTAATGGATACCAAATGGTAAGGCGAGATCATCCAATTACCTGCACTGTTGAAGTTCTGCAGATGTAAGAGGAGAGTTCTGCCCTTTCCCACCCAAACACAACTTTTATCTGTGAGAAATTATGCTTACTGGCTGCTTTGTTTTAACCCAGTCACAAATGCTTCCATAAGTAAGAGTGGCTACACCTAATGGACCACTTTGACTGATGTGTAAAATGGCGCAACGGTCCACCCTTAAAAATACTTATTTACACAGCAGTAAATGAATGAGTGTACGCTAGTGTAATTTACAGGCAAGGAACTGTGCAGCCCAAACTAAAAGATTTTTTTTGTTTGAGTCAGTCTATAAAAAGCCATGCTTATCACCCCTGGAAGTTTCAAGAATAGGATGTGAAAGAGTAATAACTTACATGCACATACTCCTGTTTCATACCTAGGCCTGTCTGCAGAGTAATCACAGTAAAGTCCTTTGTGAGGGTCACAGGTCTCTGCTTCATTACAGGTCTCTCCAGCCTGCTTGGCACAGATTTTACAACATCCGCAACCATCCTTTACCAGGCTCACTCCCGGGGTGCAGGTTGGCACATGGGGGCATTTGCATGGCCAGTGACAAAACTCTTTACGCTGATGTACCTCACTGGCTTCTGCAGATTTTTCCCCAGGCTTCACTTCTAGTTGTCCGTTGCCTTGTGCCCTGCAGAAAAACTTACATATGGTTGGACTTTTGAGGGCTGGGTTACTTTAAGCATGGTTAGTATACCATAAACTTTAGTAAGGATGAAAGAAGTGAGTTTCATAAAGCCATTAAAGCTTTTGTAAAAATTCACAAGATGAAAAAGTGAGATACGCTGGGGCAGTACATGAGAAACAAAGGACCAAATTCACCCCTAACTTAGCACATTTGGAGTGTTACACCAACAATGAATCTGACCTACCGTTTATTTCAAAGAAAATTAATCTGTCTCTTCTTTCAACAAAATAAAACTTTTAGTGTAGTTAGTCAGGAGAAAGTTTTAAATTTGGTGTTGTAGGGTTTCACACTGTTGATAAAGTTATACCAAATGTACTCAGCCCTAATCTATAGACTGTATCTGTCAGCCCTATAAATTGACTCTGATATCTGGAAGTCAAGTGATGTTCTTTCTGCCACTTACATTGGTGCACATATTTGAAAATTTGGCACTTACAGCTTACTTGACAATTGGGTTGTTGGTGTGTGAAGGAACAGAAGGCAGGTCACTTTGCCATTGTTGTGTTGGCTTTGTTGTGCTAGTGGCAGGAAAAATGTGTTGTAGGGTGCTGATCCTGCAAATCGATACACATGTGAGCAGTTCCACGAATTTGTTCACGTGCATAAATTTACTCACATGAGTGTTTGCGGGATCCAGGGCTTAAGCAGGAAAGAGATCTTAACAGACTGGCGGCAGCACTGAGATGGCAAGGTGGTAGTCTGAGTGACCTAAAGCAAAAGTCCCGTGTGTCATGATTCTGCATCTACAGAATTCTCCACACAGTCCAGCTCCTGCTTCAGAATTTAAGTCTTCACTTTAAAGGAAGACTGATTCTAGCCCATGACTGAATAGAGAACCTTCCAGAAATGAACCGTGAGTGTTGTTTTCTGAAGTCTACAGTGAGCCTGAAACAGTATTTCTGAGAGCGGTATATTGCTTCTGTTTATTTCAGTGGCATATTAATGCTAAAACATGATGACAATTTAAATTGTCAACTGTAACTATTTCATTGGTCTTAAATAAAAACCTATTTAGCAGTGGCGAATAGATTGATACGGGGGAAGAACCCACAGAGCAGCTAGTAGTTCCCATGGTCTAATGGGTTTGAGAACAAGGAGTACTAGCAGCTCCACCAGTGTAGCTTAAAGAAACCTCCAACCTTGCCCATTAAGATCCAGGGAAAGAGAAGATACAGGCATTCCCCACTGACAAAACCTCAGCTACCACATAGGTGCCAAAAACCTGATCCATCTTCCTCATTTTTCTGGGTACCTAAGGACATAGCATTTAGCTATCAGCTTCTCTCTCTTTCTCCAAACAAATTGTGCAGTGCAGTACTGTCCAGTCAGTAAAAACAACTGTTGGCAGTCTAGGGAAGACTATTGTACTAGTTATATTATTCATTTTCCTATTTAATTCAATACAAATTCCCATATTTAAACTGGAAGTTGCTGCAGAACTCTGCTTTGCATGCCACAACAACCAGCCGCATAACTGAATTCCAGTTCACCACAGGGAGTAGGGGATCTTCCTAATGGGGTTTTTCCCCTCTGATTTTCATATTTATAGTAATTTTTGTAGCTATAATCATCATTTTTCAAACATTCCACCAAACCTATAAAGTTTTACTGGGTTCCAACATCTAGCTTCCATGGTCACTTGACTAGAACTGTTTTTTAAGATACACACCTGTTCACAAAATCAACCACTATGGGAGCTGAAATATTATGCCATATCTCAAACAGGCTCTACAATGTACCAGGCACAGTTTAATAAATGGTGTTTTTAATCATTCCATTATTTATTTTCATTCGTTCTCCACACAAACATAGTACAGTAGTACTATGATAAATCACTAGCTCTTATAACTGATTTTTTTAAGGAACAGCTCTATGTTAACCTTAACCAGCCATAAAATTAGCTTAGTCTGTACTTCTGGTGCCAGTTATTAAAGCTTTTTAAAGTTTCTGTCTCTGGAAGAAGGTTGTGAGGTAAACAGGTGCTCTTAAACATTTATCAATATAAGTGACTGGATGGTTACTTTAGGAAACTCCCATCAGCACAGCTCAACATTTGCTGAAATCTTTTTCCCAAAAATATTATCTATCTTGTTAAAATTTGGCTAGGGTCTGAACTACACACCGTGGTATTGTCTGTGTGACTAAAATCAGGTATCTCTTATTTCAAAATGGATCTGTGTTCTCTTAACAGAATTCCTTCATATGCTGTGGTTCAGCAATTACTTACATTAATGCAGTTATTAAAGCTTTTGTATTATAAGTCAAAATGTGCTTTGAACCTGCAGAGCTCTACCTAAACAAAAACAAAACAAAATAAAGAAAGAGAGGGCAACTCAGAGGTGTGACTCTTCACAGCAAGAAAAACAAATCATGAGAAAACATCCTGGGGTAGGGTTAACTCTGCTGACACTGAATAACACTGTTTACTTGAAAAAATCTTCAACATTCTATCAAGTGAGGATAAAAATTTAAAGTCTGCTTGTAAAGTTGACAAACCAAATATTTTATGATTCTTCCTTCCCTAGCCTACTGTAACAATTGTGTCCACATCACACAAACCCGCGGCACATGTTTTGCCAGTCCTATGGGAAGATTCAAAAAGGAGACCATTGTGTGGAAATCTCTTGATGCATGGTTGCTTGGTTGGTTTTTAAGATTAAGCAAATTATGTATGAGGTAAATAAATTAATACCAACGTATAATTGTTATGAGAACGGTCTATGTGGAGATTTAACTTCATTATTAGAAAAAGAAAAGAACACATTTGCAAGTTGTTTTTTTTAATGGAATTGGCCTTTGAAACTGGAGTAGATAGAGCAGAATTTCTCTGTTGTTAAAACAGTTTAATAACATCAGAGCTCCTTGCTAATTTGCAAAACTAGGTCATGGAGGCCTAGAGCCAGATCAGTGCATGTACCTGGAATTTGAATAAGGGAAAGATGTTTACTTACATTGTGTCAGACAAGAATTTGCACTCAGACAGAGAGAGTTGAAGTCACTGAGAATTTAATTTTTTTTAGAAATGAACAGAAGTGAGAGGAAAATCTCAAAATTGTGTCTGTGCAATGAATAACCTGCAAATAAAATTGTACATGGTGGTAAAAAATGGCTTCCTATTCTGCACACAGCATTTGCTTGAGTGAATTTTATTTTGTCATGAAGCAAATAAAAGTTGTAACCGCTCACGAGAGAAAGATATTTTGAGAAAACTTACCTGTTGCATATAAATGATGGTGAAGAGAGTGAGAATGAGGAGCCACTGCATGTTCCTGTCGATTCAGAAGTGAAGCAGAGAGACAGAGAACAGGCTGAGCAGTGTCAGAGTGAGTACTGTACACAAAGCTCTCCCTTGTCTCCTCTGCAAATCCTTCTTTCCTCAGCACATGCAAGAACACCCACACATTCATACTTGAAATCCTTCACTTCGTACATAACCAGTTTCGTGCTCAGACTTTCAACTGATCTTTCATTTTCTTGAGCCACTTTCCAGGATATGTTTTAACACCCTGTTCCGCGACAGAAAGCTGTTCCTGCAGATTCCACTGTCTTAACTGAGGTCAGGTTGGGCAAACTTCTGATTGGTGAAGTTAAGTGCTGGGAGTGTGGAGGATTTTTTTAGCTTGTATTTAAATCCTTATTGCATGGACGTTATGATCATTTTAAAAGGACTGAGCCCCAGTAATATATTTTACAACCTCTTTCCCCGGTTTGTGTATCGATCTGGGGCTGGGAGTTAGGTGTCTGGGTGCATAGAGAGAGGCAGCAGTGCCTGTGCTCAGAGGCAAAAACATAGATGCATAGGGAACTTTCACTGCAAAAACTTAGGCACTGAGTGACTTTAGGCACCTACAGGGTTAGGCGGAAGCCAAGCAGGTGTTTTGTGGATCGCAGTGGTGCCTAAAAATGTCAGGGACTATGGCTCTTGAATGCTGATGCACAGGGCTCCCAGGAACTAGTAAATTCTAACCTGCCACTCGGTGACCTGTTTAACAGTTGTCAGATTAGAAGCAGAATGCTGACAGAGGACTCCAATCTGGGATCCGATGGGCCAAACACTGTGGGGTCCTGATTGCTTCCCAGCTTCTATTTAAACCAAGCACAGGGACAGGAAGTTATCCATGCAGCTGGGTTTCCCATGCTTAGAACTGCTTCTCCTGCAATACTTGCAGCTACTGTTGAACCCCTGGTAGCCTGACCCTGCCTGCCTCCTGATACCTGAGTCCTGTTTTGGACTCTGACCTCTTGGTATCTGCCCTGGCCTGACTCCTGCTCTGACCACTAGTTCAGAGTGCCCACATCCTGGTTGTGACACTAAGTACCCTTTGTGGAGCTCACCCTGACTGCCTAAAATTCTGTAGGACCTGGTCAATACTCAAAAAGTTCTGCTGGATAATACTGTTGATTAGGAGTTTGAGTTACGAAATTTTTATATTGGAAAAAAGTACTGTAGTGTAGATGCAGTTATACTGGCAACACATCCTTTTGCTGGTACAGTTTATTTTGTTTGGAGAACTGGTAAAAGCTATATCAACAAAATAATTGTTTTGCGGCTATAAGCTGGGTTTCCACTAGGGGGCCTGCTGGTATAGCTATACCGGAAATCCTTTCAAGTGTAGACAAGGATGGACCATTACACAAAGTAAAACTATTTCTCCATGATTATTCCCGCCCTCTCCGCCCCCACAGTTCCTCACATCTTCTTGTCAATTGCTGGAAATGGGCCATTTTCATTACCCCTACAAACAGTTCTTTTTCTCTCCTGCTGATAATAGCTCACCTTAACTGATCACTCTCCTTATAATGTGTATGGTAACACTCATTGTTTCATGTTCTGTCTGTATTTTCCACTGCATGCATCCGATGAAGTGAGCTGTAGCCCATGCTCAAATAAATTTGTTAGTCTCTAAGGTGCCACAAGTACTCCTGTTCTTTTTGCGGATACAGACTAACACGGCTGCTACTCTGAAAAAAGAAATTCTGTTTCATAATCTGACTGAAATCCTCAATGGTTGGTTCTTGGTCGACTCATCCTTCCTCTGCCTGTTCCTTCTGGCCAGCTACCACCATGCTAAGCTAACTACATTATTATAATATGTGTTATCACCAGACAGGTGCATAAGTAACTGTCTTACTGGCAATTAGCTCAGCTGTGCTCAGGACCAATCTTAGTTTTGTGGTAGGCTAAACAAAACTAGATTTTAATAGCGTAGTTGAGATCAGAGACGGGAGAGTTTTCTAAAAGAGGATTTTGTTTAGAAAAATGAAAACTTGAGGCTTTCACTTCAAAGGCAGTGTAGAGACACAATTGTATCTTGTCCTTATTTACATTAGAGAGAAGAGAAGTTACTATTAAGACACAAGCATAAACACGAGCCTAGAACTGTCTCATATGGGTAATTACATAGGCAGCTAAACATCAGCAAGTGAGGGCTTTTTAAGCTGAAAGGGCATAGAAATGAGGAGTGAGATTTTTTTTTTTTTCCTGTGAAGGCCAAAAGGCAGAGCACACTTGGAACTTGGAGCCCCATGTGGCTTTTTGTTTTGAGTGCCTCTAGGGCTGGCACTGGCTTTGAGGAGCTTGAGTTCTACCAATAGACACATTTCAATTTCGGAGGCAAGATCCATGGCACAAGAAAACTGCAGTGTAGAAAGCCAAATCATATTCATTTGATTAGGTTGCCATGGCTTGTCAAGCAGCATCACGCGTAACTATCATTTGACCGTGGATGGCAGTACTTAGAAACAGGTTTGCAGTTCTGTTTCTAATTGAACAGTGTTGGGTTTTTTTCAACCTTTTTTCATGTGCAAACCCCTAACAAATTTTGAATTGAGGTGTGGACTCCTTTGGAAATCTTAGACATAGTTTGCAGACCCACAAGAGTCCATGGACCACAGGTTGAAAACAATAACCTTTTGCGGATCCTTTAGACATAGTCTGCAGACCCCCAGGAGGGAAACCACTGTAATAGAAAAACTAGGGCTGTCAATTAATTGTAGTTAACTCACGTGATTAACTCAAAAAAATTAATCACAATTAAAAAAAATAATTGTGATTAATCGCACTTATAACAATAGAATACCAATTGAAATTTATTAAATATTTTTGGATGTTTTTCTACATTTTCAATATTGATTTCAAATACAACACAGAATACGAAGTGTACAGTGCTCAATTTATATTATGATTTTTTATTACAAATATATGCACTGTAAAAATGATAAACAATGGAAATGGTGCAATCTCTTTATCATGAAAGTGTAACTTACAAATGCAGATTTATTTATTTTTTTTGGTTACATAACTGCACTCAAAAACAAAACAATATAAAACTTTAGAGCCTACAAGTCCTCTTAGTCCTACTTCTTATTCTGCCAATCACTAAGACAAATACGTTTGTTTACATTGATGGGAGATACTGCTGCCTGCTTCTTATTTACAATGTCACCTGAAAGTGAGAACAGGCATTCGCATGGCACTGTTGTAGCTGGTGTTGCAAGGTGTGCTAAACATTCATATGCCCCTCGTGCTTCAGCCACCATTCCAGAGGACATGCTTCCATGATGATGATGCTGGTTAAAAAAGTAATGCATCAATTAAATTTGTGACTATACTCCTGGGGGGAGAATTGTATATCTCCTGCTCTGTTTTACCCACATTCTGCATATTTCATGTTATAGCAGTCTCGGATAATGACCCAGCATATGTTTGTTTTAGGAACACTTTCACAGCAGATTTGACAAAACGCAAAGAAGGTACCAATGTGAGATTTCTAAAGATAGCTATAGCACTTGACCCAAGGTTTAAGAATCTGAAGTGCCATCCAAAATCTGAGAGGGACGAAGTGTGGCACATGCTTTTAGATGTCTTAAAAGAGAAACACTCTGATGTGGAAACTACAGAACCCAAATCACCAAAAAAGAAAATCAACCTTCTGCTGGTGGCATCTGACTCAGATGATGAAAATGAACATGCGTCAATCCACACTGCTTTGAATTGTTATCAAGCAGAACCCACCATCAGCACGGAAGCATGTCCTCTGGAATGGTGGTTGAAGCATGAAGGGACATATGAATCTTTAGCACATCTGGCACGTAAATAGCTTGCAATACCAGCTACAACGGTGCCATGTGAATGTCTATTCTCACTTTCAGGTGACATTGTAAACAAGAAGCAGGCAGGATTACCTCCTGCAAATTGTAACCAACCTTTTGTTTGTCTGAGGGATTGGCTGATCAAGAAGTAGAACTGAGTGGACTTGTAGGCTCTAAAGTTTTGCGTTGTTTTATTTTTGAATGCAGGGTTTTTTGTACATAATTCTATATTTGTAAGTTGAATTTTCATGGTAAAGAGATTGCACTACTGTTCTTGTATGTGGTGAATTGAAAAATACAATTTTTTTTTTACAGTGCAAATATTTGTAATGAAAAAAATATAAAGTGAGAACTGTATAGTTTGTATTCTGTGTTGTAACTGCAATTAATATATTTGAAAATGTAGTAAACATCCAAAAATATTTAAAATAAATGGTATTCTATTGTTTAACAGTGTGATGAATCGCAAGTAATTTTTTTAATCACTATTACATTTTTTAATCACTTGACAGCCCTAACAAAAACCTAGCCCCAAATTCACCTGTAGAACATGAGATCCTCTACAGTACAGGAAGACAGACCTGGAACATAGGATACATCCTTTGCCAATAAGGAAAAATAAACAGTAGCAGATAAAAACTAAATGTACAGCTTTGGATTTGTTTTGGGCTTGGGGCAGGGAGAGATTTGTCCCCATAAAAGTGACATTTTCAACAATGTCAACAGTTTTTAGCACATGATGTTTCAGGGCCTTCCTTGGACTGTGCAAAAAGTGGGAGATGTGAATACTTTTTCTGTATTTTCCAGAAACCATTAAGGGCACTATAACCAAAATGTTGCATCTAGTGCTAAACATGGTTTTTCCCTCAGGACATTACCATATTCTCACTGAAGCTGTAAGGATGCTGGATTTGCTCCCCCTTCTTTAATCTGCCTACCTTGGAGGCCCTGCATCGCAACTAACATTCTTCTGGCTGATGAAGACTGGACTCAGTCAATGCCCTGGCATGACATTAGAGACTATGCTTCTATATTACTGACAATTTTTACATCAAGACTAGTTGTTTTTTTTTCCTAAAAGAGATGCACTAGGAAGTTCTAGAGACTGTGTTGTCCAGTAAATCAGACTAGATGATCACAATGATCCCTTCTGACCTTGGAATCTATTAATCTAGGTATTTGGTCTTTCCATAAGACCATGTTCTCTCATGATCATTATTGGTCCTGTGGCATTTTACACAAGTGTTAAGGTTGTTAATGCCTGTGTCCTGACGGCACTGTAGTTTGCGTGCTTGCATTCTCGTTGCCTAATGCTCCTGTGGAGATTCAATTAGATACGGCATTCTTCATTTCCTGAACTAAAATTGTTCTGTTGTGTAGGCTGGTGCTATTATAATTCTATTTCAGCGGGTGTGTATTTTGGTGGTGTATGAAGTGATTGCTACATATAGCTTGTTATTCTGAAAAGCATGTTCCTTTCTGTAAGATGTACAATGTAAATCTGTTAAGTCATAATAAATAGAGGTGGAAAAGTCCTCCTAGATACAGGTATCTAGTGATAGTAAACAAATTTTATTAACGTTCATGTTTAAAATTAAATATACAGAAGTTAAGAGGGAAGGTACTGTACATCTGGGGTCAGGCTTCAGTTATGAAGGATTACAGCTATCGCTTACAAGGATCACAAGATACATACATATCACATAACCAGCATAGACCCAGATTGGGGTGCAGGAGTTTTTAAAACGTCAGTGGATAAGTGGGCTCGGGTATGCCACCCATGGAATGTATTAAGAGTCCAAGTCAGTATCCGTGTAGCGAATAAGTACATGGGTGGGGTACGTCCCTTGGTTCGTCAGGGAAGGAAGTGGGTTATTTCCCTGGGCGGCGGTCTCGGTTACTCGACCTGGTACTAACAGTGTCCCGTGATGTGTTCCATATAGAACCTGATCTTAGCCAAATGCCAAGATATTTTTTACTGAAATTTGTTAATTACAATTGCTTATAGCTGGTGTATTTCAGAAATATAGGCCAATGGTTTCAGCCTTGGATATCTGAAGGTTATAGATTTAGGTGCCTATTTAATATCAGATCAGCCAAAATAAGTGATCTTATATTAAGAAGTGCTGATACTTCAGTGAGAGCAATAGGTACTTATCTTCTCTGAAAATCAGACCACTTATTTAAGTGCCTGAATTTGGGTTTGGGGGCACAATTTTTGGCACCCATGTATGAAAGTTTTGACCACAGTTTCTTCTTTCTTTGTATGCTGGTGTGAACGAAAAAATAAGCTACCTTTTTCTCTGAGTTAAATCAACTGTGTATATCTTTTCACTCACAAAAATAAATAGGTGAATAAATAAATGCACATTAAGCAATTTTAGCTTATTGCACTTGGCTCTCCTCTGGAATTTTCCTGCACACTGTTTACTAACTCTGGCTTTGCAAAGAAACCACCCTGCTCATGACAGTCATGCTCCAAAGGCGTTTAGATATTTTCTAAAGAAACACAGCCAGCATTAATGACAACTTTACTATATTTGCAAATTTCACCCTTAGATAAATTAGCACCAAGAGCAGATTAATTCCTGGCCAGAATAGAACATCTTGAATTCTGTTGTCACTACTCAGATGAGCACTGCAGATTCTGCTTAACATTTCCAACCTCAACGTATGTGGTATCATGGCATGATATCCTTTTTGAAGAATCCCATCATATGCCACAATTTCATCTTGAAGTTCTTATGTTTAAAGGTGCCTCAGATTTTCCTAATGGCCATCCATCAAGAAATATTCTCTCAAGTTCTTGTAAGGTTGGGTCATTTTGTTTCTCTTTTGAGCATTTAAAATTTTGTTTCAGAAATGGGTAGTACCTGAATCCTCATTCCTTCCAATTTCTTTTCTTGTAACTCCTTGCTTTCATTTTTAATAGGCACTTTTGAAAGCATGTCTATACAAGAAGCTCCTTCCCAGGAGTTAAATCCTGGCTCTACTGAAGTCAATAGGAATATTGCCATTGATTTCTTTGTGGTTGGAATTTCACCCCTGACCTTTATCACCTTGAATCAACTCTTTTGCAATGACAAAATCATTTTCTGACATCTAGGTGGTGCTTTGCACAATTGCTTCCATAATAGTGTTTCCAGCTGCTTATGGTCTGTTTGTACTGCAACTAATTTCTGCCTATAAACTAATTTACGAAACTACTCCCAACCAAAACTAGTTGCTAACATTTCTCTTTCAATCTAAGCAGATTCTTTTGTGTTTTAACCAAAATATTAGAAGCATATGCTTCTAGTTGATCATGCGAAAAGATGGATTCCAGGCTATGTGAGCACATATTGACTGAAAGCTTAGGCTCTTAACCTCAAAATAGTTCAGCACTGGTGCTTCTGTCATAACTTGGTTTACATTTCCAAATAGGGTGACCAGATGTCCCGATTTTATAGGGACAGCCCTGATATTTGGGTTTTTTTCTTATACAGGCGCCTATTAGCCCCCACGCTCTGTCCTGATTTTTCATACAAGCTATCTGGTCACCCTATTTCCAAAAGCTGTTTTTTTACCAATCATTTTGTACTTCTCATCAAGCAGCACACTCCAAGAGAAGTGCAGAGAACAACTCCAGCCATTGTTTATGGCACTTATTGATTCCATCAGTCGTGAAGCATTATAGAAGGTGATGTCTCAGTTTGGTTGTCCATTGAAGTTCATTCGCATTCTCAGGCTACTTCATGATGGGATGACTGCCACTGTCCTCTGTAATGGACTGGAGACAGACACCTTCACTATCCATGTTAAGCAAGACTGTGTTATTTCCCCAACCCTTCTTGCTGTGATCTTGATTCTTATTCGTGACTGTCTTTCTTCTGAAATTGGGATTTAGTATCGCATGGACAGCCAGCTCTACAACCTGCGGCATCTTCATTCTAAAATTAAGGTCACCAGCACTGTTATTACCGACGTTCAGTATGCTGGCAACTGTGCTATCCTCGTGCACACCAAGGCTGACTTGCAGTCTGCTCTGGATCTTTTCTCAGGCATCTATCTTAGCTCAGCATTGGGAAGACTAAGGTGCTCTACCAGCCTGCCCACCACAAGTTGCCCCTATTCTCCCACAAACTGTCATCAGTGGTGAACTCCTGGAAAATGTTGAGCATTTCCCTTACCTTGGTACCACCTCTCCCAGACAGCACAATCTTGATGTGGAGAGCAAACATATGTAACTTTTCTGCCAGGTGGAGTCAGCAGCAACAAGGGCCAGGTTCATCAATACAACACAGAACCGGATCCAGCTCCCACCCAGTAACATGGGAAAATTACACACCACCCTGGGCACCTTTGAGAGGCAATATTGCCCCACTCACAAACACAGAGTCCAAGTGTAGAAAAGAAACTTTTAATAAAAGGAGGGAAGTAACTCAGAGTTAATTTGGGAAAACACTGCAAACAGTTCATAAACATAAACATAAACCATGAGTAAAAGACCCACCACCAAGTAGGTTGAGTAGTGCCCTTTCCCCCTCAGGTTCTTAAGTCCAGCAACCCAAAAGTCCCTTTCACATGCCCAACCCTTCTCTGCACCCCAGTCACAGTTGCTGTCCTTGGTCAGTGCAGACCCAGAGTTCAGAGGTGCATCTGTAGAGTTCACCTCCCACCTTGGGTGGGGGTAAAGAGGCATTTTACTCACTCTGCTGGACACTTACTGGCCACCTGTTCACTGCTCTCATTGCGCCTCTCCAGCGCTGCCCTGCTGGCTGCTCGTCACACCTCTCTGCAAGAACCACTCTAGCCATGCCCCTCCACCAGCCACTCAGCTGGCTGCTCGTTGCGCCTCTCCAGCGCTGCCCTGGTGCCTGCTCGTCACACCTCTCTGCCACCACCCTGCTGGCTGCTCATCACACCTCTTCGCTGCCACCCTGCTGGCCACTCATTTGCCAGCTGACTGTCAGTCAGCTTCTGCCTCTCTGCTGTCACCTCTGCACATCAGTCTCTCAGGCTTTGGCTACACTTGCACTTGCTTTGAAGCGCTAAGTGTAGTCAAAGCGCCAGCGCTGGGAGAGAGCTCTCCCAGCGCTGTCCGTACTCCACCTCCCTGTGGGGAATAACGTACAGCGCTGGGAGCCGCACTCCCGTCCCAGCGCTGGGGCTTTGACCACACTGGCGCTTTGCAGCGCCGCAATTTGCAGCACTGGAGAGGGTGTGTTTTCACACCCTGCTGCAGCGCTGCAAATTTGCAAGTGTAGCCAAGGCCTCAGTGATTTTCAGCTCTTTTGAAGGCTGGGCAGAAACACTGCCCCATCTCAAGTGATTTCAGCTCTTAGCAGGCCATAAACACAGTCCTACCAGAACTGGTTTCAGCTCTGATTGAGCAATTAAAATAACAAAAGAGGTTCCTAATGAAGCCTATGTAGCTCTATTCTTTGGGGAGGAGGGAAAGAGAATAGGTTAAGCCAGTCTAGCAAGGACTCAGGCAGGGGAGCGGGTAGCCTCCTAACTAGGAATCCTATCCCCACCCCTCTTACTTTCACAGGGCTCTGACATTCAAGCCCCAGCTTAATGAGGTTCTTTCAACTGAGGATGCCCCCTATCATTTGGGACAGGTTAAGCACAGTCCTGCTTTCCTATAGTCCTACAATAATTACAACATTGGTAACCATATTTCACTACCCCTGCATTCAGTACTAAGGTCATTTTGTACCCAACACCAGCCAAAGTTGATCCCTTGAAACAGCTGTAAATGATGAAAATGCAGACAGAGCAGGAGCAAACTGTATTTACATAAACACACCCATAGTCTCTTCCCCTCCAAGCTAGCTGTCATGGAAGCATTCATTCAGACCCTGCTTACACATAGGATCCATTGTGCCAGCGCATCCTTCAGAATGTTGCTCCATTGTGTCTTTTTTGACAGAGACCTGCGGATGGAAACTAAGATCCTGGTCTACAATGCAGTAGTCATCGCCACTCTCCTTTATGAGCATGAGACATGGGTGACATACCACAGCCATCTTAACCATCTGGAGTGGTACCAACAGTGCTGCCTTAGGAAGATTCTCTGTATCAGGTAGGAAGACCATCGCACCAATGCCAGCGTTCTCTCTTCAGCTAACATCACCAGTGTGGAGGTGAAGATTATGAAACATCAACTTTGCTGGGCTGGCCATTGTGTGTGGATGGCTGATACTCATCTTCCGAAGCAAGTCCTCTTTTCTCAACTTAGCCATGGTAAGAGGACCTGTAGGGGACAGAAGAAATGCTACAAGGACATCTGAAAGTATATCCTAAGAAGGGAGGCACTGACTCCATGAATTGGGAACAGCTGCCTGGCAATAGACTGCAATGGCATCACATCATACATCAAGCCTCAGCCCGGTTTGAAGAGAATCGCCTTGCTCAAGAGGCTGAGAAATGGCAGAGGAGGAAGGAAAGGGTACAGCCTCCCGGCCAGCAGCTGTGATCTCTCCAAGCAACCACCTGTCACATATGTGGAAAAACCTGTATAACATGGATTGGACTCCTTAGCCATCTTAAGTCTCATCATTGACTTTTCCCCTGGCAGACATCCTCATATCAAGGGCTAGCTGACAATGATGGATGGAGAACTTAATTGTAATGCAATAGGGATGAATTTGCATAAATGTGTTAACAGCCCTTTGGATCTCTCTAATGCCTCTTATTGGTATTATTTTTATTGCTTGTATTGGCGTAGCACCCAGGAGGCCTACTCATGGACCAGGACCCCATTGTGCCAGGTGCTGAACAAACAACAACAAAACTGTCCCCAGGGTCTTCCTCTTTGAATAATTGCCTCTGTCATTCTTGAATTTGGTCAAACTCCTTTGTTATTGAGTCTGTATCATATCTAATTCAACCCAAGCTGACATTTGCTCTGATTCAATTTAAGGGTCTTTTCTTTGCCTCCCTGCAGAACATTATGCAGTCTCTTACAGAACAGAATGCAAAAGATAGGCCTAAGAAATGCAGCTGTGATGCACTTTAGCTTTGCCATGTAGGTTCATTTTGTGCCCTATTATATGAAACAAGCTTAGCTTTTGATTTTAGCATTGGCTGATCACTAATCATTTGATATACGCCTGCTGTAATTACACTGTGCCCCATCCTAGTTGTCTGGGGCAAATTTTGTACTGTACCTTCCAAGAAGCACAGCACAGAAAATGCACCCCAGAAAGAGAGGAAGCAAACTAAGAAGAAGAAGAAGAAAAAAGCCTAGGGGACCAATAGGCTTGGAAGAAAAGGGTTACATCAGTAAGATGAGCCAGAGTGTACTTGTTCTGGTTTATTCTGCACACATCACCATGTTTCTGCTTATTCTTTTTTAATAGCACTGTGTGCAGAGTAAATCTGGAGTAACTAAAGCTGCAGAGCAGCTTTTCTCATTACTCAGCCCTGAAAAGACTTTTTTGTATGAACTAGCCAGTCACTGACTCAACCAGCTTTCTCATGCAGCCATGAGTTAGTGAGGCTTGAGGGGTGTACAGTAAACTGCTCTCAGTTTTAGTATGGCAGCTAATCATGCACTTTAGGAGACATGTGAAGCTGCTACAGAGGCTCATATAAATCTCAAAAGGTTTCCATTATTAATTATAAAAGGAAATAGCAATGCAGCTTCCAAAACCCCCATGCTATTTACACGTTTAGTTTGTGCGCCAGCTAAAAACATTCCTGCTGGAAATTAAAACAAGACTACAGCCAATTCTTGAACCAAACCTTCCTTAGGCAGGGAGGAAATAGAAAAAGGGATGTATTTTTTTCCAACTCAGAAATAAACCATCAGTTCTGGTATCTTTTCATGCCTAGCATGTATTTTATTAACCTTTTTAAAAAGTACCCACCTAAATATTCTATCTTCAGATTATTTTGGCACCATGTAACTTTGAAAGGAAACCTCAACTCTTCAACATATAGAGGAAATTTTCAATTTTTTTTTTTAAATGAAGAGGCTCATTAACTCTTGATACGCAGGCTAGGCTGTTTCCTTGGGCTTGTGGCAAGCAGGGGTGAAAGTTACTTAAGGGACTTACTGGTTCACAGGGTGACTGGGGTTCTGAGCAAGGTGGGGAGGCGGCTCTGGGCCCCCGGAAGGGTCAGGGCCTCTGGCGGAAGGTGTGGGGCTGGGGGGCCAGACTCCCCCAGCCAGCCCTTCAGCACTGCCCGGCCCGTGCCACCCAGGGCTCCGACGGTGATTTAAAGGGCCCGGGGCTCCCGTTCACCGCCGCCACTAGCACTGCCTCCGGGCTTCCAGACACCACTACCGCTACCTGGGGATTCTGGCAGCAATTTAAAGGGCCTGGGGCTCCCAGCCACCACCACCACTATCACAGCAGTGACCGGAGCCCTGGGCCCTCTAAATCACTGCTGGAGCCCCGGGGTTGCAGCAGTGGCTGGGAGCCCAGGGGCTCCCTTGGCAATTTAAAGGGCCTGGGGCTCCAGCCACTGGCGTGGTAGTGGTAGTGACATCCAGGAGCCCTGAGCCCTTTAAATCACTGCTGGAGCCCCATGGTAGCAGTAGTGGCGGCAGCAGCTGGGAGTCTTGGGGCTCTGGTGGTAATTTAAAGGGCCTGGGGCTCTGGCCGCTGCCAGGAGCCCCGGGCCCTTTTAAATAGCCAGGCCCCGGGGAAGCTGCTCCTTTTGACCCCCCTCATCAGTGGGCCTGCCAGTATGGTTGGCTGTGTACCAGCTCTTACCAGTACGCCATACTGGACCGGACCAGCTTACTTTCACCTCTGGTGGCAAGGGAATGTTATCATAGGGAGAAGGGCAAGTGTACTGTGCTGGGCAGAGGAGCTGGGAAAGGACTGCTGGGTTGAGCCAATCCCAACCCATTTTCCTACAGCTTGAGGCCGCCCTCTCTACCGCTGCCCTATCGGAGAAAACTGCTCTCTGCTGTCAGTTTCAAAGGATGAGCCCTTATGATTCTAAAAATTGAAGAGCTATTAAAAGGAAAACTTCTTGATGTATCTGATGGAAAATTGTGTGGCCATCATTTCACTTCATGAGAATCTCTGCGCTTGTGTGTGTCTCTCTGAACACTTCCAAGTGAAACTTAGCCAAAACTACCAAATTTTGTCTGTTTTCTTGTTTGTACCCTATGAAAACCACTATAGTTAGTGAAGAACCAATACATTTAGCTCACAGGCTGGTAGCATGCATAGTTGGCTTCTTCAGACACTTTGGGAGATCTAGTGCACTTGGTATAATATGGAGTGTGATTTGCCAGGATGACAAATTCTTAGCTGGGGGAGGATGTCAGCAAGGTCTGAAAGAGCTCCCCTTCCTCCCCCCCCATAACCCCCGAACATCTAGTGATGAGCTAGATGGGTTGGAACTTCAGGAACAGGTCTATTTGCATAAACACACTGTCATAGGTTTATTCCCCACTTTGAACTTTAGCGTTCACAAGATGGGGACCTGCATGGACTCCTCTAAACTAAACTCCTAGTTTAGATCTGGTTCTCGCTGCCACCAGTCAAGTTTTAAGTGTCTGACACACTCCCTGTTCCCCCAAAAAACTTTTCCTGGGGAACACAGATCCAAACACCTTGAATCTCAGCACAAAGGGAAATAATCCATTTCCCTCCTCCCCTCTCCTAGTACTTAGGAGAGATACCTGGATTCAAATTCCTTGAATCAAACAAAGAGGGATTCACTTTTCCCCCTTCCCTTCCCCTGAAAATCCAAACAAGGGAAGAAATCAATCAAGTTCTAAAATAGAAAAGATTTTATTAAAGAAAGAAAGAAAGTACACTATCTCTGTAATACCAGGATGGAAAATATCACAGGGTCTGACTTATAAACCTGGAGAGACTTCCCCCTCCCTCCTCCTCAGAATAATCAAAGTAACAGCAAACAGGAATAAAGAATTTATCCAGCAAACACACAATTGCAAATACAGAAAGCAACTCAAAAGACTAATCCGCCTTTTTAACTAATACTCACTATATTGAATAGAAGAGGCTATTTTAGGAAACTTGGAGAACTTGAAGGATATGACTGGCCTCTCTTAAATCCAAAAAGAGACTAACTCCAAACAAAGAAACACAGACAAAGACTTCCCTCCACAGAGATTTGAAATTATCCCGTCCCTTGATTGGTCCTCTGGTCAGGTGTTCATCAGGTTACTGAGCTTGTTAACCCTTTACAGGTAAAAGAGACTTTAACCCTTAACTGTCTGTTTATGACACACACCTGCTCAGCCTAGGAATTTAGCAGAGGGAACTGCTTTGCCAAAATGATCAATTTTGGCTGATTTTGGGTTACAAATCACCATACAATCCTCACTCCAAAAGCTAGAACCATGCTGGAGAGGACCCTAAATGATGACATCCGCTGCCAGTACGTGGAAAACCTGAAGCGGATGCCAGACCAGGACAAGGCGTTCGAGGTGACGTGCAAGTGGGATGCCAGCAACCACTTCCTCCCCAGGGACAGCTTCACCCGATTTGCCGAGTGGAGGTTTATCCACAGGGCCTGGCTCAACTGCATTCCATTGAATGGAGCTGTCAGCCACAGGAATGTAGGGACAAGCGATGTAGGAAATGCGGCTATGCCAACGAGACACTACCCCACGTCCTGTGTAGCTGCAAGCCCCATTCCAGAGCCTGGCAGCTGCAACACAACGCCATCCAAGATTGCCTGGCCAGAGCCATCCCGCCACCCATAAAGAAGGTTGCCATGAACTCCACCATCCCCGGAACCAACAGCCAACTGCAACCAGACATTGTCATTACCAACGAGGACCGGAAGAAGATCATCCTGGTAGACGTCACAGTGTCCTTCGAGAACAGGACCCTGGCCTTCCATGATGCCCAAGCTCAAAAGGTGGAGAAATATGACCCTCTGGCCAAAACCTTGAGAGCTAGGAGTTATCAGGTTCAGACACACACACTGATCATCGAAGCCTTGGGCACATGTGTAATGGAGTAGGAAGCACAGACTGTCTGTGTGGGGGAGGGGAGAGCCAGAGGTTTAGGTGAGATGCAGGAATTCAAACTGTGAGCTGAACTGGGCCTGGGGGAGGGGAGGTGACACCTCTGGCCAGGGCAGACACAAAGGAAGGAGGCTGAGGAGAGAGGAGGGGCCGGAGGGGACGGACAGACTGAAGTTGGCTGAAGAAGAGAGGGGAGCAGGGAGACCGAACTCTGATCCTCGGGGAGGGGGGGGCTGTGAGGCCCCCCAAGATGGGGCTAACCGGGGGAATCCGGTTATCTGTGCCTGCAAGACCTGTGTTGGACTGTGTTCCTGTCGTCTAAATAAACCTTCTGCTTTACTGGCTGGCTGAGAATCCTGGTGAATCGGCAGGGAGACCGGGGGTGCAGGGCCTGGCTCCCCCACACTCCGTGACAACATGGGACCCCAGTAACGAACGAGTGCCAAGAGAATGCGGTCAGCACTACGCTAGGCTGAAGCGGCAATTCATGGTGTCGGATGCTGTCAGGTGGTCAAGGGATATCTACATAGAACACATCACCAGACATCAACAGTACCAGGAGGGATGAGCTGGAGTGTCAATGAGAAGCGCAGTCAGAAAAGTAACTGAAATACTTTCCTCGTGGATTGTATTTTCTAAATGGACAACCAACCTAATTCTCAATTACTGAGGGACAATCTTCACTCAGTGATATATTTTGCTTTCCACAACCAAATCTCTGTACAACTTTTTATGAGTGATGTACCTGAATACTTGGATGCTAATATCTAAACTGTATTCTTAAATTTATTCACCTAAATTTGGGTTATTGCTGATTATGTACTATATGCAGGGCCGGCTCTAGGCACCAGTGTAGGAAGCAAGTGCTCGGGATGGCCAATTCAAAGGGGCGGCACTCCGTCTGGTATCAGGGCGGCACTTCGGGGTCTTTGGCGGCAATTCGGCAGCAGGTCCCTCATTCCCTCTCTTCTTCTTTGAGCTGCCGCCGAATTGCCGCCGAAGAGGAAGAGAGGGAGGACCCGCCACCAAAATGCCGCCAAAGAAGCAGCTCGATTGAGCTGCCTCCGAAGTGCCGCCGCTGGTTTTTGTTTGTTTGTTTGTTTTTGCCACTTGGGGCGGCAGAAAAGCTGGAGCCAGCCCTGACTGTATGTATCAGATGACTTTTAAAAACAACTTTGTATTTGTGGATAATCTAAGCACTATACCCACATGTACAGACACTCTTTTCTTAACCTTTGTATTATATAATTTTCTAACATTAGCTTGAATGCAGAGGTAATGAAATGTTATTATCCTGATTGAGTAAAGGGCCCTGACTGAAGGGGTGCCCTGTGATGCTGACAGACAGGGTGCCAGCTCATGTCAGAGCCCCAGGCCAATTCACTTGTGTATTAGTATATAGATCAAAGTGATTGAATGTATAAGAGTGTATCTGGTGTGTAAACTTTATGAAAAGTAGTGAGATAGTACTTGCATTGTTTTCACTTATCTGTATCCCATTAAAATGTAATAGCAAATATTTTCATTGTATATACCACTGTAAGTAAATAACCCATCAAACGAGAAAGAAGCCTTGTGGAATGCAAATGAAGAACTTTAACAGAAAAGTGCTAATTTAAAAAAAAATGGGCATTGTGTGTGATGATCAGAGGTCCAAGACTCAAAATGCATTCCTAACTCTCTGTCATCAAAGGAAAAGCCCACATGGCTAATGACACTGTCAGCTTGTTTTCTGCCACAAGAAGCTATAAATATGGATTCAAGGAAAGATCCTCTGTCTCTGTACTGATTGGACTCTTACAGGAAAGGTACCAGATGCAAAGCCAAGATCCCCAGAGGCAATCTGGGTACCCTGAAAAGATTTTTGGGAGACAAGCAGTATATTACATCACGGCCAGCATTTGGAATTACAAACTGTGACTCACCTGTGCATATATTTTACCTGCTTTAACCTCTCAATAACTCATTTCCTTTTCTTACCTAATAAACCTTTAGTTAGTGCACTTTAGAACTGGCTACCAGCATTGTCTCTGGTGTAAGATCGAGAGTACCAATTGATCTGGGGTAAGTGACTGGTCTCTTGGGATTGGGAGCAATCTGATGTGTTGTAGTTTTTGTCACTGTGGTGGGGTGGCTGCCCCACACAGGGAGAAGAAGGGGTTGAAAGCAGCACCAGGGAGACTGCACAGAACCCACTAATCAGGAAAGGGCTTATTGAGCCCATCAATAGGGGGAAGGCTTGCTGGAGCAGCCAATCAGGGCTGGCGAGGGCCATATATAAAGGGCTGCTCATCAGAACAGAGGGGAGTTTCTCCCTGGAAGGCAAGGGAGGAGGACTGGCTGCCTGAAGAAGTGCCATAGATAGAGTAGTGCTGGCCAGGGGCAGCAGAGTGTGAGGGTGAGCTACTGGCTGACCACTGCCAGGTGGGGCCTTGCTACAAGGGCTGAGAAGGTGCTAGGGCTATGGGGGCCCAAGGGAAATAGGCAGCAGGTTGGAGGAGGGCAGTAGGTGGCTGCAGGCTATAGGGTCCCTGGGTCAGGACCCAGAGTATTGGGTGGGCCTGGGTCCCCTGCCCTCGGCACCCCACTTGCCAATGAGGAGAGTGGCTGGTATCCAGATTGCAGTTTACCCCTGAGGCAAGGGGCTGGACCTTGGACTGCAGTTGGCCGCTGCCCCCCATCCCCCCCGGAAGGGGGAGAAAGCAGAGTGGGGCACAGCTGAAAGGCTGTGCCCAGAAGAGGACGCTGAGGTCTGGGGAGTAATGTGGTCCCTAGAGTGGAGACACAGCAGTGACGACAGGCACGATACCACCAGCTGAAGGTGGACTGGAAGGGCTCGGAGCTAATTCCCAGGATGGCCAGCAGGAGGTGCTGCAGTGGTGAGTCATGTCCTGTTACAGTCACCTTTTATCACAAAGTCCAGTTTGCTTGGATGACAAGATAGATTGGAGCATCTGTGACTCCATGGTGAGACTGTTACAGTGATCCAGGAGTTCACATTTGTCACTGGCTTGGTGAAATATTATAGAACACACCATGAGTTTGGGGTGTCTGCCCTGTTCTGACAGTCTGCCCTGAGGTAGGCACTCTCAGTCATGAGCCATTCCAGACAGCATGACAATACCCCTCAACTGAACCTTACTCACTAAGCTGGAAGTAGGGATGTCAAATCCCAGTGCAGGGGACTGGTGTTGCTTCATAGAAGATGAAGGTTGGAAGGGACCTCAGGAGGTCATCTAGTCTAACCCCCTGCTCAAAGCAGGACCAACCCCAACTAAATCATCCCAGCCAGGGCTTTGTCAAGCTTGACCTTAAAAACCTCTAAGGAAGGAGATTCCATCACCTCCCTAGGTAACCCATTACAGTGCTTCACCACCCTCCTAATGAAACAGTGTTTCCTACTATCCAATCTAGACCTCCCCCACTGCAACTTGAGACCGTTACTCCTTGTTCTGTCATCTGCCACCACTGAACAGCCGAGCTCCATCCTCTTTGGAACCCCCCCTTCAGGTAGTTGAAGGCTGCTTTCAAATCCTGCCTCACTCTTCTCTTCTGCAGACTAAATAAGCCCAGAGCACATTGTTGACTCATATCCAGCTTCTCGTCCACTGTAATCCCCAGGTTATTTTCTGCAGAACTGCTGCTTAGCCAGTTGGTTCCCAGCCTGTAGCAGTGCATGGGATTCTTCCATCCTAAGTGCAGGACTCTGCACTTGTCCTTGTTGAACCTAATCAGATTTCTTTTGGCCCAATCCTCTAATTTCTTTAGGTCCCTCTGTATCCTATCCTTACCCTCCAGCGTATCTATCACTCCTCCCAGTTTAGTGTCATCTGCAAACTTGCTGAGAGTCCAGTCCACACCATCCTCCAGATCATTAATGAAGATACTGAACAAAACAGGCCCCAGGACTGACCCTTGGGGGCACTCCGCTTGAAACCGGCTGCCAACTAGATATCAAGCCATTGATCACTACCCGTTGAGCCTGATGATCTAGCCAGCTTTCTATCCACCTTATAGTCCATTCATCCAGCCCATACTACTTTAACTTGCTGGCAAGAAAACTGTGGGAGACTGTATCAAAAGCTTTGCTAAAGTCAAAGTATATCACGTCCACCACTTTTCCCATATCCACAGAGCCAGTTATCTCATCATAGAAGGCAATCAGGTTGGTCAGGCATGACTTGCCCTTGGTGAATCCATGTTGACTGTTCCTGATTACCTTCCTCTCCTCCAAGTGCTTCAAAATGGATTCCTTGAGGACCTGCTTCATTTTTCTGGGGACTGAGGTGAGGCTGACTGGCCTGTAGTTCCCCGGATTCTCCTTCTTCCCTTTTTTAAAGATGGGCACTATATTTGCCTTTTTCCAATCATCCGAGACCTCCCTCAATCACCAAGAGTTTTCAAAGATAATGCTTCTTAGTGGTGTGGGCTATATCTAAGGAGTCCTAGAGACCATTTTACCCTTCCCTTCTCCACTGTTTAAAGACAGCTAATTAGACTCACTGATTACTAGAGCTGAAATCACTGATATCCAGGTCTAGGTGCTAAGCCTTTGACCAGGTCTAGGACAGCATTTCAGTGAGAGACTGCACAAACACTGAGGTTCCCCGCTACCTGCTAAGATCATGGAGAGCTAGATGAAGTGGTGGGCATAGGCGCTGACTTACATGGGGCTCTGGGGCTTTAGCCCCATGAATAAATCCCAAGCAGGGGCTCTGCCCCACCAATGTTTTCTCCCCTGCTTGGAGCGCGCCGCCGCCGCTGCCGCCGCCAGGGCTGGAGAGCTTCCCCCCTCCCCTCCCCTCCCCGCCCCGCCCCAGAGAGCTTAACTGCTTGAACGCAGGCAGCTGCGTCTGTGTGTCTCAGCAACAGCAAGCTGCTGCTGACTGTACCATCTCCGAGGGAGGGGGAGGGGGAGGGGGGCCGCCGTGCTGGTGGCAGCCCTCTCCTCTGCCCCACCCTGGAGGCTGGAGGCTTAAACGCAGGCATGTCTCTCTCCCTTGCCTTGCCTGTTGCCTCTGCTGCTGCCGGCTGCTGTTGCTTGCTGGAGCACTGGCCGGGGGACGGGAGGGGGCTGTGCCATGCTTGGCAGCCCTCCCCTCCCCTTACCTGGAGGAGATGCAAAGGGCACTTCCGGCCAGGACTCGGAGACTGACCTCACCCAACTGAGCAAGTCCTGGGCTTCCGTGAGTGTTTGACCCTATGATTCCCCCCCAGCCCCCACTCCTGCCCAACGCTGGGGAAGGGGCAGCCCCATGCCATCCCCTCCCACCGTCCCCCCACCACTGAAGCTACGGTGAGGGGCTGCAGGCTGCAGCAGGGGTCAGGGAGGCAGGAAGCCATATGTGAAGGCAGTGCCCCTCCCCTCCAGCATCCACCCACCACAGGGCAGATGGGGGAGGGGGATTCATAGACCTACCTGAGCAGCTGGGGCTTGGGTGAATTTTATGACACCCTGCTCCCCTGCCCCATAGCCATCACCATGCAGACCCCACTTCTGCCCCATGCTGGGCAAGGGGCAGCCCCATCCACAGTGAAGTTATGGTGAGGGCCAGCAACATGGAAGGCTACCTGTGATGGCAACCCCCACCCCCTAGTACCCATCACAGGGGAGGTGAGTGGGCTTTATGGACCTGAGGGGCCCTAGGAAGGAACATATGCAGTGACTGTGGTGCAGAGTGAGTGTGCTGTGGGGGGCAGGGGGGAGAGGAGGGGTCCCTCCCCTGGAGCTTGCTGCTGCCAGTGGTGGTGATGGGGAGTCCTCTCTGGCCCTAGCCCTGGGGCAGCCTGTCTGCACCCCAAGTTCCTCATCCTCAGCCCTGCCTCACCCCAAAGCCTGCACCCCCACCACCAAGCACGCTCCTGCACTGTGAACCCCTCATCCCCAGCCCCACCCCAGAACCCTCACCTGAGGGGAAAAACATGCAACTTAAATTTGGTGGTCAGTTTGGAGTATCATTGTATTTAGCACAATATTTGATTATTTTACACCCTTCAAAGTATGTAACTGGTCGTATACAGGTGTTTTCTCTGAATACTGTCTGTGTGCCTCAGTTTCCCCAATGTATTTCTTAAGGCTCTAGATGGTGGGATAAAGGGGTGTGATTGTTGTAAAGCCCTAGAGGGCCAGTGTGATGGTGTCTGCACAGAGAAAGGCTGCAACCCTGCCTCCAGGCAACTGATGGCCTGGGCCACTCTCCTGCAAGGTGCCAACTGAAGGTGTTGGAGAACAAAGAGATCAGGTGGCCTCCTAATGCCTGGAAAAAAGACAAAGGCCAGAGAGGAGGGAGAGTCAGTGCCCTGTGCAGACTTACGGGAAGCGCATGGTGTAGAAGAGGATGCTGGGATGCTCTAGAACAGGGGTTGGCCGCAAGCTGATTTTTCATGGCATGTGGTGCAGGCTGAGCTGCTCAGCCCAACCTCGTTCTGGGGTTCCCTCTGCTGGCCCTTACTAGCCAGAGTTCCCGCAACCCCACTCACCTTGCTTCCAGTTGGAGTTTCAGCGCAGGCCCCCTGCCCTGCTCAGCCCTACCAGCCACCAACTCCACTCACCGCAGCTGCCAATCTGGGGTTCCAGCCTCTGACCTCCTGCCAGCCAGTTATCAAATTATAACTCAGAAGCCTGTGTGCAACTTAAAGTATCTAAATAGGTGCCACCAGACATTGGAAAACTCAACAAGGAAAAGCAAAGGCAAGGATCACAGTAAACTAATAAGATCTGCATTTTAATTTAATTTTAAATATAGCTTCTGAAACATTTTGAAAGCCTTGTTTACTTTACATACAACAGTAGTTGTTATATATTATAGACTTATAGAGATACCTTCTAAAAACAGTCAAATGTATTGGGGGGAGGGTTGGGGTCGTAGTTTAGTGGTTTGATCATTAGCCTGCTAAACGGAGGGTTGTGAGTTCAATCCTTGAGGGGGCCATTGGGGGATTGGTCCTGCCATAAGCAGGGGATTGGACTAGATAACCTCCTGAGATCCCTTCGAACCCTAATAATCTATGATTACTGGCACATGAAACCTTAAATTAAAGCGTATGCATGAAAACTCAGCACACCACTGCTGAAAGGTTGGTGACCCCTGCTCTAGAACTACTCCATACAAAGACAGTCAGGACTCTGGGGGAGCCTCCTCTCTCTGAGCATACTGTCTCCAGGGCAAGAAGCTTACACCTTCCTGGGTCTGACCTCGGAGCATTCAGCATGCGCTGTCCGCACAGGTGGGGCTCCTAGGTAAGCTAGAGGGTCCTGCACCCCAACTCCACAGTCAGATGTGACTCTCAGTCAGTTGGTAATACAGGAGGCTTATTAGATGACAGGAACACAGTCTAAAACAGAGCTTATAGGTACAGAAAACAGGACCCCTCAGTCAGATCCACTTCTGGGGCTGGGTTCCCCAGCCCCAAGTTCTGGGTGCCTCTCTCTTTCCCCAGCCAGCTCCAAACTGACAGTCCCTCTAGCCCCTCCTCTGGCCTTTGTGTCTCTTCCAGACCAGGAGGCCACCTGATTTCTTTATCCCAACACCTTCAGTTGGCACCTTGCGGGGGAAACTGAGGCACTCACACAGTATTCAGAGAAAACATTAAGAACATTCCCACTTCATCACAACAGGTACAACAAAATATAATATATTGAAGCAGGCAAGTGCTGCTTCTGACTTTCCACTTTTAATTGACCCTTGTAATCTTGTGGCACCAACGTGTTGTAGCTTCATTTTATCCCAACAACAAATTCTTGATTTGTAGGACCATTAATGATCAACAATGGATAAATTCTTAATAAAGTTACCCAGAGAAAAAGAAGAAAAGGGTAATTCATCAAGTGATGGCCTGAGTTCAACACCCAGCTTTGAAACTGAAGTTATACAAAAGAAAGAAGCGGCAAATCCACAAGATGATAAGAAAAGGAGTTTTCAGCAATCTTGGCTATCAAGATTTAAGTGGTTGGAGTACAATATCAAATTAAACAGAGCTTTTTGCTCAGTCTGCAAAAACTGTTCTGAAAAGAAGATCTTAATATTTTCTACGAAGGCTGAACCAACATTTATTTCATCTGGATTTCAAAATTGGAAACATGCATTGCGTGGTTTTACATCACACGAAAAATCCTCCTGTCACAAGGAAGCAGTAATGAAATATGCTGCTCTGCAATCACAGGTAAATGTTTCTGCACTAGTGTCAGCCAGTTACAGAAAAGAATCGCAGTCAGCTAGGATTGCACTGCACAACATTTTTACCAGTGTTCAGTACCTAGCTCAACAAGGAATAGCACTACGTGGACATAATGACAGTGATTCAAATTTGATGCAGCTCTTGTTGCTACGCAGTACAGATTCTGAGGAACTGAGACAGTGGCTCAATCGCACAAAATACAAGTGGATATCACATGAGGTTATTAATGAAATAATCGAAATGATGGCAATGATGGCGCTAAGAAAAATTGTGCAAAAGATAAAGGCTTCTAAGTTTTATGCCATTGTAATGGATGAGACTACCGATTTGTCAAGAAAAGAACAAGTAAGTTTTTCTTTAAGGTTCTTTTCTAGTGAAGACTGGGAGATTTATGAGGAGTTTATTGGGTTTTACCAAACTGACACAATGGATGCTGCTTCTCTTTTCAAAATTGTGGAAGATACACTTCTCAGGTGTGATTTGCCCTTTTCTGATTGCCTGGGGCAGTGTTACGACGGAGCCAGTAATGTGTCTGGCAAATTTACTGGGGTCCAAGCCAGAGTGAAGGAACGAGAGCCGAGAGCAGAATTTGTGCATTGTGCTGCACATTCTCTTAACCTTGCCACGCAGGATGCCCTGCATAATATTCAAGAGTGTCGTTATATGTTTTTTATGGTGAAAGATCTCATCAATGCCTTCAGGGAGTCACCAAAACGTATGGCAGCATTCAGAGAGTTTCAGAGTGAAGGAGAACGTTCTTTACGACCATTGTGCCCAACAAGATGGACACTAAGGATTAGTAGCATTAAATCACTGCTCCAAAACTACAAGGCCATGATGAACTGCCTAGATGAACTTAGTTACTCTTCTGATGAATTTGGCTTAAAATGTAGTGGATTCTCAAAGCAACTTCAATCTTTTTCAACAAACTTTATACTAACAGTTCTTGTGAAAGCCATGGGTCCGGTAGAAGAAGCTAATGCACAAATTCAAAGCCCAAATGTGTCATTGACAATGAAGAAAGTTGGCCTATTGCAAGAGGTGTTGAGTGGGATGCGTACTGACTCATCATACAATCACTTTTGGGAAACAACGGTAGAGAAGGCAAGAAATCTTTATTTAGATGAGCCTACACTCCCAAGAAAATGCAAACCTCCAAGATGGCTCGACCATGGAAGCCTTCCTCACACCTTCAGTGACCCTAAAGATTATTTTCATAAAAAATATGTTGAGATCATTGATGCTTGCAAAGTTGCAATTGAACAGAGGTTTTCAACAGAAAGCTTTACATTCGCAGTAAAATTGGAGAAGCTTATAACTGAGGCAGCAAATGGCTCAAAACAGGACATTGTCCAAATAAGTGAAGCATTCCATGGTGACATCAACATGGAGAAACTATTTCTTCATTTAGAAATGTTGAGTGATATTTGCAGATTGAGAAATTGCCAGCTCACTTCAGTGAGTGAAGTGAAGCAATTTCTAAAACAAAATGAAGGCTTAAGTGACCTGTTGTCAGAAGTTACAATTCTCCTGAAATTATTCTACACAATTCCGACTACAACCTGCACCGCTGAGCGATCATTCAGTTGCTTGCGCCGACTGAAAAATTATTTGCGAACAACAATGAGCCAAGAACGTCTAAATCACTTGACATTTCTGCACGTTCATAAAAACTTTACTTCTGAATTGGACATTGCAAGTCTCCTGGATGACTTCATTTCAAGAACCAAACAACGACAAAAAGTGTTTGCTGCCTCCTAAAGCACATCACAAAAGAAGGGGCTATATTTGTTGCAATTTTAGAAAGTATTTGTTTTGAGGATTATTGAATAAACAGTGTATGGTCGTTTCCATATTCAAAAGAGTATTAATTACTGATATTCTTAGTTAAATAATTTTTTATTATAGTGATATTATGCAATAAAAAGAAACTTAAACGCTTATGGCTTCCAATCCATTTTTACACTATTTAATAAAATATATATATCATCTTACAGGACGGGGGGGGGGGAGAGGGAGATTACACCCATTCTGGGCCCCACCAAAAATTATACAAACCTGCCGCCTATGGTGGTGGGACCTCATGATGTGGCATCTCAGAGGGTGCAGTAGAGGCAGGTGGCAGCAGAAGCAATAGGGCAACGTAACACTCTGTGGCAGCAGGCAGTGACGCAGAGTGAATGGAGGCACCTGTTAGCCAGTTGCAGTGGAGGAGTGGTGTGTTAAAGGAACATTTGTCTGTCAAAATTCCTCGCACAAGGTGAGAAACTGTGGCAAAGGACACTGCCTAACATAACCTGGGGTCAGTGTTTTGCTCATGGTCATATGCTTTTGAATCATGGCTGTGATATTTTCCCAAAATTAATGCTGGGTTCCTCTTCCCTTTTAACAAAAGTTTTCTTTGCTATACACAGACTCAGCACTTGCAAGTGGGGAAGTATTGCCTCCTAGAGGCAACCAGGGGTGGTGGTAAATTTTCCCAGGTTACTGTGGGGGGAGGGGGTCAGGCTGGTTCTCTTTTGTATTAAGAGGAACCTAGATATTGAACCCAGTCCTTGTTGCTGCCAGATCCACCTAGCAGAAGGGTTACAGAAGCAAGCAGGAAAGAAAAAAAAATTTTAAAGAAAGAAAAGCCTTTGAGGCTTTCTTTATACAAAAGAACAAGCCCAATTTTTAAAATCTCCTTTGCAGATCCCCTTGAATGCATGTTTTAGAAAGTCTTTATCTTGTATTAGGCACAGTCCTGCCATCTATTGGCATTTAAAAAATTCCTATCCCTGATATAAGGAAAAGGCAGAGGGAATCTGACAAGCTGTTTGTCCTTCAATCAAGTGTTTGTTTTAAAATAACTATGGAGTTTGCGTAAGCATCAGCTAACTTGACATTTACCTCAAACTTTGTTAAATTAACATACAGTTCATCCAAAGGCATTTAACCTGGGATAGTTCCACTGATTGTTTGAGCATTTAAGAGCATTAGGAAAAGATGCCCTGACATGCATTTTATTGTGCATAAACCTTCTCTTGGCATGAGCAGCCCACTATTGCAGCTTACTGTAGTACTACATAATTTTCACAATACCCCCCAGCTTAGTGGTGTAATTCTGAAAAGTCTTTGAGAGCTACTTCCCGCCTCTCTTTCCAGGAGGTGCAGAACACTGGAGGCTAGATAACACAGTGAATCAATGCACTACTCCAGGGGTTGGCATCCTTTCAGAAGTGGTGTGCCGAGTCTTCATTTATTCACTCTAATTTAAGGTTTCATGTGCCAGTAATATATTTGAACATTTTTAGAAGGTCTCTTTCTATAAGTCTATAATATATAACTAAACTATTGTTGTTGTATGTAAAATACATAAGGCTTTTAAAATGTTTAAGAAGCTTCATTTAAAATTAAATTAAAATGCAGAGCCCCTGGACCGGTGGCCGGGACCCGGGGAGTGTGAGTGCCACTGAAACTCAGCTTGCGTGCCGCCTTCGGCACGCAAGCCATAGGTTGCCATAGGTTGCCTACCCCTGCACTACTCCTTCATCCTTAAAAACTTGAGTTTGATTCTTGATCTGTGCCAAATTTTTCCTTCAGACACACAAGTGCAATGTCTCCTGCTGGCAAGAAGAGTCCATGCTCACATATCTGAGGCAGGAATTTGGCTATGTGTTGTTGTGAACTTCATAAGGTGACACTATGATCCCTATCAACCCCCTTCCCAATGCACAGCCCCTTCCTCTTGGCCAGGCAGGAGGAAGGACCATGATCCAGGACATGACTAGGCTCTTTTGGGAAGCATCAGGGCATAGCTAGCCAAGAACTGCTGGGAAAATAGTTGCAGAGAGAAACCCCCAGGAACTGTGGATAAAGCCGTGTGCAGAACAGGGTGTGACTGCTGGATGTTACAGCTGGGTGCAGGTCTGTGTGGAACTTATGAGAGAGCAGCAGTGGCTGGGCAGGGAGCCAGAGCAGATGGGCTCCAATGAGTGAGATGCCGCTAAACTTTCTATTGTAGACCAGGTTTATGTTGATGTAAGTAGATTTGCATCAACCTAGTTGTGCATGTGTTTACACCAACATTTTGTCTCCTACCAATGTAAGCACTCAGCAACATAACACTGCCTACCTGAGCGACAGTCAGCCTACTTACGGTGAGGCAGCGTGAGTATAGACATTTAATTACATGTGTTGACCCTACCAGTGCTCCAGCACCTTTCCCTACTGTTCCCCTCTCCCTGCATCAGTGGCCACTTCAGTCACAATCTTGATCTCCGCTGCCCCAGGGTCACAGAGACTAGAAGCTCCCCCACCACCCATTTCAAGTCCCTGTGTATTTTTAAATGTCTCTTCCTGATGTGCTCATAAGGTGGGCAACCTAGCAGCCCACCTTTGTTTGTTCCAACTAACCAGACCAGCTGTATACACACAGAGCTACTAGACACACTCCTGTCTGGAGCCAGCAAGAAATCCTGGATCTACTCAGCCTGGGGGGAGAAGCCACTCCCCAAAACAATTGAGTAAAAGAAAACAATACAGATGCTTGTCAGAAAGACTGGATGCTAAGTGTATGGGGGGCAGCTTTAGCCTCAGAAATATGTAGAACTATTGAACTGTCAGATTCTAACCTGGGGTGCTGGAACAATTTGTACAGTGAGGGTGCTGAGAGCCATTGAACCAAACTGTAAACCCTGGATATAATGGAAACCACTTCAAACCAGGGGGTGCAGTAGCACCCCCAGTTCCAGCACCTACGTTCTAACCCCAAACTATTCTGAATGCACTTGTTCAGTCCGCTCTTAACAGAAGGAAACAAATATTGAGTTCTTTCAAGGTGATTTACAGTTAAAGAGAACTGAAAAATAGCCCCTCAAATACTCTAATAAACCTGGAATGTTAGAAATGAAGATAATAAATTCACAGTGGGGCACTTGTTCACTTTCCTATTACAACTCTCATTACTGTGAAAAACATAGAAAAATTTCCTCTGTGAAAAACCCCAGGGAGCTAAAGGAAGCTGCTGCCGATAAAGCCATGTGTATTCTGTACTGTCTCAGAAATGCCAGAATCATATATCTAGTTTACACTTGAAAGACTTTTCCATCCCAAAACAGTTTCCTCCTCAACAATAGTCTTGAATAATCTCTTGCTGGATTCTCAATAAGATAATCAAGAGGCAGGGAAATCTCATTCTTCCCCCATGTTCTCAAATGTGCAAGCTCTGATTTCACATGTGTGTAATCCAAGGCAAGACTGCGCTAAAAGATAAGCCTCTGCCTAAGGAGCAGCTTGTGCAATAAAGGTACCGAGCATGTACCATATAGTGACAGCTGCAGAACTTTGCCACCAGCAGTGTGCACCGAATGCAATGATTAACAAAGAGCACCATAGAGTATTTTGGCTAGTCAGCCTTGTGGGATTTCGTTGTGCCAAGAACACACCTGCCATCGTCTCTTGCACCCCTGGCTGAACAGGATTTGGACCAGATGGGCGAGATTTGCATTGAATTATAAAGTTTGTCATTGTATTGAATAGAGAAGTTATTAAAGACAACCGGGTTTAGATTTTTAGAGACCTGGCCTGGGCCAAATCCTGTCCCCAGATACACACTGACTTCCATGAAAGCTGTGAAAATACATTTGAGAGCCAACTGATTCATAGGCCTTACACTAACCTTGTTCCTTGAGGTGAATTTCACTCGTATAGAACGTACATGTTAGCATGTCTCTCTCTACAGTGGTAATATGAGGGTAGATTTGGTTAGGCTGAGGACTGATGAATTTCTTAGCCTTTTTCCTAAAGCTCAGGGCCTGCATTTTCAAATGTGACTGGTGATTTTAGGTGTCCAATGGAGACTCCTTTCCAAGGGCGTGATTTAAAGCAAGTGTTTCACCCCCACCCTCTAAAAATCAAGTTGAGTGCCCAAAATCACTAGTTGCTTGAAAATGTAGGCCCATGTGCAATGGTGCCAGAACCAGAGGGGCCAGGGGGCCATGCCCCAGCCCCTCATTTTTTAATATGGGCATAGTTTAAGGGGCAAGGGGTGGCATTGCCTCCCCCCAATCTGCAAGCCTCAGGCAGGCATTATGCTCCCCCACCACAAAGCACAGCTGTTGCCTGTGTAGTTGGTGAGAGAAGAGTTTGCTGTAAGCTCAACAATTTCTCTCACCAACAGAAGTTGGTCTAATAAATAATAGTACCTCCTGCACCTTGTTTCTCTTACTGTTTATACTCCGCTATCTAGCCCTTTTTAGAAAGAAAAACCCCAAATCTACTCAATTTGAGGTGGTGACTCCTGTGGCAGTGAAGTCCACAGGACTATCTTGTGTGAAGTAGTCTCTTTTATTCAGAACTCAGCAGCTGCTAATTTTATTGCGGGACTCCTTGTTCCCCCAGAGGAAAGCACAGTCAGCTGTAGCATAAAATGTAATGCAAGACACACCATAACATTTTAGAACTGCTGTGTTTTCTCTTCAAAGAAAGACTTTCTTTTCTCAGAGGGCTTTGTGGCTTTTTTTCTAGAACACCTCAGTCATTTTGAGTAAGTCAGCGAGCTGAATCCTTGAAGGCTTGCCACAGATGACTCAGACAAACTTCATTTAAGGTGTCAAAGCCACAAAGCATTTATTAGGAAAAAAACTAGTAAACTAGCAAAGGGCTTCTATAGGGTCTCCACAGGTGCCACCCCAGATCATAACCTCTGCACCTCCAAATAAGCTGGAACCTTGGTTCTGCCTAAGCACTTCCTAGGAGCTCTATGCAGAAGTGAACCACAAAGCACACTACAGGCTGCTGCTTCCATGGGGCTTATTGAGCAAACTTGTTGCCTTATTGCCTCAGTTCCAGGGAGCTGCTGATTGCCACCTTAGAGTGGCTCTAAATTGGCACCAGCTGGGCTGGGTTGGGTCTAATAGCAGCACTTGTCAAGGAGCAGTTGAGTGCTTCAGAATCACAGCAGGGAGATAAAGTTACTACCATTTATTTTCCAGGTTCTCAAATAGGGAAGAAGAGGGGGAAAAAGGTCTGGCTTTTGTGTGTGGTATGGACTGTTTACCTTAAAATGGAGCCCCCCCAGGTTCTTGGGGTGGGGAGGGCAGAATGGAACTCCTTTCCTTTCATGAGTTCTTCTCTCAGGGACCTTTAAGCACAAACAAATAACTAGCCCTGGCAAACAGCTGTGTTTGTTGCTATGCACTGTTGCCTGGTAGCCCTCCCATTAGCACCTTTTAGGAAGATAGAAGAGAAATACCCACTACTATTGATTTAGCAAGGTAAGCCACTCTGTCAGGCAGGCTTTCAAATAACTTCTAAAAAGGACTTGTGAAAACTGTCAGGTCTGGCTCTGTAAGGATCCACCACGAAGCATTGCAATGCCTAACTTTTAGGCACCTAGGACAACACCATGATCCACAAAGTCTGACTTAGGTGCCTAGGCTCCTATATGATAAATGGGGAGAGAGGAGTCTTAGAATGGAGTCCACAAAGCCAGCATGGTAAGCAGAGGGTCACTTAAGACAGCCAGTGGGAGATGCTAAGGAAAGGGGGTATTCAAGGTCTCTGTCTCAGTGAGAGGGGCAGGGCTTAAATCCTGGCTGCAGGGAGAAGCCTATCTCTGCTTACGATCTATAAACCTCCAGGAAGACAGGCATTCCTTTGCCTAACTTGCTTGTGGGGCCGGGTCCTGTAAGCATGTTCAGTGCCTAACTCCACACTAAACAGCTGTGGGAAGGAAGGAGGAGACCCTCCCTTATAATCTTTAGGCCAGTGATTAGGGTACTCACCTGGGCTATGGGAGATCCCCAGTTCAAGTCCCCCCTCTACCTGCAAAACCAAAAGGATTTGAACAGGGAACTGTGACCTCTCAAGTGAGTGCTCTAACCAGGGGCGGCTCTAGAAAATAGGCTGCCCCAAGCAGCCGTGCGCAGCGCCGCCCCTTCCCCGGTCCCGCGGCCGGTCCCCTCTTCGCGCGGCTCCGGCTGAGCTCCCGCAGGCATGCCTGCGGGAGCTCAACTGGAGCCGCGGGAAGAGGGGACCCGCCGCAGTCATGCCTGCGGCAGGTCCACCGGAGCCAAATGCCGCCCCCCAGGGAAAGGGCCGCCCCACGCGCCTGCTTGGCGCGCTGGGGTCTAGAGCCGGCCCTGGCTCTAACCAGTGGGCTATAGAGTCATTCTTGCCTAATTATTTAATTAAAGTGGAACAACTTCAACAGGAGAGCTTGAGGGAGCCCAACATCAGACTATCCTGTAGTCCCATGGCCCAGATACCTACAGTGAGGCAGAAGTATGCATACCCAAGGCAGAAACTTAGGCACCTAGGACACTTTTACTGCAAAAAAATATGCACTCCGTGAGTTTAGGCCTACAGGGTGAAGTGGCAGTTGAGCAGGAGTTTTGTGGTTTGCAGTGGAGCTTAAACAGGATTTAGGCACCTTGCATAAGGATCTACAGAGGAGTGGGATAGAAAATAAAACTGAAAATAGGCCATTATACAAATTGAGAGTGCATCCTTGCCCTGAACAATCTGTTCTATTTTGGTCCCCACATTGGAAAATGATACCACAGAAATAGATGTAGTTCAGAGATGGAGGATGAAAATTTAGAGGCATAGAAAGAGTACTGTGGGAGAAGAGATTGAAATGCTGAGCCTGTTTAGTTTAGAGCTTGAAGATGCGTAAGAAGTACCTGATTATAAAGATATTTAAAAATAACTATTGGTATGGGCAGGGCCGGCTCCAGACCCCAGCGTGCCAAGTGCGCGCTTGGGGCGGCATGCCGCGGAGGGCGCTCTGCCTGTCACCGGGAGGGAGGCAGGCGGCTCAGGTGGACCTCCCGCAGGCGTGCCTGCAGAGGGTCCACTGGTCCCCCGGCTCGGGTGGACCTCCCAGGTGTGTTGTGAGGCATAAACACATTAAAGATTGTGAGATGCTCAGATCCTGTGGTAATTGGGGAACCATATGAATACCTTGGAGAGATGGAAACCAAGCTAACTGAAAGGGGTAAGGAACAACCATCCCCTGTAGTGGGTTACTTCATAATAAGGTTTCTTGTTCCTTCTACTGATGTTTGGACTTGCATAGATAACAGGTCTCATCCAGTTTGGCAATACCTGTGTTTGCAGAGCACATTGAGAAATTCACATTAAAGGCAGCATAAAAATGCAAAGTATGTTTTAGGGTGGCAGTAGCCATTGTATTCTGTTAGGGATTTGGGTGGAGGAGCTATGAGAATGATTCATGACCTCATGCAGCAATCTCCCATGTGGCTAAGGAATTTCATAGTAAATCACCTGTAAAGAACCTGTCCCATAGTAACAAACAGAGTGAAGAACTGACATAACTTCCATTAATTTGAATCAATATTGCCAGCCCAAAGTGTTCAAAAATCATGAGTCAGGCCTCAATATCATGAGATTGTCTTAAATCATGAGATTTTAAAAATCAGAAAGTTTGGTTTTTTCTTCTGGTTTCTGAGACTTTCGGGTGCACTGGGCTCATGTTTTCAGGCTTTTCTCTGCAGCCATGAGGGCTAGAAACTTACTTTGTTTCTAATGTGAAAAAGATATTCATGTAATCACTTGATTCCAGAAGTTGAGGCTTCAAGAAAAATACCAAATATCACAAGATTCAGGATAATATTTTGAGACTTGACAACACTGTTGAACTGTCATATAAAGTCTATGACTGTGCTGGGAGGAGGACAGTTTTGTAAGCACCAAAGTAGCTCTATTTGCTCTTTAAGAAAACTTCTAACAAAATATATCCCCCTAATCTCTCTGCATTAGCTGGCTGCATGCAGACTGAGCATTAGCTGGCTGAGACAGCATTAAGAAATACATAGCTTGATATATGGCAATGTGACATTATGTGGCACCTAATTAGAAAAGTTTGACTCCCATTTTCAATACTGGAGAGGAAAGATTCAGGATAATACTTTGGAAGAAATGGAGAGTGGAGCAAATACTAAATTGCTGCCTGCATTTGCAAAGCACTTTAGCTCATTAATAAATTGTACAACAGGACAAACTGAAATGGAAACAAAATGTGCATAGAAAAAATGGAGCAGCTATAATAGAGAAAATGAGAAGAGGGGACTTCTACTCAAAAAATGCAATATAGAAAGTTTTGTGAAATGTTTCAAATTGAAATAGCATGTTGTGTTCTATTAATCTGGTTTAAGTAGTAATAAAAATACATAGCCCAGTTGGTTGGGATTTGCCTCAGTGAGAACTGCCAGGCAGTGAAGAGTTAATGCTGACTGTGAATGGGAATGATGCAGGCTAAAAAAGAAGACTCTTTAATAATCCTCAGAAATGAGAGCTCAGTCAGATACCTTAAATGAAAATATTTCAGTATTTATGAACAGCCATTTTGAGCAACCTAACAGATGCATTCTTGTATTTGAAAGTTATGGTGTCTTGCTTTTATCATTTTTAGGCTTTTCACACAGGTGCAGCCCCTGTTACCAAGGCAAAGCACATCCATCATAATGCCATTGTATTAGCTAAGGCCTTAATTCTGCAAGCTGCTCTGTGTTTGTCAACATTTATATCAATGTGTAGCCCATTAAAGCAAATAGTGGTTAATGGCACTAGTATAAGGATCCACCCATGTGGAGCAGCTGGCAAGATTTATTGGCTAAGATCAAATATACACTTCAGGAATTGATCCTGAAATGCCAGATTCCACTTCCACTCACCGGTGGGTATACAGGTGAAGTCTATTAGTAAATCCACTCATTAATCCAGTAGAAATAATTATTTTACTTGTATTCCTATTGAAATTAAAGAAGTAAAAAGCTGCAAGATGTTTTTCTTCACAGTAGCACACACTGTTTCCCCAAGGCTAAACCTCTTCTCTCTCTGAACTACTGTATCCGTCTCATGTGTGATTACAGCTTGAGTGAAATTCTGTCTCTTTCACCTCCCAGAGTGCCGTTATATATATTTTTGGCACCTACCCCTGTAGTGAATTCCTGTGCCATCCTTCAAAAATCTTTCCATCTTTTGCAAGTTAAATTCCTTCCAATTTATTTAACTGCCCTCCATCTTACATAGTAGAACTACTCAAATACTATTTATCAAACAAAATTAACTGAATAATTTATTTGCTAATATTTTTTTAGTTAGAGCTGTGGAAAAATCCCAATTTGTGTACAGCAAGTTTTATGTGAAAAAACACAGGATTCCACAAAATGTCTTGGTGATGTGTGTTTGTTTCCCCAGCAACAAACACACATCACATTACTTCTGGTAAGCCAAAAAGCAAAATTTTGCACCTCCAGCATGCCATCATGAACATATTTTCTGACTCCCAAATAGAAAGTTATGTAAGTCCCAGATTTTGTAGGCTCAAACCCCATTAAACTACAAACACAACTGATCTAGAGAAGCTGAAGCTTACTTTCCCTGTCTCCCCATTGCCTTGTATTTTTAGAGGTTCTCAACTCCCAAGTGCAGCAACCTGCCAGGAAAGGGTCTGCCAAAGTATCTGCAGCTTTCTATAGCCACAGCTGATGCCATTATTTTAACTTTAATATTAGTAATGCTGAGAGATAATCACAGCCCTGGAGACTACAGGGTATTGTATGCCTCCAAATCCACACCTAGCAGATCATCAGCCAAAAAGGTTCTCAGATTTTTTGGCATTTCCTAGTATAAATTCACTTGATTGTACACTGACAGGCTTGCTGGTAAGAAATTTTTATGTGACACTGAAAAATGACAAAGCTACTTGTAAGACTCCATCACCAGAAGAAGTGAAGAATATAGCACATGCATTATATAAAAATATGCTGAAATTGATCCAGAAATGAATATTGTTAAGAAGCAGCAGCTGCTCCTTACCAGCCCAGGGCTGGCATGTGGGAAACATGGATCCACTTCTCTCTCATAAAGAAGATGAAGAAGGCAAGATGAAATAAACAAACAGTGCTATATAACTCATATTTGTTCAGTGAGTGCTCATTGTTCACTGGCATTGTTATAACCTTACAGTATCAAACACCCGTGACTTGCAACTGTCACCTGTTACTGAAACCAGAGTCAATGGGGGCCCAAGGATGCACTGCACATGTGAAAGACATTTCAAGTTGAGAGATCTTATTTATTCCTATGGGAATTCAGTTCGGATTATCAGAAAATCCAACCGTTTCAACTGTTAGTTCTCTTGTCATTGTCCATGTAAGCAGAGAACAGGGAGTTTTCATGACACATGTCTATGATATGCTGCAACTAGATGTTAATGGTGAACAGCAATATCTGGAGAGAGAGCTAGCCTTACTAAGAATATACAGTCACACTTTATATTGAGTCTACCTATAAAGAGTTTATTAAAGGGTTAAAAATGATTAGTAGATGTTATTGGCATGTTACAGACATAAGGAGTATGGGTTGATGATGGTTAGAAGCACAAGAAGATGCGGCACTATAAATGGTTATAATCGATGGTCGCAGCAACCTATTGGCCTGCTGGATTCTATAAAAATCCATAACAATTGATTAGCCACTTACTAAAACATCTATTAATCGTTTATAAACTAAAAATATAAAGTGTGACCCATTATACATTAGCTCAGGGTTGCCACTAGTGAAACAATGCCCTGGAAAAGCAAGAACTTGATTCTGAAAAATAAGCAATTGAAGATAATTATCTAGGGACTAATCCTGCAGAAATGTGGGTACCTGAGCATCTTTACTCCATGTAAGAAAGCACATTGACTTCAGTCAGAATATTTAACTTTATGCCCATAATCACATGCTTAAGTCTCTACAGGATTAGACTCTGCATCTATTTATTGAGGCTACCGTAGTTTATTTTAATGTAGTGAGCTGAATTCTGCATTCCTTTACAACCATGCAATCCCCCTGAAATGTGAAGGTAGAATACAGTCCTGTCTCTCTCTAGTATTTCCTGGCACTGGTGGATGGGCATTAACATGAAAGCAGTTTAAAAGGGGAGGTGAATACATTTCAATATTAAATATAATAACTAATTGTGTAGAACATCTTCCCTTCACATATAGATCAGATCTACTGGAAGCTGAGGGGATCTGCTGGGGCTCCAAACACCCATGCCTACAATTCCCTTGATTTCAGCTAGGCAATACTGTAGCTTTCAATGTAATAATAAGACATCTCTTTTAGCTTGGAAACTCTACACTTTTTTCTTTGTTAGTGACATTCCACATGCCGTTTTTGATCAATGGGCAGCCATTTTTCATGCGCACAGTGACAACAAGGAATGTGTCATTGAAACAAAGAAAAGGAAAGCCTACAGTTCAAGCTATAATAGTGGCACACATTGCATAAGTCTATGCTGCAATCAGAGGTGTGACTGCAACACATGTAGACATACCTGAGCTAGCTTTGATCTAGCTAGCTCCAATAACAATAGCACCGAAGCCATGGCAGTATGGGATAGCTGTTTGAATTCATATCCAGCCCGTGCTTCCGCAGCTTCACTGTTATTGTTATTCAAGATACCTGAGCTATCTTTGATCTAGTGATGTCCAAATATTCTGTAGTCACACTTCTTATTGCATGCACCATGCATACATACACCGAGAGAAGAATACTCAATATAAGACCCCATAACAACTGTAATCCCAGTTGTAGTCATGTATTTTAGTAGTGGTCAGTTTAAGCTGAGCACTTGTGAGCCCCAGTGTTTTGAATCTTTTAAAACTAGGCTAGACAAATCAAGAGAGCATATACCGTAAAGAACCATCCAGCATTGATGGGAGAATGGACTAAATGACCTATGATGTCTGTTTTGTCTCTAATGTCCATGATTCAGGCAGCCCCCTACTCTACATATCATGCATTACACAAAAAAATTTCTTTTACTGTCAGTTTAGAAAAAAAAACTATTGACAATATATTCAGTCAACCCTCAGTGTTGTGTAGGGTGACCAGATGTCCCAATTTTATAGGAACAGTCCTGATATTTGCGTCTTTTTCTTATATAGGCTCCTTTTACCCCACACTCTCTGTCCCGATTTTTCACATTTGCTGTCTGGTCACCCTAGTGTTGTGTAAGATTCACATGTGTTAGATGTTGTTTCAGAAGCGAAGGAATGTGTTTTTTTTTATTTATTATGAATTGAAGTTCTTCTTTCCACTTTTGAAAGAAGCAGCAGCTTCCCTTACAGCAGCCAAATCACAATGATCCAGTAAGATTGTGCTACTTGGGTGTATAAATATCTTATGAACAGAAAGATCAGTATATACCTGGTTAAAGCAGCAATGGTGGCTATTAAGAACATAAGAGTGGCCCTACTGGGTCAGACCAAAAGTCCATCTAGCCCAGTATCCTGTCTTCCAACAGTGGCCAGTGCCAAGTGCCCCAGAGGGAATGAACGGAACAGGTAATCCAGTGATCCATCCCCTGTCGCTCATTCCCAGCTTCTGGCAAACAGAGGCTGGGGACACCATTCCTGCACATCCTGGCTAATAGCCATTGATGGACCTAGCCTCCATGAATTTATCTAGTTCTTTTTTGAACCCTGCTATGGTCTTGGCCTTCACAACATCTTCTGGCAAGGATAGGGTGACCAGACAGCGAATGTGAAAAATCGGGATGGGGGTGGGTAGTAATAGGAGCCTATATAAGAAATGGACCCAAAATAGTAGATTTTTCTTCCATACGTCTATCACCAGTCTGTAGAGATGTGTGTAAATCCAGAGGGAATGCAATCTTTGTTAATGTAACTGTAGCAGCTCCAGAAGAGAGAGACACTGAATATTTATACACGTCTGAAGTTGGCATACATAATTATAGGTCTTTATAGAGTTCTCTGAGAGATTTATACAAAACTAGATTATCCAGTAGCAAATAAAAATTTGGATTTTGTTTATCTAACCCCAGATTTATTAGGAACTGGGGAAACTTTTGGGAAAGGGGGAGCCTATACAGGAAGGATGGGCTTCATCTAAGCCAAAATGGAACCAGACTGCTGGTACTTAACATTAAAAAGGTTGTAGAGCAGTTTTTAAACTAAGGGCTGGGGGAAGCTGACAGGTGCGGAGGAGCACATGGTTTGGACATCCCTTGCGGGGAGGGGGGATCTATTAATAGAGAATCTCTATGTCCTAGTGAGGACGAGAGGATGGAAAATTATAAAATATAGGCAGGGTCTGATCAGAAACAGTCAAATAAAAGAGTCCCATTCAATTACATCATATAATGGCATAATCCCATTGCGGAGAAACTAATTGAATTCTTTGCATCGGTCTTCACTGCTTCCATTTGTTACTGGATAATTTAAAAAAAAATATGATCTTTCAGTAAACTCTATAAACACTTTGTAATTGATTATCCCTACTCCAGCAATATATAAATATATACTGGATTAAACCCGTTGGTGCTGCTGCAACTTCAGAATCACAGTAATTGCATTAAATTGTTTGTTCCTGAAGACTGATGGTGCTGTTCGCAAAACTGCACTTTCACTGCTCATTTGGTAGCCAGCAGTTCTTAGCAACTCAGCTTAGAGTCATATTTGCGTTTCCCTGATTCTGGGACTGGCCAAAAACCAGTATGGCCCCCTGCCTAAATTTGGGTAGGTCTAATTTACATTAAGTTGTTTGTAGTCCCAAATGGGCATTCTAGTAGCTGATAACAGTTTGAGAACAGTGGCACCCCTGGGACGTGTGGGTGTCACCTACAGTGAGGGTTGTAAAGGAGAGACATAAGAGTGTAGAGCTGTTATGCCACCTTTATGTTACCCAAGGAATTCCTTGACACCAATGGTATTCCTTAGCAACCAGCTCTTCAGACCCTTTTCACTGATGAAGCTATAACAACATAACAGAGGAGCTAGTCCCAAAGCTTTAAACACCTACCCTCATTACAGCTAATGTGATAATGTTTCAGTTCTTTTTAAATGTCCGCTTCCTTTGTTGTTGCCAATCTCATCTCAGGCCCTCAGATACCAGGGAGGGGCTCAGATACTGCAGTGGTGGGTGAGGTATAAGAATCTAAATAAAATGATCTCTAGGCTTGACTATCCTCTCACCCCAGTTTTACTTTGGTGTATCTCCATTGACTTCAATCGAGTTACTCATGACTTCTGACAATGTAAGGAGGAGGAGGAGAATGAAGTCTTCTGTTTCCATGGAAATAGCAACCCAAAGCTGAGCATGATAATGTTTGCTTGTCAGTTTCAGCTGTAGTCTGCCTGCTGAGAACAGTAAGTGCTGTTTTACAAACAGCAGCTGCAGCCTTTGCCAACAAGCTCTCAACATCCATAGCATCAGGAACTTAACTATTCATGCTAGTGTCTATTAATAAAGGACCAATATGACCAGCCTTCTAATCAGTATTATAAAATTTAAGATTAATATAAAAAATCAGTAACATTTTTGTTTTTCTTATATGTTTCTTTTAAATTTGAGGCTCCAACATGCAATGAATTGCTGTGAACATCTGTAGTGCAATGGCTACTCCTTGGAGCACTCTGTGGGAGGATCATTCCCTTTTGAACAACCAAAGCAACTTCTGAAGCTACCTACAGTGGCCACCAATGCCTCTCTTCTACTGACTCCCAACTGGTGAAATCACAACAGGCAATGCTCTGCTCTTCCACTCTGCATAGGGGAGAGGGAAGCAGCCAATTCCCCATAACCAGTAACACTCATTTTCTGTGCGGCCACGCCCCTGCCCTGCAGATAAATTCATTTTAAAGCAATGGGATTTTGTTAGGTGAGGCTCTAATAAGGAGAGAAGGACAAAGGAGTGCTAGTTCGGAATGCAGGTTTTGGGTTCCAGAGACCCAAAAGGTACATAAAACTGATGCTTTGTCATATGTCTTATTTGCAGTTCTTGGGAGTATTCTGAAGCTGATGCTTTCCAGTTGACGTGTTCAGAGAGAGTCTGATAATTTGGTTTACTATGCAAATGTACTGCCTCAATTAGCCTCCTTACTAAACAGCTTTGACATTGCCACCTTTTATGAAAAGTTCATCCTTTCACTGTATTTCATTCTAACAATGACTGTCACAATATAGACTCAAAGAGGACACGTTACCCAGCCTTAGGACATGAGTTGTCTTAATATGCTATTTGATAAGATCAACAGTTAGTGTGAAATCTGTTAATATCTCCAGTTTACAGAGAGTTAAGTGTTTTTATACAGCAACAAAACCATGCTCAAGAGATGTGTGGTCTCCAACTCCAGGCCCCTTTGTTAGCTTCAAGATATGAGAGAGAAAAAAATATGCAGCATTAGAGACTAGCAAATCTTGTCTAATAGCTTTGTGATAGTTTCTGGCAAGTGAAGATATCTACCAACCTTTCCACCAAATTAAAAATTTCTTGGATGCTACAAACAAACTGCCTTTTTATTTTGTTGAGACAACCACCTACCTGAACTCTCCTGCTCACTGGCAGATGGCTGATTAGATACACTAATATGAAGACTTCTCTCTCTCTCTCTCCCCTCCCCTTTTCTCTGATGTTCTTTCATCTGAATCAACTTTATAGTCATCCATAATCCTTCTTGCTTTATACTCTTCAAGGAAGACTATAGAAAGGAAAAGCCGGGAGTCTGTGGCAGAGATACTTAATGCAACTTACATTTCATGAGCTGGAAAAAAAGCCCATTTGATTAGATTACTTATTCAAAGGCTTGTAATAGAAACACAGAGAAATGAATACCAAATCTTAGCCATGTATAGTTATTAGGAAAATAACTTGGCAGTCTGAATTCCTTTCTATTTAGTTAATTGTTGCATTTGCAAAAAGAACAACACTCATGAAGTGGAACAAGCAAGCTGTTTTCAGGTGTTAAGGATAACTGGCAAACTCACAAGTCATGAAGCAAAGCACCATTATGTTTTGCACCAACTCTGTTTCTGCATTTATTCCTCATTGATCACTATAGTATCAACTAGAAGTGTAATACTAGTAACTCCTGCCAAACCATCCCCCCAGGCTCATGCTGCTTACTGATAAGCAGACTTTCTTTTTAATTTCTTTTTACAGTCAACAGTTCTTATCCTATCTAAAAACACATTTAGTGACAGAAAGTTTCCAAGAATGTTAGTAGCATCTCTTAAATCTTAAATCGGTATAACGCTGCTAAATTCGGTTTAAACGCGGAGTGTAGACCAGGCCTTTGTGTCTTTCCCACCAAATAACACATCATCATATATTATGTCTATATACATGAATGTTTATTTATTTTTATGCAGCAGAAGGTTACACCCATCCATATTTGGGGTTCTGCCTTTGCTATCTGGCTTCAGTAGGTGCAGAAAACCATACATGGCACAAGGATTAGCCAGACATTTGAGCTTCCTGCAGGGTGGCAAGTATCTTATGTTTGCAGCTGAAGAAATAAGAGTTTCTCTGAATATCTTTAAAAAGAAACAAAGAATGAACTTGTTACTCTGTCCTCAAATGTTTCCCCAGAAAGCAGTTGGGGCTTTGGGGCCAGGCCCAGAGTGAGGATTTACAGGGCCAAGGATGAAATTTAAAAGCAGGTTCCTACTCCCCAATTCCATTTTCTAATGGTCTCTTCCCTTGTCCCCCTCCCACAAACACACACACTATTTTCTCCCAGCTCCTTAAACTCTCATGCTGCCCATTTCCACTTCTGTCCTCACTTTATTTGGAGCAAGGGCTGTCCTTTACTGTGGATTTGCACTTCTCCGCTGTGCTCAGCAACCAACAGGATTGAGCCCTTCATTCCTTCTTTGGCAGGGCAGGGAAAAAGCAACAAATAAAAGTCCTTAACACAATGAACAAGCCACCCCTACATAACATGCCAGAGAGAAGGGGGGCTGTGAGAATATTGCCATGTAAGGCCCATTTTGTGCTATCTTTAAATTGTTGTAGAGTGTTTAGATAAAACTTGGAGAGATACAGTGGAATAGTATTGCAATTGAAGAAAATTCAGCAGATATAGTATACACCTCTACCCTGATATAACACTGTCCTCGGGAGCCAAAAAAGTCTTACCGTGTTATAGGTGAAACCACATTATATCAAAGTTGTTTTGCTCCGCCGGAGCGTGCAACCCCACCTCCCTGGAGCGCTGCTTTACCGCATTGTATCCGAATTCGTGTTATATCGGGTCGCGTTATATTGGGGTAGAGGTGTGGCTTGAAAGAGACATTTGACTGAAATATCAAATAGCAACAGCAACTCTTAATGGTTCAGTGTCAAGTTGAGTGGAGGTAATAAGCAAGGCCCAGAGGGAATGTAGAAGGAGCTACAGGTCTTCCCTCTGTGAGTAATTTTAATTCCTGGAGTTCAGGGTATACTGGTACAGTTTGGGGATGAAAGAAAACTGAGTGATCACAAGATGCTTTAAAGGCCAGACTTAAAATACAATGTGATGTTGATAAATTGCAGAAATGAGGTGCAGTCAATAAAATGAGATTTTTTAAAAAAAGATGTGAAATGAGTCCTATCTAAAGGAAAAATCAAATGCATGAATATAGAATGCAGGGATATTGCTTCAATACCACAACCTGGCATAGAACTATAGCGGATGATAACCAGAATCAGAGTCATCCATGTAGCACTGTCACACCCAGGGACAAGTGCTATAAGGGTTTTATGAATCAGAATATTAGTAAAATGTAAAACAAGCAGGGTTTTTTTCTATGTTAGGCTGCCCTAGTTAGACCTTAATCTCAATTCATTTTGGGGCACCATGAATAATTCAAAAAACACAGAAAAATGGAGGAAGTTCAGAGGAGAGCAAGAAAAATGATAAAATGTTTGGAAAATAAGACCTGTGAGACAAGATTAATAAAATTGAGAAAGTTGAGTCTGGCTGTAAAAGAAGTCCCATGGGAGATGTACATACTGAATCTGTAAAAGGATATTACAAATATTACCCGGATTATTATTCTAGCTAGTCATCAAGGATGGAATGAGAAGTAGTAAACTAAGGCTGTAAAGGAGAAAATATGGGTAAAATGATGGGACAAATTTTCAAGAGCAGCAAAAACTGCCAAGTGAAGTTGTGGAATTGCCATCACTGGAGTTATTGATGCTAGAGTGAAACACCCATTTAGCAGGGATGATATGTGGGACAATCAGTCCAAGTATTGCCAACCTCAAGAGATCAAAAATCAGGTGTGAGACTCTGAAAAATCAAATTATGTTTTTTACTCTGTCTTGACTTTTTAACTCCCCTCGCTTCCTCTGCCCATGGGTGTGATAATTTCAGATTAAAAAGTCAAACTTTAATGCTCACAAAAATACATCCATCTCCCTGGATGCTCAGATGGGGACTTACTTACCCTTTCCTCACCCCTAAGATGGGAGAACTGCCTCCATTTCCTATCATTGTCTTGACCCAGCAGCAACAGTTATCTACCTCCAGCTACCCTGGGATTTCTCTGCCTGGGACTCAGCAGCACCACTACCCTGCCTCTGCCCCAGGACCAGAGGCAGATTAAGGTCTCCTGGGGCCCTGGGGTGAAGCGGGGGGCAGGGGGAGGTGCACCAGAACTGCTGCCCCGCCCCCATTCTACACCTTCTGTCTGTGGCCCCGCCCATTGCCCCATCTCATTTGCCCCTTCTGCTGCACGCCCCCATGTTTTGCCCAGGGCCCTGCCCCATTCTGCTTCTTCCCCTGTGGCCTCACCCCCCACTCTCCTTTCTGCCCCCATCCACTGCGGCCCTGAGACCAGAGAAGTTCTGTGCCCCTGCCACGACCCTGGGGCTGCTGCAGAAATTTTTCTGGGGGCCCAAAATGGCCGTGGCCCCTGGGCATGGGCCCATGCAGTAATCTGCCCCTGCCAAGGACATTCTCTCAGTGCTAGGGCCATACACACAGGGTAGGGCTAAGTGGCAGGGCAGGTCTGTGTCCTCAGCCCCCAGGCTCTCGCACAGAGGTCTGTCCATGTGCTCAGCCCTGAAAAAAGCAGGAATGGAGAAACTGCTCACGTTATCACAACAGCTCCTCCTGCAGGCAGCAAAATCCCACAACTGTGAGTTTATGAAAGCTGGCATGCTGCCTTCCCCTGGCTGCTTGAAGGGGACTTTCCTAACCAACCCCTACCCTCAGGCTGGGGAAGCTGCCATGCTATCCCCTCCCCCATCTCCCACCTGCATCACTGTCCTCAGTCTCCCTCCTACCACCAACATCCTACTGCACCCCAATTCCTGCAAGCCCTAAATCTCCCTCCTGCTCCCCCTCACTCTTCGCAGGCAGAAAATGCTTCACCATGTAGAAATCCCACAGAAGTTAATGCCATTTGTGTGTACAGTGGGCATGAAGGATTGAACCCTTGGAAACTGAGCTGGTGGCAATGGAAGCCCCACGGGCTCAATGATCAGAGGCACAGAACTCAGGATGATGATATGCAGATGCCTGCACATGCCACGCTTAACTGCCTATGGTTTTGTACCTTCTGGGGACCAGCAACAGTTAGGAGGTTTGTTGGGTGGGGAGGGGGCAGTATTGTGTTTTGTTTTTCTTCAAGCCTTTTGCTGTTTAGTCTCTATAACTAACTGCACATTCTGTGTTACAAATCCATGTGTGTGTATAACCTTGAGAGATAGAGCATACTGCAGGCAGGGCAACAGATCCACCAGTATATGTACGTATTTCAAATGTGTAGCTATCTCACTGCACAAAAGAGTCTTCAGCTATCCCAAGATAATCAGAGGACTGTATATACAGCATGTTTCACATAACTGCAGGAGATGTCCTAGAATCCCAAAAGGATTCACTCTCACATCTGCACAACAATAAATCTTTTATTTTATTTTACTTTATTTTGAAGATTTCAGCTACAAAACGAACCAGAGAACTCAATAACACTGCACTGAAGGACAATGGCCTGAAATTGTAGAAACTGTCACAGTATTATGTTAGGATGCAGGGAGTCCAACACATTCCACAGTAAAAAGAGATCTTACATTCAAAGGTTACATTCAAAGCAGTTGAAATGGCAGAACAAAGTAGCATGCAATTAGGTACACAGTCTGTATTAAAGATCCTGTTATTAAAAGGCTGCAAATGTGGTAATCAAAAGGATTTAAAATAGACATTTCTGGTTAAATGGCACAGTTTCTTTCCCTGTTTGTTTTTGCAGACAGAGAGGCAATATCATAAGGCTAAATGTATGACGATATAACTGTCTCCACGGTAACAAACTATTGTCATAAACACTGAGTCTTACGATTTCACATTTGGATTAAGAAAAGAGAGAATCGGGCTAGCGAGGGAGGAAGGCTTTTATTTCAATGAGTGTTAGGGGAATACAGAAAATTACAGGCAGTGAAAATTGCTTTCTGTTTAAATGTTCTTTTTTAAGTTTACCCAGCGTGAAAGTCTCTTTTTAAGAGATATCATTTGGGTAATGATGCCTCTCCTATTTGATTGCTCAGAAGGCTAATGATGAAGCTCATCTATTTTTGGAACAGTACAGCAACGTTAATACTAGACGTTTTCCAGCAAGAAGCAGATTACATTGAATTGTGTCTTCTTCACACACCCAGCCATCCTAGTCTGCTCCTCCGGGAATTCTCATTAATTCACTATCCAGAAACCAATTTATAGGTGGGGTTTGCATATTTATAGTCATGTATAAACTTGTCAGCCACCACTTCAACTTCTGACTGCATATATTAGCATTCCTTTTATAGGCTTTCATTGATTATGTTTAAACAACAGTAGCTACTGAACTGAAATACCTATTGACATGAACTAACAAAACATAATCAAGGCAGGTTATGCCTCAATATTTTAAAAAAATCTTTGAGGAGTTTTCTAAACCTGCTACAGATTTATTTACAGCTAATTCAGGATCTTTGGTCACCTACAGTCCTGGAATTGGAAAATTCAATCCGCTCTGTGGGAAGGGGTATTTTGTTATGGTGGTTTGTTTTGTTGCAGGAGCTCAGTGTGATTCAATGGAATTCACTCTGGTGGGAAGGAAATACCCTGCAGGTCAAGTACAAGTTACGGCTATATGGATTCTTGTCTTCATTAAATGGATCACTGTCACTCTTAGGGTTTTGTAGCAGTGCCAATGCCCTAATATCTGAGTGCCTCCTATGCATGAAGGAAAACAGCTTCTTGTGAAACATCCAGCATTGGCCATTATCAGAGACAGGGTACTGAACTAGAAATGGATCATTAGTTTCTCTCCTGCAGGAGAATTCCTGTGGTGGAAATGCATTCACCTGTACATGGTAACACATTTAATTAGCTCATTTCATTCCAAGGAATCCTAATACACTTTACATACTAGACACAAGACACTTCACCCTCCTCTGAAATGCAGCTTAGGTTTGGTTTTCTAACACAGATGTATTAATTTATATGTAATCCAGATCCAGTGTCAAAAATAAAATAATAATGCTGATTGGCTGCCATATTAGCCATTAATTTCCTCACAGAACCAACTCAAAGTAAAAAATACAATTGTTTGCAACATGAGGTTTGGGCTATTCCAGGTTCAGGATGTGGTTCTGGCATTCCCTGGTGTTACTGTTGCACATTAAATTCATACACCCCTGCATGGGTGATGAAGGCAGATTTTTCCTTGGCGGGTTCATCTAGTGGTACCTGCCAGTACCCCTTGGTTAAGTCAATGGTAGAGATGAACTGGGCACGTCCCAACTTTTCCAATAGCTCATCAGTGCGTGGCATTGGATAGTTGTCTGGACGAGTTACAGCATTTAGCTTACGGTAGTCCACGCAAAAGCGTATTTCCCCATCTGGTTTGGGAACCAGAACCACTGGAGATGCCCATGCACTGGTAGAAGGGTGGATGATACCCATCTCCAACATGTTGTCAATCTCCTGTTTAATAGCAACTTTGGCATGAGGTGACACCTGGTAGGGTGGGGTTCTAATCGGGTGAGCATTACCTGTGTCAATGGAGTGGCAGGTTTGCTCAGTCCGTCCTGGGTTGGCTGAGAACAAGGTGTCGAAGTGAGTGCATAGCTCCTTGATCTGTTGCCGCTGTAGACATTGCAGGGTTGTGGAGAGGGTCACCTTTTCCACACCACCATTTCTTTTACCTTCGTAGTAGACACCTTCAGGCCACTCGGTGTCATCTCCTTCCTGGACTATAAACTGACAGACCTGTAATTCTCTGGGATAAAAGGGCTTTAGAGAGTTAACATGAAACACTTTAGGCTTTAAAGAGGAATCAGGGAATGCTATGAGGTAGTTAACAGCTCCCAGGCACTCCTGGACCATGTATGGTCCTTCCCAGGACGCTTCCATCTTATGGGCCTGTTGCGCCTTCAGGACCATGACCTGGTCTCCAACCTTGAAGGAACGCTCTCTGGTGTGTCTATCATACCAGACCTTTTGCTCCGGAACTTGTGCAATACTCCCTTGTAAAGTTGCTGCTCTTCCACAGAATTTTACAAGCAGTGGACAGAGCAGGAAGCCAGATGATGCACCTGCCACCTTCCAAAGGCTGGTGGATGGTCTACTAGCGGGATTGGGAGACTGTGCAGTTGCATACCTCGATGATGTGGCCATTTTTTCTGATTCATGGCCCGAACACCTAGAACATTTGAAAATGGCTTTTGAGCGCATCAGGCAGGCAGGACTAACTGTTAAGGCCAAAAAGTGTCAAATAGGCCAAAACAGAGTGACTTACCTAGGACACCAGGTGGGTCAAGGAACCATCAACCCCTTACAGGCCAAGGTGGAGCTATCCAACAGTGGCCTGTCCCAAGGTCAAAGAAACAGGTCCAATCCTTCTTAGGTTTGGCCGGATATTACAGGCGATTTGTACCACACTACAGCCAAATCGCTGCCCCACTAACTGATCTGACCAGGAAAACCCAGCCAAATGCAGTTAAGTGGACTGATGAGTGTCAGACACCCTTTACCCAGCTTAAGGCGAGGCTCATGTCTGACCCTGTATTAAGGGCCCCGGACTTTGACAAACCCTTCCTAGTTACCACCGATGCATCTGAACGCGGAGTAGGAGCGGTTCTAATGCAGGAAGGACCGGATCACAACTTTCAACCTGTCGTGTTTCTCAGCAAGAAGCTGTCTGAGAGGGAAAGCCACTGGTCCATCAGTGAAAAAGAATGTTACGCCATTGTGTATGCCCTGGAAAAGCTACGCCCATACGTTTGGGGCCAGCAGTTCCAGCTACAAACTGACCATGCTGCGCTAAAGTGGCTTCACACTAACAAGGGAAACAACAAGAAACTTCTCCGCTGGAGCTTAGCTCTCCAAGACTTTGACTTTGACATTCAACACATTTCAGGAGCTTCCAACAAAGTTGCTGATGCACTCTCTCGTGAAAGTTTCCCAGAATCAAGTGGTTAAAAAGTGTTCTTGACATGTTTTCATGCTTAGTAGTCTATGTAGTAGTGCATGTGTTTTATTACTCTGTTTCTTTTACAGTTCTAGGAAGAAATCACCGCCAGTGAATCCCACTGTTGGCGATTTGGGGGGCGTGTCATAAATAGTTAGTTAAGGGTTAAGTTTTTCTCTCTGTTTTTTGTGTGCTGTTCTTAGCCGTTTGGAGTTACAAGGGTCCAGATGTTTAATCAAGTCTTCTGCAAGTTTCCATCTTTCTGAACTAATTTCTTCTAGTCAAGATAGTGAGTATTAGAAAGCTACTTTGTGTCCTCATCTAATAATCCTATGTTTGCATTTCTGTGTGTTTGTTATTGATTAGTCTTCATTCTGCCTGTATTGTTTGTACTGAGAAGGAGAGAGGATTCTCTCCAGAACTTAGCAAGGTTATACCCTATGAGTGTCCAGCTTGGACTCATAGAGATTCTGTATTTTCTTGTTTTTCTTTTAATAAATTCTTTCTATAAAGATTTGATTAAATCCCTTCTACTGTGGATACAGGGGGAGGGGGCTAAGAAACTCTCTCTTGGTGGTGAGACAAGCTTATCTCCGGGCAGAGAGGGGAGAGGGGAGGTTTCTCCCTCTGTGAGTTGATCTGTGTTTCCCCAGGGAACGTCTTTGGAAAGAGGAGGGGGGAAAACAGGGGTGTCCCGGCCCACGTATTCGACCGGGTGGTGGCAGCAAAAAGGGGACCTACCCTAGGATTTTAGGGTGGGGGGATACATGCTGGTCCTCAACTTGAAACCCCCCAGTTTCAAGTGAGGGTGAGACCATGACAGTGCAATGCTCCCTTATAACATCTTCTGGCTTCCTGCTCTGTCCACTGCTTGTAAGATTCTGTGGAAGAGCAGCAACTTTACAAGGGAGTATTGCACAAGTTCCTCTTCTCCGCCTCCTCCCCCTCCCTCTCAGCGCTTCCCCACTTAGGACTTTCTGGGAGAGAGGGGGAGGAGTGGAGATGCAGGGCTTGGCAGCCTCTCTTCCCCCTCCCTCCCAGAAAGTCCTAAGCGTGAAGCACTGGGAGGGAGGGGAACGAGTGGGGATGTGCCGTGTCTCCGCTCCTGCCCCTCCCTCCCAGAAAGTCCTAAGCACGAAGCGCTGGGAGGGAGGGGGAGGAGCGGGGAAGCACCACATATCTGCTTCTGCCCCTCCCTCCCAGAAAGTCCTAAGTGCCACCAAACAGCTGTTTGGTGGTGCTTAGGACTTTCGGGGTGGGGGAGGAGCAGGAATGTGGCGTGCTCTGGAGAGGAGGTGGAGTGGGGGTGAGAAGAAATGGGCCTGGAGTGGAGTGGGGACAAAAAGAGGTGGGCCTGGAGCAGCCCCAGCAAAGTCGGCGCCTGTTCTTCTCCGGGGAACTGCTGCTGTGAAAGTGCTTCCTAGCATCCTTGCCTGCAGCGGGCTGTGACCGTGTAAGGTAAGCCAGGGGCACTTCCCAACCACAGTACAGTAAGCCAGGGGCACTTCCCAACCACTTCCCAACCAAAGTATAATGCCTTTTGTCTGCTCAAAAAAATTTTCCTTGGAACCTAACCCCCCACATTTACATTAAATCTTATGGGAAAATTGGATTCGTTTAACATTGTTTCACTTAAAGTTGCATTTTTCAGGAATATAACTGCAACGTTAAGTGAGGAGTTACTGTAATGCAGGGAATCCACAGGCCTGTGTCCTGTAAGACATTGGCTTCAGCAGTTAGCATAAGGCTTGAGGTCAATGAACTTTGGCACAGATAAATGGCCTAATGGTCACCCCTAAGTTTTGGGGAGCCGAAAGTAGAGTATTTGAGGGGGAATTTTGTCCATAATGACACCAGCCAATCAAAGGAACATGAGCTAACACCAGCTTTTGGATATTTTAGGATGGGAACATCTGCAGATGTCTGACCACAAGAGTGTCATGGCAACTAACTGATGTATATGATAATAAGTTGAGATCATTAATATACTAACCTATAGAAAAAGAGCACTCAAACATTAGAAGGGTGAGGAAATACAAATAAGGAAGAGGAGAGAAACCCCTACTGAATATGCATTAGACATAGTAGCATTAGACAGTGTAACATATTATAAAAGTTGTATCCCAGTCTTGTGTGCGGGAGAAGAGAGAGATGTAGCCCTTGGGAGGTGCCAGGATAATGGCTACTGATGATGGTGATGAGGAAGACAATGGTTAACATTTCAGGTTGTTCTGCAAGGGATGGTGTGAGTATATGGATGTGCAGATGTACATTCTGTATTCTCTCTATTTATCTTGCTGGGTTAGAGTGTTTGTAACTTTGCTAAATGTATTAATAAACTCTTACAAATACAGAAGGGTTCCGAAAGTGTGAGTGTTGCAACTGTGCTCATCGGGGTTCCCAACTAAACAAAAATTTTTATAATACTGGGCCTGATCTTGAGACAAGAAACTATCAAACCTCAGAGTGATAATTGGGAATTCTTAAGTAATCAATATAATTAATATACGATTCATAGAATGGGCTACACATGGGCTCTTGCCTACCAGTTCTGCGTTTGTTGAAGTCTGCTTTTTTGAAGTCCATTGTTCATGTTCTGCTGCTCTCACTCCTTCCTTAAATCTACCGTTTCATGATCTTTCATCCAAATTGCCTTCAACTTTCAGATTCACAACCAATGTCTCCATGTTAGTCAGAATCAAATCTAAAATGGCTGCCAAACTGATTACTTCCTCCACCTTCTGAAACAATAAGTTGTCTCCAACACATTCCTAGAACTTATTGGACATTGTGTGTTTAGCTATATTACTTTCACAACAGATATCTGGATAGTTAAAGTCCTCCAGATCTTGTGTTTTGGATATTTCTGTTGTTCGCCCCAGAAATGCTTCATCCGCTTCCTTCTCCTGATTTGGTTGTCTCTAATATATCCCTACCATGATGTCAGCCACAGACTTTCAGATGTCCTCCCTCTTATCTCTTTCTGGACTGCAGAACAAGGGTATACATTCTTGATGTACAATGCATTACCTCCTCCCTTCCCCCACCCCCATCCTTCCTGAACAAGCTATACCCCTCTATAACAATATTCCAGTCATGAAATTTATCCCACCAAGTCTCTATGATGCCAATTAAGTCATAACTGAGCTTGTGTACTAAGACTTCCAGTTCTTCTTGTTTATTCTCCATGCTCCTTGCATTTGTGTATGTACATCTAAGATGCTGAGCAGATTTCCCCACTCTTTTCACTCTTGTTGCTCCAACCATTCTATTGTAATTTTCCATTCCCACCCCACAACATTTAGCCCTCTGTTAAGGTCACCCTTTTTGATACCTATGTGTGGGCTTTTGTCACCTGCCTCCTTTGAACTTAGTTTAAAACCCTCCTCACTAGGTTGGCGAGTCAGTGTCCAAAATGCTCTTCCCCTTCCTGATCAGGTGGACCCCATCTCTCCCCATCACCTTCCTGGAATAGCATCCCATGGTTGAGAAAGCCAAAGCCTTCCCATCAACACCATCTGTGCAGCAGAAAATCAAGTGCTCTTAAGATGCTTGGAGAGCTGGTGGGGAGGAAGTTTTTTTAATTCTCTCTTTATTTCTATTGGGGGGAGGGATAGCTCAGTGGTTTGAGCATTGGCCTACTAAACCCAGGGTTGTGAGCTTAATCCTTGAGAGGGCCATTTAGAGATCTGGGGCAAAAATCTGTCTGGGGATTGGTCCTGCTTTGAGCAGGGAGACTAGATGACCTCCTGAGGTCCCTTCTAATCCTGATATTCTATGAATTGGTCTGAAAATGACTGAACAGTTTTTTTTGTTGTCAGTGTATTGCTCAGATTTGTAATATTTTCATTCTCTTTTTTTTGGGTGGGGGGGAGCAGTGAGTAAGCCGGCTGCCTCCATAATGATAGACACAGCCCAGCCCCTATTGATTAAATGCCGGAATTTAGAGCCAAATACTACCTTCAGCCCATATGCAACTCCAGAGAAGTTCTGCTGCAAATCAAGGGTAGTTAAAGGACCTCAGTCCTTTCTCTGTGAGTGTAGTATGCATGAAGAAGTAAAGTTAAAAGACAAAAGAGCAGTTTAAATGTTAATTGCATCAAATGTATCCAAAACTGGTGAATCTCACTATGTAGTATGCTCACCCAATCTACTATAACCCTGACTTACTGAGCACCAATTAATCAAAGTTTCTTATTAACCAAAGCTCAATTACTGGTATGCCACCAGAGGTTGTACGGCAGGGGTGGGCAAACTTTTTGGCCCAAAGGGCACATCTGGGTATGGAAATTGTATGGTGGGCCATGAATGCTCACAAAATTGGGGGTTGGGGTGGAGGAGGGGGTCAGGGCTCTGGCTAGGGGTGCAGGCTCTGGGGTGGGGCCAGAAATGAGGAGTTTATGGAGCAGGAGGGGGCTCCAGGCTAGGGCAGTGGGTTCGGGTGCAGGGATGGGGGTGAGGGCTCCGCCTGGGGGTGCGGGCTCTGGGGTGGGGCTGGGTATGAGGGGTTAGGGGTGCAGGGGGTTGCTCCGGGCTGGGACCGAGGGGTTCAGAGAGCGGGAGGGGAATCAGGGCTGGGGAAGGGGGTTGGGGTGCGGGGGGGTGGGGTCAGTGGTGCAGAGGTCCAGGAAGCGCTTACCTCAAGCAGCTCCTGGAAGCAGCGGTATGTCCCCTCTCCAGCTCCTACATGGAGGCGTGGCCAGGCAGCTCTGCGCACTGCCCCGTCCCTGCAGCCTTGGTTCACAGCCAATGGGAGCTGCAGGGGTGGCACTTGGGGCAGAAGAAGCATGCCGAGTGCCCTGGCTACCCCTACATGTAGGAGCCAGAGGGGGGACATGCTGCTGTTTCCGGGAGCCAAGCAGAGCCACGGCACGCCAGAGCGGGGCAAGGCCCCGCTCCCACTCCCTGGCTGGAGTACCAGAGCAGGGCAAGCCCCGGACCCTGTTCCCCAGTGGGAGCTCAAGGGCCAGATTAAAACATCTGAAGGGCCAGATGCGGCCCCTGGGCCATAGTTTGCCCACACCTGTTGTACGGTGTCCTCTTCAAACAATTTGTGTTTCAGATTTTCCAGCCCAGAATGAAGACACAACAGCCAACCTGGGTAGGAAAACCAACCTTAAAATAACAGGGCCCCAAACTGTGGAGCACAGTGAAAAGTCTGCAGCTATGTATTTTCTTTTATTATCAAGTTTGCAATCAAAGTTACAGAGCAATGAATAACTTGTGAGGGAGGTTGCAGTCAGGAAGCTGATATACCAGAGCCCTGCACAGATAATGTCACAGCCGTCCTGAATAGAAGCTGCTTCTCATTCAACTTGCCCAGTGGTTTCCTAGGCCTCTCTGACTTCTTCTTTTCTTTTCTTTTCTTTTTTAAATGTATTTGTTAGTTAGACTCCGTGCCTGTATATCTAGTGAGGCACCCTGCACTTGTGCATATACTATGCTGCTGTGCCTCTTCCTTCCTGCAATGTCATGATGAGGCAGGGACAAAGTGTCAACTTGACTTTCCAGTCTCCTGTATTGTGTAAGTTTGTGTCACAATATTATAATGTTATTTACACATAATTTTCCCCTCTGAGTAGATTATTTATTTTACTTCTGACTCAGCAGCGTAAGCGGTCCAGGGCCCACTTTCTGATGATTCATGACATGTTTCCTGTTTTGTTTCCTTTGTAGCTTCATGATTTCTGATGTTTTTGCATATCTTAGTGTGACACATCCTGCCCAGGGATTCTTAACAGAGTTATCAACAATGTATTTTGTCCGCTCCGTCTCCTTTCCATCTTCTTTTCACATCCTTGCTACGTGTCGTCATTTTATTCTTTTCTCTGCATTTTCACAGTTTTGTTCTTTCAATGGGTCAAATGGCACAGAAGGAAGGAAAGTGAAATGGCAAACGTTTTGCCATTAGGCTGCTCTACCAGCAGAGTACACATCTTGGAATCCTAGAAGCTGGACGTGGAAAGACCCATCATGTCATCTGGCTCCTCTATACCAAGCAGGGCCTATTTCTTCCAGTATATTTTCTAGTGTTTCGTCCAGAATAGATTTAATGTCTCAAGTAAAGGAAATGCTACCACTTCACAGACTATCCCACAGCCTAAATGCTCATTGCCAGGGAGATTTTCCAGGATATTCAGCCTAAATTATTCATTGGTTACTGCAGGGGGTCTCAAACTTCATTGCACCACGACCCCCTCGGACAACAAAAAATACTACATGACCCCAGGAGGAGGAACTGAAGCCTGAACCTGCCTGAGCTCCACTGCACTGGATGAAGGGGCCAAAGCCAAAGTCTGAGTCCCACCGCCCCCGGGGGAGGGAGGCAAAGCCGAAGCCCCAAGGCTTCAGCCCCAGGGAGACGGCTTGTAACCTGAGCCCCACCTCCCAGGGCTGAAGCCCTCGGGCTTGAGCCCCAGGCAGTGGGGCTTGGGCTTGAGCCCCAGACCCCAGCAAGTCTAAACCAGCCCTGGTGACCCAATTAAAATGGGGTCACGACCCACTTTGGGGTCTTGACCCACAGTTTGAGAACTGCTGGGTTAATGTAATCCCATTACTCCTCTATATTTTCCCTCCCCGACTCCCATATGTACCACCCTGAAGAATTCTTCTACGTCTCCAGTGTCAATACCATGAAAAGATTTTAAATTATTTCGTCACACCTTTCTCCATCCCTCTGTACCCTGATGATCTCTTAGTCCTTATGTATGCAGCTGAAAAATTCACTGGAATTTTTGCAGCTATTTCGTGTTACAATTTATGTCTAGTACATCCCATGTCTGTTATTGCTCGGAGGTCTTTTTTCAGTCTGACTGCTTCCCAGGCTTTTCCCTCGCACTGGAGAAATGTTAAGAGATGATATTCCCTCAGAAGTACTCCTTTGGACTGTTTCCAAACTGAATTTCATTTTGATGGACTTCTCCCACTTTCCTCACTCTGTTCTGCCCATGGGAGATGTCAAGCTGCAGAAGTGATTGCAGTATATTTCCAGTCTAATGATAATTTACATATAAGTAGCTCCTTTTCTCCCAAGTATGTCATGTAATACGTACCTGCAGTGCCGCTGAGGTACAGGAGAACCTGAAGTGAAGGGTGACAGCTAATACTTGCACAGATGTTGCACAAAGTAACAAGGGAGCACAGACCATGATGAACAGGCACTTTACACAGACAAGACCATTTCATATTATACCATGGCTAGTATGTTGACAATAATTGTGTAGATTTTTTCCAACAAGCACCTTTGTGCTCTCATCTCTTATTCTTGGAAAGAGCTCCTCGGAAACCTCTGCAAAGCTCCCTCATTGAACTCCTTCAAATCCTTCCTTACAACATTCCTCTGCCACAAAACACTGAGCAGTCATCAGGCAGCTGCTGTGCTGGGACCACTGGCAGGGCCGGCTCCAGTGTTTTTGCCGCCCCAAGTGGCAGAAAAAAAAACACCCGTGACATTTTGGCAGCAGCTCTACTGCCGACGCTTCATTCTTCGGCGGCAATTCGGCAGCAGGTCCTTCCCTCCGAGAGGGACTGAGGGACCCACTGCCAAATTGCTGCCGAAGAGCCAGACATGCCGCCCCTTTCCCCTTGCTGTGCTGGTGCCTGGAGCCAGCCCTGACCACTGGTTATCCCCCTGTTCATAGCAATCTTATTGTTACCACATGCTTCCCCTCATCTGTCTGTCTGCAGCCACCTGTGGTCTCTTGTCTCATACTTAGATTGTAAGCTCTGTGAGGCACAGACCATGTTTTGTAATGTTTGTACAGCACCGAGCACTGGGGCCCTAATCCCTAAATGGGGCTTTTAGATGCTACTGCAGTACCAATAACTAATAATAACCATGGGCAAAGTCACTATGGCCTTAGGATTTCTAGCCAGAGGATCCCTCTAGACTGTAAATTCTTCTGGGAAGAGGTGTCTTATATTTTTGTAAAGCACTATTCACACTGAAGGAACTGTATATAATAGTGAATAAATGGAGACACCACTAAGATGTGGTGTACCTTGCTGATGTTGTGTGTTAATGAACCATGACTGGGCATTCCTGAACTCAGCCACACTCCTATATTTGGTAGGTGTATACCTGTGCTTAGCTCTAAACTGAGCATGTACACGCATCCCTAGCACTTTCTCCATAGCTGTAAAGTTGTGTGCACAAACCTTCTTTAGTATGTTTCCCTATTCCTACTCTCTATGGCTGAGTCCTAGGGATTCTGAGATTTGAGTCCATATTTTGCATGTGTGTGCCATCCAGCAATTCACTGAAATACTGGCTCCTGAGCATTATGCAAAGTAGACAAGACCTTGGTTTTTAAGATGCCATCCAGAATAATATAATAGTTGGGGGATATACATCCGGGAGCAGCTAATTGCAGAGTAGATTTCCTTAGCAAACACAAGCAGATGCGGGAGTGTGATACCATCATTTTCTTCTCTAGAACATAGTGACTCATTCCACTAAGGAGCATATTGAAAGAGTCAAATAAGGTTAAAAGACAGAAAGGTTTATTTCCTAGTTGGCCATATTATTTTTAAATTCCATGTAGTCCTCTTGCTGTGTACATCTCTCGCATGTACGTTAGTGGGAGTTAAACATGTTCATCAAGAGACAATAATGTATGTTGACTTGTTGAGTTTACCCTGCCCACAACTGTTTCTTCCAAGACCCATGAAGAATCACTGTGCTTCCTTAACATTTAATAAAGGGATTTCAATCTAGCAGAGAAAAGTATAACATGATCCAATGGTTGGAAGTTGAAGTTAGACATATTCAGACTGGAAATAGGTGTAAATTTTTAACAGTGAGAGCAATTAGCCAATGGAACAACTCACCAAGGGCTGTGGTGGATTCTCAGGGAATTTTCTCAAGGGGGCATTTCCTTCCACTTTAAATCCCCTAAATGCCACCAGAATAGTATCTAGCACGGTAACTTGCTCCAAAGAGGTTGGTGTTGGAGCTAGGATTAATACTCCAGGAGTTACACCACAGTAACTCGTTCCAAAGTGGTTGGATGTGAATATGTAACTGTGAAAGTGTATTTTCTCTGCACTGTGCCTTCACATTTGTAAGGAGTCTGCTATCTGTAGGGACAGCTGCCATTTTATGAGGCAGAGTCGATGCACCATGTTAGAAAGGAGACTCAAACTGTGCTCTCTCATGGAGACTTTATTTCTGGTTTGTTTTGGTTTTTTTCCCTTACTCTAAAATAAAGTTATTTTGATTGTAATTACATGGTTGCTTTTTGTGTATGGAAAAACAGAAGCACTAACCTTGCTGTCTCAGTTTTGACATCTGCAAAAGGGGATTGTAATGCTTACCCGCCTCCAAGGGCTGTGGTGAGAATTATTAGTTACTCTTTGTAAAGTGTTCTGAACATAGTGATCCGTAATAGCTGAGTTCAGGATTGCTATTTAATCATTGTGCAATACTCAGACCTTTCGTATGGTTTGTATAGTCTTGATGAAAAAATAAATGAAAAAGTAAATTTAAAAAAAAATGTGCTTGGCTTTTAAAAGAAGGAATTTAAGAGAGCATCTGCCATTAACTGCTGGCCTTTTGGGAACAGATTTGATTCTGTCTAAGGCTTTTGGCAGCTATGTGAATGACCACATTTCCCATATGTGATGGTGTCCTCCCCGTCTATAAACTAAGACTCTGGCATAAAGGGCGTAGGATTTATAATGACAGTAAGAGGTGAACGGTGTCAGTTATTCCCCAATGCACGTGTAACATGGAGAGTGTAAAATAGGGGAGTGTACTATTTCACAGTTAATTATTATGCCCAAACTGACTCCATGCTGACAGTCTATTGCATCAATTTATAGATGTGCTTGGCAGGAGCTCGTAGTTTTGATGTCTGTTATCAATATTCACATGAGTTCAAAGTCTCTACTGCACAAATGCTCAATAACTTTTGAGCAACTCTTCTTGAGTTAGAGTCAGAGTGTTAGCGAACACAGGAGAGCTAGACACAAGCTCCTGTTCTAGCAACTGGGGAGTTATGCCAGAAGGAGGGAGCTTGGGGGTGGGAGAAGGTTAAATAGTATAAATCCCCTTAATAGTCAATTCATGGCTCAGTTTGGTTGCCATAGAGGGTCAGGAACCATCATGAAAGCAAATATTCTTGTTTTTATTTTTCATTCACTCTGATGCTAGTTTTTAGTGTATGTACAACACTAAGTTATTGACATTACAAAGTTATGCTTGAGTTATAAATCATTCCAATGATGTTTTGGACAGGAATGTTATATCTTCAATAAAGTCAGTCATTCTTTCAATTATACTTAGGAATCAAATTAAGAAGTAATATTATCATTCTTATAAGCAAACTATGGAAATGTGGTCTACATGAAATTACTAAAAGGTGAGTGCATAACTGGTTGAAATAATGTACTCCAAGAGTAGTTATCAACAGTTTGCTGTCAAATTTACTTGATCCTGCATCAGCACAGGGAGCTGGACTAGATAATTTCTTGTGGTCCCTGCCAACCCTACATTTATGATGTTCTTTCTATGACTTCATGCTTAACCACAAATTAACACAGGAAGTTTTAATTCTTAACATAACACCTTGACAAAGGCTACAGTAATTATGTCTTACCGGAAGTGCAGCTTACAGTTTCTCTTACACAGCTGATCTACAGTACCTCCTCTTGACGAGGTACAGAAACGTATGTTTAATCAATGAATAGCAGCGTGTTTTGGTTTCCCATTGAGTGTAGTGTAAAAAATGGCAGGCTGGCCTGTCTGGGATAAAGAGAATCGCAGACTCTTTCCTGTAGCTACTGAGAAGCATGCAGGCAGCAGGGGGAGCTGCAGTATGGCATCTGAGTCCAGTCCACAAAAGGGAGAACTGCTGCATTTCACCTTAAAAATAAATCTGTTAAAACTGTAGTTCTGTGTCATCTGAGAATTAACATGCACAGGATTCTGTCAGCATTGTTCAGAAAAATATGGAGAGATTAGAATGAGATGAAGCCTAATAGTTAGCCCCTATACACTGCACCACAATTTTCAGCATTAGCCTGTCAGCTGTTTTAGTAGTAATGTGGTTACACATAATGATCTTCAGTTTTCAGGAATAAAGAGCGGAGGAACCCTTGCTCTGGAGACTGTATGAATCATATTTTCCATATTCACTTGTGTCTGTGCAATTTCTTTATTGAGGGCATAATGCATTAGCCTCTGAGTTGCTGAGAAGTAGCATGCTGTTGCACGCTTCATGCTGATTTGAATCTGCATATTACCAGAAACCAGTGACAGCCGGATGTCTCAACAATTTCATATCTCATATACTAGTGGTTCTCAAACTTTTGTATTGGTGACCCCTTTCAAATAGCAAGCTTCTGAGTGTGACCCCCCCCTTATAAATTAGAAACACTTTTTAATATATTTAACACCATTATAAATGCTGGATGCAAAGTGGGGTTTGGGGTGGAGGCTGACAGCCCCCATGTAATAACCTTGTGACCCCCTGAGGGGTCCCGACCCCCAGTTTGAGAACCCCTGTCATATACCCATTAGGGGTGTTGCCACCTTGTTCTTTGTTTCCCTTTTATTTGTCAGGCTTCCTTTGAAAACATGCAAAGGCTCTCAGTCCATGCCAAACAAGAGATTAACTCCATTTCAGTTGTCCCCCTTCCCCTTGCCCAGGCAAAGAGTGGCTGCTGGGGAGAAAGAAAAGGGAGAATTCCTTTGGGAAGATGGCAGGCCTCTACAACCAGCACGGAACCCCAGTCTTGGGGAGTTTTCTGCCTACTTGGTTTTTGCTTTCATTAAAATTATTATGATTTCCTGTTATAAATGTTATTCCTTAAGGAAAAGGATCGTGCTGATTGTAATAGTGTTGTGTCATTTTATCATTCTGACCCACTTGGGTATTGGGGTTGGAAATGGATGAGCATGTACATTGTATGTCTCATTATTATTTATTTAATCTCATACAAGGCAAAGAATATGGATCTGGGTGTGAATGAATATCTTCATCTAACCGGGCTCAATACAGTCAGTGTTTAACCTCTGCATATGCTGTTTATGGTCTCTGCTTTGATTTTTTTTTTGTCTTATTTGTCATGTTCCTCATTCTGGCTGTGCAGTCTACAACAAATTTCCTGATCATTTCTTTGTTTACCAGCCTGTCGACCATGTTTATGGGTGCAACCTTCACCTTCAAAATGTATGCCCTGATTTTTGCATCTGTAAAATGAATTATGGGTGCAAATCTAAGTGTTTTCATCTCTAATTATATGATTTGGCCCTACAGTCAGGTAATTAGTGATGCAAGTATTCAGACTTCTACACACATTGTAACTGCTGGTGCAAACCTGAAGATGCAAAGTTACATATGTGTCCTTATCACTGGAAATTTCTGGTTTCTGAGCACTGAACTGTGCAACCTTAATGTTCTTTCAACACAGTGTTCTATGGACTATGTATATAGAAAGCATGTGGAGGTGATGGGTGAAAAATTGTGGAATCATGTCATAAATTCAGTTACATATTCACCTCTGAACACCTTACCTTTTCTCTGAGCTATGCAAAGGGGCAGGGAAGAATCTGGACCCCTGTCTAGTTTATCTGATCCCCTTGATTCAGGGCTCTCTCTAGTTCAAACCTAGAGGGATTAATGATAGTGATTTTATAAAATGCCTATCCAAGAACAGGTAAGCTAGCACCAGCAAACTTCTTATACCCACTGATGGTGGCACTTGTGACAGATTTAGGCAAACTAGAAGATCCTAGAGTGGCCCTGTCCAAGTTCTGTTACATTTGTGACATTTTAACATTGTTCCTGCTGCACTTTGCGAACAGAGCTAGAATGCAAGTTTTTTCACCCACATAGGCTGGTTCATAAAACCTTTTTTACAAGAAGTCTATTACAAAATGCACACCAAACACTCATTGTTCTTGCACCAATGTATGCATGCACACGTGAGTAAATATATAACAAATGTTATATGACTTGTATGTGTGTAATGGTGTGGGATACAGATTTAGTTTTCATTGCCAAGACTTTGGGATGACTGATTTCTCATGAGGCATAAGGCAATTCTCAAATATCGTAAGTCTTCAAAATAAGTACAATAAAACCTCTAGAGCATCCCACACCATCATGTATTTTATTTACACTGCTTCTTTTTAAGTCAGGCTTTTTTTTTCTTTCGTCTTTTAAGTTCTTTTATGGTTTTTCCCTACTTGTTGAAATACATTAGTTACTATGGAAACAGATCTGTCTACACAGAGCTTGGTGACAATAGCGTGAATTAGTATAATGCTTTCCAGGAACCTAAATATCTACCTGATCGTTATGTCTGAACAGTCTGGGGAGCTTAGACCCTGCAGCATCTTGCATGTGGCAACTGGGAGTGAGGGAAGGCTATCATAAGAAAAACAAAAGCACTGAAGGTCCCATGACTTACCCAGTGACAGACCCTCTGACTTTCTCAGTGGGAAATAAATCACCAGAAGATTTGCAGTGCAAACCATTAGATTGTGATGCATTCCCAGAAACAGCACTGTATTAAGGGAGCATAGCAAAGTTACTGGAGGGGTTCACTTTCACTAGCCTCTCATGATTAGCTTTAATACAAATAAATAATAGTAATAATTCTGTCGCACCTGAGGCCCCAATCAAGGAACTGGGCCTCATTACTCTACACACTGTACCAACAAGTAACAAAAGGAGGTCCCTATCTGCAGGAGCTCACAGTCTTGGTATATGACAAGATGTGAACAGTGAATGAAACAGCCAAATGGTGTGTGGGTAGAGTGGGAGGACTGTTTTGCAGAGTAAGCAGTGATTTCAGCCCACCACCTGCCTATTCATTGTCAGCTGGTAATGTGTTGTCAGTTAGGGGACACAAACAGGGATGAAATGGTCAGAGTGACAAGCCAGGACCATGTCCCTAGGAGCAATGTTTAAAAGGGCTTGAGGAAGGCAATTTCAGAGGACTCATTTCATCCTCTGTCCAATGTTCCTATTACTATGGTTGCTCTCACACTTTCTACCTCCAGTCTGGAGGACAGACAAGCTCTGCCTTGTCACAGGCTAATGACTCCCATGCGAAGTCCGGCAAACACAGAGTACACTCAGAGCTTTGGCTCTCAGCCTCTCTTTGAAACCTAATGTGTGTTATCACTTGGCTAATGTTATTGCTCTCTACCAGGCCAGGCAGTGGTGGTGCAAAAAAAAGAGAGATTTTAGCCTCCCCCTGGTATAAAATCTGGGGGTTATCTGGTACATGTACCAGATGGGAACCAGAGTCTGCTTTGAGTAATACCTATGTAAATCCATAGTAATTCCAATTTCAGCTTCAATGGAGTTACTCCAGATTTACACCAGCATGACTTGGAGCAGAATTTAGCCCTATTGCTTTATTTTGTCAGTAACAAAAATGATCTCTGGGCTAATTAACACTCTCCAAACACCATTCCTTTAATAGGGTGACCAGATGTCCCGATTTTATAGGGACAGTCTCGATTTTTGGGTCTTTTTCTTATATAGGCTTCTATTACCCCCACTCCTGTCCCGATTTTTCCCGTTTGCTGTCTGGTCACCCTATTCCTTTAACCTCAGGTTCTAGTTTAACTTATGTAGTTTCGGAGATTCTGGTTTGTTTGGGTTCCTTTTACACTTATATACAGGAACCCTAACAATCCCCACTGAGAAACACATTTTTTCCAAGGATTCCATAACACAGATGCAGGCCAGCTGCCCCTGGTTGCTAAAAACGTGTGCAGAAAACTACTCAGTACATCTTCCAGGCCCAGGGATCTCTATTGCAGAAGAGCCTCTTTCTATTTGCAATGGGACAATTCATTGCAAGGGCAAAACCTGCCAAATGAGTTTCCTAATAGAAATGGCTAAGACTCTAGGATTAGAAGATTTTTTTAAAACAAAAAACAAAGCCCTGTGTTAATTCAGTCAAACCAGGAACCAGGCCAGTTGGCTGGCTTAGGGTAGCAAATATCCAGTTTCTTTACCTGGATAAACAACTGATGAATGATAGAATACAGGCTTCCCTGCTCCCCTTTCTTCCTCCCTTTGCCTTCCCTTCTGCCTGCCCTCAGGCAGTACAAATGGGAAGAGGCCCTGCTGGCTGGCTCCTCCCCTGCACAGCAGCTCCTCCATTCACCTCATTGAAATGTTCATTCTGCGCCCAGTTTAGCCACTGACAAGAACTAACATTGTATAATGCTGAATTCCATGTTCTCCTCCTCCACCCCTCTCCTCACAACAGAAACCTTGAAATGCAGAAAACTGGGACACGCAAGGCAAACATAAAAGGTGAACCAGAGGAGCAGAAGGACAGGGAGAAAGTATGAAAAGATAACAGAAAGGGTTTCTTCAAAAGAAACTTTAACAGAGGGCCAAGGCAAGAATGAAAGGGCAGCTAGCAGCAAACCTGAGATGAGAAACAGGCAAACTGGGAAGAGAGGGTTGAAAAGGAAGGAAGTTTCCAGGAAAATAAGATGAAGACATAAAACTCAAAGATGGATCAAGGTGAATGTGAGAATGAAATTTTCCTTTTCTAGGCTCCCTTCCCCTATGAAAAAAACTATGTCAAGTGGGGGACAAGATTTGTATAAAGGCAAAGGAAGTGATTTTTTCTCTATAATCAATCCTAACAGTTTTCTCCAAAATCCTAACTTCCTAATTCATTTTTGGTTGTTATTTGCAGATGCAGAAGCTTTAGAGATTAATTGCTGAGAATGAAATCTGAGCGAAGCATAAGCTCCTTTTAAAAGTTTTTAGAAAATAATTTAATCCGTTGCAGAAGTTTGTGCCATCGCACAGCTGCAGAGTAGATCTTATTCTGGGCAGTAAAGTAAAGATAGACAAATGGTATTTTTGTAAGACAGAATGTGGGATTCCCTTCAAGAATGCACCAAGCACCTTGCACTACAATATCACATTGTCACTTAGCAGTACTGTAGAAAGCTGTCATGCCCATCTAAAACTAGAACATCTTCCTAGCTACATTGCTGAAACTGATCTTTATAGTAAGCCCACAGGTGTCCACCTATATTTAAAATGGGCATTTTGCACTACCCCGGACACATCAGAGCAACAGGCAAATATCGAAAGATTTTGAAAGTGCATGGATAAGCACCCAAAAATTCAGACATTTGTCCAAATGATTTTAAACTTTTAGAAGCTGTTCCCTTTGCTCCTTCCCATTCCTTTCCCCCAATTTCAACCCCAGGACAGGATTTCCCCCTCCCCATACTATAACCCCACACCCTCCCTTCCATGGCTCCCCTCACGTGCCTTCCTTCAGGGTTAACTAGCCTAGAAAAGGAGGGTGGGCTCTCATTCATTCCAGTCATACACCCTGGTGCATCAGTTGTAAGGAAATCCCAGAGTGCTTTTTAAATTCATAAACTGTTAGATCAGCAAGTCCAGCGGAAAGAGGCATGGACGCCAATTTGATTAAGGAGAGAACTGCCAGGCTGTCCTCTGCCAACAGGATCATAGGTGGAGGGAACAAGCCACCGTGTGAACCCTGAAAGGGAGCAGAGTGGACCCCTAGAATGAAGCCTCACAGAGATGATGCATGGGAGTGGGCATGTGAGGGGTCAATTGCTTCCTCCCCGCCAGATTTGCTGCTTGGCTTGTACTGAGCATGCTCACACAGACTGAGCATGCTCAGTAACACTGCTGAAACCAGCTGCCCACACTCTGCCTCCACATTGGCCTCCACTGTGGGTAAAAGGCAGGAGTTTGGGTGTCACTCAGAGCCCTTTAGTTTATGTGAATCTCCAACAAGGATCTAATCAGATTGTGTGAAGAATGATGGTTCAGAGCAGCTCTTACTTTAATTAAACCAGTTTGGCCCTATCAAATCAAAATCAATTTTTAAAAACAGAATGAGAACCAGCTTTCCAAACCTAACAAGGAGCTAATGCCCCCAATGCAGATCAAAGCTGCCAGCTAGTCAAGACCTGAAATAAGTTGTTCAAAACTATGGACATGACATAAATATTGCTATGTAGTGGCATAAGAAAATGTCTGTGAACATAACCAAGTTGCAGAGATAGTCCGGAAAACTGCCTTTGTTGGATTTGTAGGTGCATGAAAGGATCCGTAAGTTGATGTGCTATTTTACTAAAAGTCACTGTAGTGATTAAAAATCAAAGAATGAAGTGCTGCTGTGAAGGATGGTTTTGTTGGAAATTCAATGTACTGGTCAGAGGTCAGAGGAAGCCAGAAATAATGATTATATATTATAATTGTGTGAAGAAATTAAAAAGAAATTGAGCAATTGCTTGCTTTCCTAGCAAGCTGCGGTCTCAGCCTTGCAACATTTCTGAATTGACAGAAAGGTTGTTAACAGAGCTCCAAAGTGGCCATTTAAAAATGTGACTCATTCTCCTTTACCCTGCACCTTGTGCAGTCACTTACACTTGTGTACAGTGGGTGAAAAATGCTACTAAATCTGAATGCTAACATTCTTCACTCTGCACACCTGTAAATACCTATCCAATATACAAGAAAATCTAGACCTCAGGTTTCTCATGCTCAAAGATGAAAGCTGAGCCACATGGTCAAAAAGGATTAACAGGAGGGAAACAGCATCCTACAGTCACCAACCCTGATGAATTTAAACAATAAGACCTCTGTTTTATTTGCATTTAATTTCATGTAGTGACATGACATCCAGATTTGGATATAATGCATGATATAGTCTGGCAAGCTTAAATCATACATACTCTATAATGACCTCAGTTTCATATCTGTAATGCAATGAAAACCAAGGCTACATTGAGAGATAGGATGCAAGGCCAAACTACAAGGCTGAACAGAGGATGTGCTACTAGATAAAGGTCTTTGGTACTTTATGCTTAAGTACTACAAGGCTCAGAAGTAAATGTATGCCAAGAAATCATCTAAGGCCTGGTCCACACTAGGACTTTAATTCGAATTTAGCAGCGTTAATTCGAATTAACCGTGCACCCGTCCACACCACGAAGCTATTTAATTCGACATAGAGGGCTCTTTAGTTCGACTTCTGTACTCCTCCCCCACAAGGGGAGTAGCACTAAATTCGACATGGCTATGTCGAATTAGGCTAGATGTGGATGCAAATCGACCTTAGTAGCTCCGGGAGCTATCCCACAGTGCACCACTCTGTTGACGCTCTGGACAGTAGTCCAAGCTTGGATGCTCTGACCAGCCACACAGGAAAAACCCCGTGGAAATTTGAATTCCTTTTCCTGTCTGGCCAGTTTGAATCTCATTTCCTGTGTGGACGTCGTGGCGAGCTCAGCAGCACTGGCAGCGATGCAGAGCTCTCCAGCAGAGGTGTCCATGCAATCTCAGACTAGAAAGAGGGCCCCAGCATGGACTGACCAGGAAGTCTTGGATCTGATCGCTGTGTGGGGCGAGGAATCTGTGCTTTCGGAGCTGCGCTCCAACAAACGGAATGCAAAGACCTACAAGAAGGTCTCCAAAGCCATGGCACTCAGAGGATACAGCCGGGATACAACGCAGTGCCACGTGAAAATCAAGGACCTGAGACAAGGCTACCAAAAAGTCAGAGCGGCAAATGGACTCTCCGGAGCCCAGCCCCAGACATGCCGCTTCTACGAGGCACTGCATGCCATTCTCAGTGGGTCTGCCACCACTGCCCCACCAGTGTGCATGGACTCTGAGGATGGGATACTGTCAACGGACTGTTCCTCGGAGATGTTCGCGGACGGGGAAGATGAGGAGGACGAGGCACTCGACAGCGCTTACAACGCTGATTTCCCTGACAGCCAGGATCTCTTCATCACCCTCACTGAGATCCCCTACCAACCCTCCCCAGCCGTTCCCCGGACCCTGAATCAGGGGAAGGATCAGTCGGTAAGTGCTTTAAACATGTAAACATTTTTTTCTAAAAGAACAGGAATATTAACTATGCGAAAAGAAGGTCAATATATATGGGGATGAAACAGAAATCCTCTTGGGAGATTTCCGAGAAGCTCTCCTGCAGGTAATCGAAAAGCCTCCGCATGAGGTTCCTGGGGAGAGCTGCCTTATTGGGTGCTCTGTGGTAGCACACTTTTCCGCGCCAGGCTATCATCAGGTACTCCGGGAGCATTGCCTCCATGAGCATGGCCGCATAGGCCCCTGGTTTGTGCTGGCTTTCACGCAGCATGCACTCTCTATCTGCCTCAGTGACCCTCCTCAGGGTGATCTCGCTCGGAGACTCCTGCATTTAATTACAGTAATTTGTGTACTATTAGTATTGGGAGTGCTTCACTGTTCCTTTGCATAACAATGAGCGTCACTTTACAGCCACGTGGTGGAGGCTGCAGAGTGGCATCATACAGGGATCTTTCCCAGGGAACAGATGCGAGGGGGTGCAACAGGGGCAGAGTTTATGCTTTCAGGATTGCCTGTAGCATGAGGACAGTGGTATACATTGACTTTTAAGCAGCCAAAAGTTTTTGGCTTACCATGCCTGGCTGCTCCACGGATTCTGCTGTCCTGCCCCGCTTGTCTGGTCTGCAGTGCAATCCCCCAGGCAATGAAAGCGAATTCCGAAAATTCGAACTTTCCCTGAGTGAGTGCTGTGCATGGTCTTGTTCACAGAGACTGACTAGACTATGTTTCCTCTTTGCGGAAATGTATCTTTATAAGGAAGTCAATCCCTTTTTCCCATCACACAGCTGCACCTGTATCCCGACCTGCTCCAGCATGCCCCTCAGAGAGGCTGGCGCAGATTAGGCAGCGCAAGAAAAAGACATGGGACGAGATGTTCGCAGAACTTACGGGCTGCTCCCGAGCCGAGGCGGCCCAGCAGAGCCAGTGGAGGGAGAACCTCTCTCAGCAGCAGCGCTCACACAGCGAACGGGAGGACAGATGGCGTCTGGAGGACCAGCAGGCGACTCAAACGCTGCTTGGACTAATGAGGGAGCAAACGGACACGCTCAGGTGCCTTGTGGATGTTCTGCAGGACTGCAGGCAGGAGGACAGAGCCCCCCTGCAGTGTATCTGCAACCGCCGTCCCCCGCCACAAAGTCCCATACCCCCCTCACCCAAAATAACAAGAAGGAGGTGCGCCAGGGACCGTGAAAACTGTCACTCCACCCAGCAGAGTGCTCAAGTACCAAAAAGCTCTCATTCGCTAAATTTTGAGAAGTCCTTCCCTTCCTGGATCACCCAAGCCCAAATCCCAGTTTTGTTCCCTCACTGTGTAGTTGATTATTAAAAATAGTTTGCTGTTCATTACTGTTTCCGTCATGTTTCTCTTTGTGTGAAGGTGGGGGAGGGGGTTGGTAATTGCATAGGACGGTCACCATTACCTGGATACATACACGGGGGCAGGATCTACAGCAGGTCACACACACAGTGCAGTTACTAGGCACCCTGGTCAGTCTGGGAGGTGTTTTTCATGTTCTGTGCATAGGCGGCAGGTGCCCTGCTCCAGCTATATTTGGAGCTGGGTCTCTCCCCCACTCCTGCCTGGATTGGGCCCTGCCCCCCCCGGGTCTCCCCCCCCCCCCGCCCCGCCGCGCTCCGTACCTGCCTGACAGTAGAGCGGCTCCCCGCAGAAATGCTGTCTGGTGCCCCAGGGTCCTAGCGCCTGCCATCCACAAATGGCAAGGCAGGCTGCCCTTACCCTGCCCTTCCACCACAGCCCTGAGCCTCTACAATGCCCCAAACCCTCAGCCCCAGCCAGAGCCCTCATCCCCCTACACCTCCTCCCCCTTCCCACACACCCCTCACCCCTTCCTACGCCCCCACCCCCAGCCCAGAGCCTGCACCCCTCACCCCTTCCTTCACACCCACCTGTAAACGTCCTGCCCCCAGTCCTCCCCCGCCACAAGGCCACATAGCCCCCGCACACAGAGTCCCGAAAAGGAGGGATGGCAGTCTCCGTTGAAACAACCAGTCCGGCAGTGCAGACCGCTCTAGGGGCAGAAGCCTGTCATTCCTCGAGTGTAGATGCAGTCTGTACATCACTGCACACCCTACCCACCACAGTCTGCGTCCCTGTTTCAACCCTTTAAAGCGAATTCATTAGTAAAGAAAACATTGCTAATTAACAATATTCCAATAAGTTTATTTTTAAACGTGTGTTGGAAGGGGGGAAACGTGGTGAAGGGGGTATGTAACCGCAGAAGAAAGTCAACAGTAACTGAAGCAGGGGCAGGTTCAGCTTCTCTGTAAAGAAACTGAACAGTCACAGGTTACCCCGCTCCCTGATGAACCTAGCTTTCAAAGCCTCCCGGATGCACAGCGCTTCCCGCTGGGCTCTTCTAATTGCACGGGTGTCTGGCTGAGCGTAATCAGCAGCCAGGCGATTTGCCTCAACCTCCCATCCCGCCATAAAGGTCTCCCCCTTGCTCTCACAGAGATTGTGGAGCACACAGCAAGCAGCAATAACAATGGGGATATTGCTTTCGCTGAGATCCGAGCGAGTCAGTAAGCTTCGCCATCTCCCCTTGAGACGTCCGAAAGCACACTCCACCACCATTCTGCACTTGCTCAGCCGGTAGTTGAAGAGCTCCTTGTCACTGTCCAAGGCACCTGTATAGGGCTTCATGAGCCAGGGCATTAGCGGGTAGGCTGGGTCCCCGAGGATCACTATAGGCATCTCCACATCCCCAACAGTTATTTTGTGGTCCGGGAAGAAACTACCTTCCTGCAGGCGTCTAAACAGACCAGAGTTCCTGAAAACACGCGCGTCATGAACCTTGCCCGGCCACCCGACGTTGATGTTAGTAAAACGTCCCCTATGGTCCACCACTGCTTGCAGCACCATTGAAAAGTAGCCCTTTCAGTTAATATACTGGCTGGCCTGGTGGGCTGGTCCCAGGATAGGGATGTGAGTCCCATCTATAGCCCCACTGCAGTTTGGGAATCCCATCGCGGCGAAGCCATCTATGATGACCTGGATGTTTCCCAGGGTCACTACCTTTGAGAGCAGTAGCTCAACGATTGTGTTGGCTACTTGCATCACAGCAACCCCCACGGTAGATTTGCCCACGCCAAAGTGGTTCGCTACTGACCGGTAGCTGTCTGGTGTTGCAAGTTTCCAGAGGGCTATGGCCACTCGCTTCTGCACACTCAAGGCTGCTCGCATCCGGGTGTCTTTGCGCTTCAGGGCAGGGGACAGCAAGTCAGAGTTCAAGGAAAGTACCCTTACGCATCCTGAAGTTTCGCAGCCACTGTGATTCATCCCAGACATGCAGCACTATGTGGTCCCACCAGTCCGTGCTTGTTTCCCGGGCCCAGAATCGCCGTCCCATAGCATGAACATGACCCATTGCCACCATGATCTCCACGGCGCGGCGTACCGTGCTTTCTGAGAGGTCTGTGCCACTCTGAGACTTCATGTCCTCACCACGCAGCCGGAGCCTCCTCGCCCGATTTCTCAGCAGCTGAATGTTGAAGAGGTGGACGATAAGGTGCGAGGAGTTGACAACGGCCATAAGTGCAGCGATGATCGCAGCGGGCTCCATGATCGCAGTGGAGTGCTGTGGCATCCGCGCTGTCACTAACAGGAAAAGTGCGCGAACTGATTTCCCGCCGGCGGGAGTGACGGTTGAATGCTGACAGTTACCCAAGACCACCCTCGACACAGTTTTTCCCCCAGCAGGCATTGGGGGGAAATCCCAGAATTCCAATGGGCAGCGGGGAGTGCGGGAACTGTGGGATAGCTTCCCACAGTGCACCGCTTCCAATTTCGACGCTTGCCCCGTTAGTGTGGACTCACAAAGTCGAATTAGTGTCCTTACTGTGGACACACAAATTCGACTTTGTAAGGTCGATTCTACAAATTCGACTTAAGTTGATTCGAACTACTCTTGTAGTGTAGACATACCCTAAGAGTACTTCTGTAAATCTGAATAAAATCAGGTCTCAGAGAGCACTGCAATACCATTTAAATGGTTGAGGATCATTCTGTGATCAAGAGTGTGAAATCCTGCTGTTGAAATATCAAATGAAATGAGAAGTGGAAACATGAGTCAGCTCTTAATAATAATATTATTGGTGCATCTTGACAGAACAGCAGAGTGGATAAGATTCATTTGAAGGGATTGAAGCCTCACTTAAACTTTTCAGACAAAGCTGGTGTGTGTCAGGCAAGTTATCAATTCAGTAATATTTTTCTAGTATCTTCAATGAAAAGCCTGGATTTTAAATTGTACAATAAACTGACATATTTTCTTTTATTAATCAGTTAAGGTAAGAGACTTTATTAGCAGCACAGTTACTAAGCCCTGCTTAAAATACATAGAAACAACTCCACTTTATTATTTGTTTCATATGACTTAGAAACATTTTAAGCAGGGATGGGCAACACTCACTTTTGTCTGATTTCAGGGCCCCTTGTTGTACTCTTGCCACTAGGTGACTCTGCCGTGGAAGCAAGTGGCCCCTCCCCAGACCCTCTGCCAGGGCTCCATTCCATGTAAGAGAGGCTGTGGATGTGGAGAGGGGAAAAAAGAGAGAAAAACCGACAGTGAATAATGCTGCATCAGCTGGCAGAGAAGCCATGAAAAGAGGAGCAGGACAGGGAAAGAAATTCTAATATAAATATATATTTCTTATGTACAGTATGCTGTGGATAAAACACTCACTTACAACAGCCTAGTCCTTTACAGATGTTCTAGCTATAATACCTAAGGCATAATTCTATGTAATATATAGGCTGCAGCTGGAATGGAGGAGACAAAGCCGGTTCTAAGCCAGAGTAGCTCATAGCAGAAGTTAGAGCAGTCCTAGCGCTGCTCTAACTTGTACTGGCTAGCGTGGTCCCCTAGGGAAGGTGTTCTGCCAGACAGGGATCAGAGGTGCATATTGCACGTTAGCCCCACCTACCTGAATCCAGGGATCAGTGAAGCACATGCCTTGGCCCTGCCCATCCCTAGTCAGCCCTGGCATACGCCGTGCCCCAGAGGGGGCTAGAATGGCTGACATGAAGCCAGCTGCACCAGATTTATGCCAGCACCAGATTCCTCCTGCTGGGGGAATCCTCAGTTCTGCTTTAGAGCAAATATGTGGTACTTCGGGATATGGCCAGGATGAAGTGCATCCCTTAGGTAGAAAAACATGATTTCAAATAACTGAATCTCCCATAAAAATGTATTTAAAATGCAACTGTTAACTCATATTTGGCCCCACATTTTGCTAAACTGAAGAATAATCGAAATGTTTCAAAGGTTTTTGTTAGGTTTTATTAATTCCATTACTGCGTAATGTTTGCAACACAAATATTGCAGCATGAAGACCCTTACAAAGAAACTGTCCATAAAAAAGTGATACTGACTTTCACTGTCCACGCTGAGAGCAAAGAACAGAGCATATGCAGAGAAAAATAAATTTGAGTTTTAAAATATCTCAGATTTAATAATCAAAGGTGTTGCCGATAACATAGGGCAGGAAATATGTGTTTCAAATATTATTTTTCTAAATTGAAAGCAACTCCTGAATTTACAGAAAAAAAAGAGTCACAAACTGAAACTAGTTGTGCAAAGCCAATATACAATAAGAGATTTGCAAAACATCACACCCTTGAGACTCCCCTATACCCAATTTTACAAGCAGTTACATAGCACTACAGCAGCTCTGCTATAGGAATAGTGATGTGTAAATGGAGTCGTTTTGGTAGTTTCCATCCAAATTCACCTCATTCCCATTTTGCAAGATCAATCAGCAAGAAGTCCTTTGGCTTGTAGTCATGTCCTCATCACCCCCACAGTGTTAAAAAAGCTTGCATCAGTCCTGATCCATTTCCCATCAGTGCTGTAAAAATACATGTTAAATTAAAATACTGTTTTTCTCATCTAATTATTTTTATATTTCTATCACTGTAGAGTCCAGGACCCCAAATTGGATTGATGGTTTTGGCTCTCATCGTGCTTTGTAAATGAAGTAATGGCCCTTCCTCTGGAGATTTTGCAAATTTAAGATCCATCTGCAATTCTGACAGGCTTATCCCTGTATTATGTACACACTCAGTAGTATAAAATTAAGGGTCACATTATATCTATCTGGCAATTGACTCATCTAAATAGCACTCTATACCACGAGGGGAGCTTGCAACATACTGTAGAGTGGAATATCACTTCCTGAGCTACACTTTGTAATCTATAGTATAGCTAGCACTAATCATAGAGTCATAGGACTGTAAGGAACCTCAAGAGGTCATCAAGTCCAATCCCCTGCACTCATGGCAGGACTAAGTATTATCTAAACCACTTCCACTTCTGGACTCCAACATCCCAAATCAAATCTCTTTATTTCTCTGGTAGCCAATGAATTTTTAGAACACTTTCAAACAAAATAAAATTGTTGCTGAACATGCTAGCAGTGCAGAGGCTCACTCTAGGATGCCACTCAACTGTTCTCCCCACCCTTCCATTTCTGCAAAGACACAGAGGGAGACTAATTAGCATTTGAACAGTCAGATCAGGATATGTCATGTAAAATGAGTATGGAGGCAGCTATTAGCTATTGAGACGATGGTGTAGAGAGGAGGGGTTCACGTTCATTAGGAACTGGGGAAACTTCTGGGATGGGAGGAGCCTATACAGGAGAGATCATAGAATCATAGAATCATAGAATCTCAGGGTTGGAAGGGACCTCAGGAGGTCATCTAGTCCAACCCCCTGCTCAAAGCAGGACCAAACCCAACTAAATCATCCCAGCCAGGGCTTTGTCAAGCCTGACCTTAAAAACCTCTAAGGAAGGAGATTCCACCACCTCCGTAGGTAACCCATTCCAGTTCTTCACCACCCTACTAGTGAAAAAGTTTTTCCTAATATCCAACCTAAACCTCCCCCTCTGCAACTTGAGACCATTACTCCTTGTTCTGTCATCTTCTACCACTGAGAACAGTCTAGATCCATCCTCTTTGGAACCCCCTTTCAGGTAGTTGAAAGCAGCTATCAAATCCCCCCGCATTCTTCTCTTCTGCAGACTAAACAATCCCAGTTCCCTCAGCCTCTCCTCATAAGTCATGTGCTCCAGCCCCCTAATCATTTTTGTTGCCCTCCGCTGGACTCTCTCCAATTTATCCACATCCTTCTTGTAGTGTGGGGCCCAAAACTGGACACAGTACTCCAAATGAGGCCTCACCAGTGCTGAGTAGAGGGGAATGATCACATCCCTCGATCTGCTGGAAATGCCCCTACTTATACAAGCCAAAATGCCATTAGCCTTCTTGGCAACAAGGGCACACTGTTGACTCATATTCAGCTTTTCGTCCACCGTAACCCCTAGGTCCTTTTCTGCAGAACTGCTACCCAGCCATTCGGTCCCTAGTCTGTAGCAGTGCATGGGATTCTTCCATCCTAAGTGCAGGACTCTGCACTTGTCCTTCTTGAACCTCATCATATTTCTTTTGGCCCAATCCTCTAATTTGTCTAGGTCCCTCTGTATCCTAACCCTACCCTCCAGCGTATCAACCACTCCTCCCAGTTTAGTGTCATCTGCAAACTTGCTAAGGGTGCAGTCCACACCATCCTCCAGATCGTTAATGAAGATATTGAATAAAACCGGCCCCAGCACCGACCCTTGGGGCACTCCACTTGATACCGGCTGCCAACTAGACATGCAACCATTGATCACTACCCGTTGAGCCCAACCATCTAGCCAGTTTTCTATCCACCTTACCATCCATTCATCCAGCCCATACTTATTTAACTTGCTGGCAAGAATACTGTGGGAGACTGTATCAAAAGCTATGCTAAAGTCCAGAAATAGCACATCCACTGCTTTCCCCTCATCCACAGAGCCGGTTATCTCATCATAGAAGGCAATCAGATTAGTCAGGCATGACTTGCCCTTGGTGAATCCATGCTGACTGTTCCTGATCATTTTCCCCTCCTTTAAGTGGTTCAGAATTCATTCCTTGAGGACCTGTTCCATGATTTTTCCAGGCACTGAGGTGAGACTGACTGGCCTGTAGTTCCCTGGATCTTCCTTCTTCCCTTTTTTAAAGATGGGCACTACATTAGCCTTTTTTCCAGTCATCCGGGACCTCCCCCGATCGCCATGATTTTTCAAAGATAATGGCCAATGGCTCTGCAATCTCATCGGCCAACTCCTTTAGCACCCTCGGATGCAGCGCATCCGGCCCCATGGACTTGTGCTCATCCAGCTTTTCTAAATAGTCCCGAACTACTACTTTCCCCACAGAGAGCTGGTCACCTCCTCCCCATACCGTGCTGCAGAGTGCAGCTGTCTGGGCGCTGACCTTGTCTGTGAAGACAGAGGCAAAAAAAGCATTGAGTACACTAGCTTTCTCCACATCCTCTGTCACTAGGTTCCCTCCCTCATTCAGCAAGGGGCCCACACTTTCCTTGACTTTCTTCTTGTTACTAACATACCTGAAGAAACCCTTCTTGTTACTCCTAACATCTCCGGCTAGCTGCAACTCCAAGTGTGATTTGGCCTTCCTAATTTCACTCCTGCATGCCCGAGCAATACTTTTATACTCCTCCCTGGTTATTTGTCCAATCTTCCACTTCTTATAAGCTGTTTTTTTGTGTTTAAGACGAGCAAGGATTTCACTGTTGAGCCAAGCTGGTCGCCTGCCATATTTACTTTTCTTCCTGCACATCAGGATGGTTTGTTCCTGCAACCTCAATAAGGTTTCTTTAAAATACAGCCAGCTTTCCTCGACTCCTTTCCCCGTCATGTTATTCTCCCAGGGGACCTTGCCCATCAGTTCCCTGAGGGTGTCGAAGTCTGCATTTCTGAAGTCCACCTAAACCAAAGTGGAACCAGACTGCTGGCACTAAACATTAAAAAGGTTGTAGAGCAGTTTTTAAACTAGGAGATGAGGGAAAGCCGACCGCTGCAGAGGAGCGTGTGGATCGGACACAGACTTTTCTTAGGGGAGAGTCTGATGATAGAGAATCTCCAGGTTATAGTCAGGAGCAGAGGACTGAAGAGTATAATGTAAGGGCCGGATCAGATGATAAACAGTCACATAAAAAAGAATCTGGCACATCAGAAAAAGGCAGGCTAATAAACAGGGACAAGTTTTTAAAGTGCTTGTACACAAATGCCAGAAGTCTAAATAATAACATGGGTGAACTAGAGTGCCTTGTGATAAAGGAGGATATTGATATAATAGGCATCACAGAAACCTGGTTGACTGAGAGCAATCAATGGGACACAATCATTCCGGGGTACAAAATATATCGGAAGGACAGAACAGGTCGTGCAGGGGGAGGAGTGGCACTATATGTGAAAGAAAGTGTAGATTCAAATGAAGTAAAAATATTAAGCGAATCCACATGTTCCATAGAATCTCTATGGATAGAAATTTCATGCTCTAGTAAAAATATAACATTAGGGATCTATTATCGACCACCTGATCAGGACAGTAATAGTGATGATGAAATGCTAAGGGAAATTAGAGAGGCTATCAAAATTAAGAACCCAATAATAGTGGGGGATTTCAATTATCCCCATATTGACTGGGAACATTTCACTTCAGGACGAAATGCAGAGATAAAATTTCTCGATACTTTAAATGACTGCTTCATGGAGCAGCTGGTACGGGAACCCACAAGGGGAGAGGCAACTCTAGATTTAATCCTGAGTGAAGCGCAGGAGCTGGTCCAAGAGGTAACTATAGCAGGACCGCTTGGAAATAGTGACCATAATACAATAACATTCAACATCCCTGTGGTGGGAAGAACACCTCAACTGCCCAACACTGTGGCATTTAATTTCAAAAGGGGGAACTATACAAAAATGAGGGGGTTAGTTAGACAAAAGTTAAAAGGTACAGTGACTAAAGTGAAATCCCTGCAAGTTGCATGGGCCCTTTTTAAAGACACCATAATAGAGGCCCAACTTCAATGTATACCCCAAATTAAGAAAAACAGTTAAAAGAACTAAAAAAGAGCCACCGTGGCTTAACAACCATGTAAAAGAAGCAGTGAGAGATAAAAAGACTTCCTTTAAAAGGTGGAAGTCAAATCCTAGTGAGGCAAATAGAAAGGAACACAAACACTGCCAACTTAAGTGCAAGAGTGTAATAAGAAAAGCCAAAGAGGAGTTTGAAGAACGAATAGCCAAAAACTCTAAAGGTAATACCAAAATGTTTTTTAAGTACATCAGAAGCAGGAAGCCTGCTAAACAACCAGTGGGGCCCCTTGACGATCGAAATACAAAAGGAGCGCTTAAAGACGATAAAGTCATTGCGGAGAAACTAAATGGATTCTTTGCTTCAGTCTTCACGGCTGAGGATGTTAGGGAGATTCCCAAACTTGAGCTGGCTTTTGCAGGTGACAAATCTGAGGAACTGTCACAGATTGAAGTGTCACTAGAGGAGGTTTTGGAATTAATTGATAAACTCAACATTAACAAGTCACCGGGACCAGATGGCATTCACCCAAGAGTTCTGAAAGAACTCAAATGTGAAGTTGCGGAACTATTAACTAAGGTTTGTAACCTGTCCTTTAAATCGGCTTCGGTACCCAATGACTGGAAGTTAGCTAATGTAACGCCCATATTTAAAAAGGGCTCTAGGGGTGATCCTGGCAATTACAGACCGGTAAGTCTAACGTCGGTACCGGGCAAATTAGTTGAAACAATAGTTAAGAATAAAATTGTCAGACACATAGAAAAACATAAACTGTTGAGCAATAGTCAACATGGTTTCTGTAAAGGGAAATCGTGTCTTACTAATCTATTAGAGTTCTTTGAAGGGGTCAACAAACATGTGGACAAGGGGGATCCGGTGCACATAGTGTACTTAGATTTCCAGAAAGCCTTTGACAAGGTCCCTCACCAAAGGCTCTTACGTAAATTAAGCTGTCATGTGATAAAAGGGAAGGTCCTTTCATGGATTGAGAACTGGTTAAAGGACAGGGAACAAAGGGTAGGAATTAATGGTAAATTCTCAGAATGGAGAGGGGTAACTGGTGGTGTTCCCCAGGGGTCAGTCCTAGGACCAATCCTATTCAATTTATTCATAAATGATCTGGAGAAAGGGGTAAACAGTGAGGTGGCAAAGTTTGCAGATGATACTAAACTGCTCAAGATAGTTAAGACCAAAGCAGATTGTGAAGAACTTCAAAAAGATCTCTCAAAACTAAGTGATTGGGCAACAAAATGGCAAATGAAATTTAATGTGGATAAATGTAAAGTAATGCACATTGGAAAAAATAACCCCAACTATACATGCAACATGATGGGGGCTAATTTAGCTACAACGAGTCAGGAAAAAGATCTTGGCGTCATCGTGGATAGTTCTCTGAAGATGTAGACGCAGTGTGCAGAGGCGGTCAAAAAAGTAAACAGGATGTTAGGAATCATTAAAAAGGGGATAGAAAACAAGACTGAGAATATATTATTGCCCTTATATAAATCCATGGTACGCCCACATCTCGAATACTGTGTACAGATGTGGTCTCCTCACCTCAAAAAAAGATATTCTAGCACTAGAAAAGGTTCAGAAAAGGGCAACTAAAATGATTAGGGGTTTGGAGAGGGTCCCATACGAGGAAAGATTAAAGAGACTAGGACTCTTCAGCTTGGAAAAGAGAAGACTAAGGGGGGTATGATAGAGGTGTATAAAATCATGAGTGGTGTGGAGAAAGTGAATAAGGGAAAGTTATTTCCTTGTTCTCATAATATAAGAACTAGGAGCCACCAAATGAAATTAATGGGTAGCAGGTTTAAAACAAATAAAAGGAAGCTCTTCTTCACACAGCGCTCAGTCAACCTGCGGAACTCCTTGCCTGAGGAGGTTGTGAAGGCTAGGATTATAACAGGGTTTAAAAAAGAACTAGATAAATTCATGGAGGTTAAGTCCATTAACGGCTATTAGCCAGGATGGGTAAGGAACGGTATCCCAGCCTCTGTTTGTCAGAGGGTGGAGATGGATGGCAGGAGAGAGATCACTTGATCATTGCCTGTTAGGTTCACTCCCTCTGGGGCACCTGGCATTGGCCACTGTCGGTAGACAGATACGGGGCTAGATGGACCTTTGGTCTGACCCGGTACGGCCATTCTTATGTTCTTATGTTATGTTCTTATGTTCTTATTATAAATGCAGAATTGGATGTTGTATCCAAATAGGAAAATGGGACTCTGAGCCAGGATTTATCTACATTGTTCTCAAAAGCTGGGAATTGGCAGGAAAGGAAGGGGGAATTTACCTGCTTGTTTTCAGAGCATGTCTTCATTTCCTGATTCCATCTAGTTTGAAAGCAGCAGTGGTGACTGGGCTGATTCAACTACAACTTCATACCTAGAACTTCCCTTAGAGGTGACATAAAAAAGATGTCTTTGTTTTAGTGGTATTTTTTGCTCCAATGTGAAGAGGAATCACTGACAGATTAGAAATAAAGAAACATAGTTGCTGTTATTATTGGCTTACTCTTGCAAACACTTAGGGTACGTCCATACTACCCGCCCGGGTCGGCGGGTAGCGATCGACTTCTCAGAGTTCGATATATCGCGTATCATCTAGACGCGATATATCGAACTCCGAACGCGCTCCCGTCGACTCCGGAACTCCACCACTGCGAACGGCGGTGGCGGAGTCGACGGGGGAGCCGCGGACTTGGATCCCACACCGTGAGGACAGGTAAGTACTTCGCACTAAGGTACTTCGAGTTCAGCTACGCTATTCGCGTAGCTGAACTTGCATACCTTAGTTCGAAACCCCCCGCCAGTGTAGACCAGGCCTTAGACATGTGAGAAACATTACTTTGTGAATAATCCTATGCTTTTACTGGGACTTCTCCACCTCTGTCGTCTATGATTGTATATATCTTTGATATTTTATGTTTCAAAGCTTGTTCTCATGGAATTCCCAGCCCAGTACTCTGGACTCAGGGGGCTTGGATAAGGTTCAAGGTGTTTATATGCAATTTATAGTGCTTATCCAACTCAAACCTCCACACCTGCTGAGATTCACCCATCATTACCCCTGATGGCGATGGTCCAGGAGATAAACTGCAATGTAAACACACCAGCTGCAATACCATCTTGATTTATTCAAAGGAGAAGCCCGTTACCATTCCTAGAAACCAAAACTGTTCCTGACATTTTTAGGTCACAAACTCCACAACCCTAATTCCCTAACCTTAGGTAGCCATTGCCAGCAACACCACCCCAGATGACATCAGAGGAAGGCCTCTTTCTGCAAAGCTTCCAACCTTTCCTTGCCCCTTTTTTTACCCTTCCACCATTATGGCAAAAATATTTATTATCACACCACTCTGATAGTGGTACTGATATTATTCTTACCTCTCTCCTGTGGAGATCCTGGTAAAGGTGATGAACATCACAGTCTATCAATGGAAAAACTATGACCTATCTAAAAGTTATATTTCTTCAGTGGGTGACAGGCTGGGGAAGAAACCAACCAGTTGGAAACAGAAACAGAAAGCAGGCAATGTTCAAAGGGCATGGCTGACTACTATGCTATGAAGATTAGTTTGGTGGCCCTAATCTGGTCCCTAAAAGATTCCCTAATAGTCCACCTTAAAAATGTCCATATATTTTAGCTTTTTCTGTTTGGGGTGCTGGTAGATGGTGGAGTTGGAGGTAGGGCATGATTCAATACTGGAACAGAGGTTAAGTGCACTGACAGTTGTGAGAGAGGTTTGTTTACAGCTCCTTTCTATGCTTTGCTTGTAACCAGTCCACACTATTTGCAGCCTTCACTTGCAAAAGTACATACTTCTACCTTAAAACACTTACAAAAGCAGTGTGAGCCTTTAGAACCTCCCAGCTTTGATTGTAACATATTCTGCCAGACTGTGCAACTTATTGAATCCATGTTTTAGCTGATTTTGTTAGTACAGACTAAGATGTGAAATTTCTCAGATCTGAGTTGGAGCTCCAAGCTGTTGTGATCATTCTTGCATACCCCTGAGAGCTACAGCTATACAAAAGAGTGAGCTGTTCTGCCAGAAAATAAAACCATGAATAAAGTCACAGGCACTAGGCTTGAGGACTGAAGAGCAACACACAAAATATTTACAAGGGACAGTTCCTTCTCTGAGTACAATACTAGTATCAAGGGAAAAAAGAGATGAAGATGAGGGACTGAATATAACAACAAGTTTTAGGACCATCTTTTGCAATAAGCTATAAGGACAAACCCTTGCAGATTGACCCTTCTACCTGAAACAAATTTAGCATTGCTCTTACTGATCCCATTCTCCCACCCCCTTTGGTTCACATGACAGACCTGTTGCTTATGGACCATAGTGGTCCTGAACTAAGTCGTGGCTGTGGTTTTTGTGGGATGCGCAAATTCCTCAGTGATGTAAATGAGTAGTGTAACTTATGGTTGGGCATAGGTAAATGATAATCCATAGGACAGTAGTTTAACATGCACTGATCTAGCATTCAGTGAACACACAAGATGAACCAAACTGAGAGCTGGTGAGAGTCAGAGCAATTTCAGTGATGTCAGTGATGTGCCCTCTTCTGCCAGGGTTGGCTTGCAGATTGTGAGCTTTGAGGATGGTGTGGGCATAAGTTAAAACAGTGTGTAGAGGCTGTTTTATCTTTTACCATCCTGTACAACCAACCCTCCGCTGCACTCAAACTACACCCTCAGCTGCAATGGCACCCAAAGGTCCATCTAGCAGCCAGGGAATGCCAGAGAACAGCGAGATCCAGACATGGTTTTTACACTAGGGGCTGGACAGGTATAGCATAGGGCTGGTTATGCCATCTTTATACACCCACACGCACACCCTGGGGGAATCCCCTCTGTCTATTTTGTGCTGATTGAGTGATGCAAAGGGGTCATAGCAGGGCTCAACAATGAGCCCACACCTAACACTAAATCAGCGTACATTATGCTACTTTGTTATTCTCATGCTTTTCTGACCAAATTACACCTGGCTTATAACTTTACAGCCCTGTTTATGTTCACCAGTGAATTTGACCCTGAGACTTCCAAGGCAGTTGCTCCCTCTTATGCCATGCCAGATTTTACTTAGTTTGGGTTGGTGAGTCCAGGTAAGACACATGGGACTTACACTCATGATTAAACCTGATTTAACATTTGGCCACCCATTGCAGACACAAAGATTTTTGGAAGAGGCTGGAATGTGCCCACTGCACACCATTGCCAAACTGCCAGACCTGAGAGAAATGTCATTTGTGGCGTGATTTTTACTTCCCCCTTCAGATGGAAAGGACAGCAGCCAAACAATATGCAGTTTGTCTCAGAAACATTACAATAGAGGAAAGAGGAGGGTACCCACCGGGGGCGCTGGAACAGAGGGAGCCAGGGGGCCATGGCCCCATCACTTTTAAAAGTGGGAGTCTATGTCTTCCCACTTTTTACCGGCCATAAGGGCGAGCAACAGGAAGAAAGAGCGGAGAGGAGTGAGTGGAGAGTGGGGTCTTGGGGGGGAAAGGAAGTGCATGAGTGGGGCCTTGGGGAAAGGGGCAGTGTGAGGGCAGGAGGTCTTGGGAGAAGGGGCAGTGCGGGGCTGGGGCCTCAGGGGAAGCGGCAAAGCAGAGGCGGGGCCACTGGGAAGGGGCGGTTTGAAGGCGGGGCCATGGGGGGAAGAGGCGGTGTGAGGGTGGGGGAGCTCAGGGAGAACAGTCAGCATGGAGGTGGGATCTTGGGGAAAAGGGTGATGTGGAGGTGGGGCCACGGGGGGGAGGGACGACAAGGGGGCAGGGCCACAGTTCGAGCGCTGGTGCCACCCCCCCCCCCACTTTTAGAGAGTTTCTGTCGTCCCTGGTATCCACTCAGGGACAACTGCTGTCAGGGCCAGCTCCAGACCCCAGCGCGCCAAGCGCGCGCTTGGGGCGGCATTTTGCCGGGAGGGCGGCAGGCGGCTCCGGCGGACCTTCCACAGTCATGCCTGCGGAGGGTCTGCTGGTCCTGCGGCTCCGGTGAACCTCCCGCAGGCACGTCTGCAAGAGGTCCCCCGGAGCCGCGGGACCGGCGACCGCCAGCGCGCCCCCCGCGGCGTGCCACCATGCTTGGGGCAGCCAAATTCCTAGAGCCGCCCCTGACTGCTGTCCACAGCCACTTCAAAAATAACTGAGGATGGCTGTGGGAGAAACACTTGCACAGAATGTAACCGATTAAAAGAGAAGTGAAGGAGGAATATAGAGAGGAGAAAACAAAGACCCAGATATGGCAAGCAGGCTATGTGTCTGACTAACAATCTCCATTAGGTCAAATTCCTCCATGGTGTTCCATTGAAGTCAGTGGGGTCACATTGTTGATTAATTTTTTTTTATTGTTTCCCATTCATGGTGTAAAGGTAAAATGTGACAGGCAGGGCAGCATTTAGGTAAATTGTCAAAGAAATGTTATGATCCATTGATCAAGGAAGATTTGAAAGGATAAAAAAGCAGATGAGTTTCTGCTCTCCACATTTTCTTGAAAAATTGTCCAAAATGCTTGAAGTGAACATGGAGCCTATTTTGGTAGTAAAGGCCAAGCCCTTTTAGAAACAGAGAAATGTGTCTAATATCCAAAAACTGCTTTTCTAGAAAGGAGTTCCTATGTAAATCCACTTACTCATGTCTGAATACTGATGACATCATAGCAGAATTTTCAGAAGCTTTCGAGATTCTTTGCTATCTTGAAGCACTCAGCAGCTGACCTCCCAGTGATCTGCCATACACCATCTATTCTCTTTGCTGGCCATCCCCTACTACAATGATCCCCCGCCATTCCTCCCATGATAGCTTGTTTCAAGGTTATTTCCATCTCTGCACCTGATGTGACCAAAGTACATAAGTTTGCATCTGTCTAAGGATTCTCAGAGTTGTACAAAACAGAAAGGATTTGAGGGGCTGAGATGGTCTGAGATAAAAAATGTCTTTGATCACTGATGAGTCAGTTTTCAGGCTATTGACTGCAAAATTCATATATGTATAAGTGATTAGGGAGTGTCATGTCTATTTCATTCCACCTCCGCAAGATCACGGAGATCATTTTCTCTGTACCTATTGGTAGGGTATATGGTGCCTATTATGTTGTACTTAGGGAGGCTGCAGAATTCATTTACATCCAATTGCTGATACAGAGTCCCTGTACCATTCTGCTCATGGAAATGGCAGTTATATTCACAAATGGTCATTTAGGCCTTGTCTACACTACGCGTTTATACCGAATTTAGCAGCGTTAAACCGAATTAACCCTGCACCCGTTCACACAACGAAGCCCTTTATATCGATATAAAGGGCTCTTAATACCGGTATCTGTAATCCTCCCCGACGAGGGGAGTAGCGCTGAAATCAGTATTGCCATGTCGGATTAGGGTTAGTGTGGCCGCAATTCGACGGTATTGGCCTCTGGGCGCTATCCCACAGTGCACCATTGTGACCGCTCTGGACAGCAATCTGAACTCGGATGCACTGGCCAGGTAGACAGGAAAAGCCCCGCAAACTTTTGAATTTAATTTCCTGTTTGCCCAGCGTGGAGCACCGATCAGCACGGGTGACCATGCAGTCCCAAAATCTAAAAAGAGCTCCAGCATGGATCATACGGGAGATACTGTATGAGGAGACAAATCTGTTCTATCAAAGCTCCGTTCCAAAAGACAAAATGCCAAAGCATTTGAAAAAATCTCCAAGGCTATGATGGACAGAGACCACAGCAGGGACAAGTATAACGGAAAGCCAAAGAATCAAATGGACGCTCATGGAGGGAGGGGGGACTGAGGACTCGAGCTATCCCACAGTTCCTGCAGTCTCCACAAACCATTTGCATTCTTGGCTGAGCTCCCAATGCCTGAAAGGTCAAAAACATTGTCGCGGGTGGTTCAGGGTGTATGTTGTCAATTCCCCCCACCTTCGTGAAAGAAAAGGGAAAAAAATTGTTTCTCACCTTTTTTCAATGTCACCATATGTCTACTGGATGCTGCTGGTAGACGGGGTGCTGCAGCACTAAACAACAGCATCCCCTCCTCTCCTCTCCCTGATGGCAGATGGTGCAATAGGACTGATAACCGTCGTCATCATCCCGTGAGTGCTCCTGGCTGGCCTCGGTGAGGTCGGCCGGGGGCATCTGGGCAAAAATGGGAATGACTCCCAGTCATTCCCTTCTTTAAGCTTTGTCTCCTGGAGATTCAGTCCTGCCTGGAATATCATAGCAGCGGGAGGCTGCACTCCTCTCCCTCCCCCACCTTAATGTCTAATGGAGATTCAGTCCTGCCCGGACTATCACAGCAGCTAGAGGCTGCCTCCCCCTCATTTTATCTCAATAAAAAGTCAATGTTTCTTATTCATGCATTCTTTATTACTTCATCACACAAATGGGGGGACACTGCCACAGTAGCTCAGGAGGGGTGGGGGAGGAGGGAAGCAACGGGTGGGGTTGTTGCAGGGGCACCCCCTAGAATGGCATGCAGCTCATCATTTCTGCGGGATGTCTGGGGCTCTGACCCGGAGCGGCTGTCCTCTCTGGTTCTTTAGTAGGCTTGCCCCATATTCTAGGCAGGACTGACTCTACTTTTAGACAAAACATAAAGAAGGGAATGACCTGGGGAGTCATTCCTATTTTTGTCCATGTGCCCCCGGCCGACTTCAGCGAGGCCAACCAGGAGCACCCATGACAGCAGCAGACGGTACAATAGGACTGGTAACCGTCATTACCAATTTCCAGAGCAGCAGACGGTGCAATAGGCTACCTTGCAAAGGCAAGTGAATGCTGCTGTGTAGCACTGCAGTACCGCGTCTGTCAGCAGCATCCAGTACACATACGGTGAGAGTGAAAAAAGGCTAAAGAGGCTCCATGGTTGCCATGCTATGGCGTCTTCCAGGGCAATCCAGGGAAAAGGGTGCAAAATGATTGTCTGCCGTTGCTTTCACGGAAGGAGGATTGACTGATGAAATTTACCCAGAATCACCCGCGACAATGTTTTTTGCCCCATCATGCATTGGAATCTCAACCCAGAATTCCAATGGGTGGGGGAGACTACGGGAACTATGGGATAGCTACCCACATTGCAATGCTCCGGAAATCGACGCTAGCCTCGGTACATGGACGCACACTGCTGAATTAATGTGCTTGCATGCACTCGACTTTATACAATCTGTTTCCAAATACCGGTTTCTGTAAAATCGGAATAATCCCATAGTGTAGACATACCCTTACACTTGCAAACACCCAATTTGTATATGTAATCACTGTAAGTGCGAGCATTTAGGTGATGGGATGAATGAGCTGAAGCAAAACACAGAATCAGGCAGTAATGTGTTCTGTAGGAGACAATCTCTCTAAGCAAAAATCAAAACAAAGTAATGCAACCAAAAAGAGTTACAAACAGAAATGTTCACATCCTGAGACTCAAGCCATCATAAGGAGCCCCGTCTTCCCCCCAGGGATTCTCTCCCTTCTTTCTTTCCAGCAGTCCTCTTCTCTAGCCTTTCCTACTTGTACAGTTGTTCAGGGGAGAGGAAAGGGAAGCTGCAGTTAACCCCTTGTTACAAGGACTGAGGTAGTGCCTCTGTCTATATTAGATTCCCTCCTCCCACCAGTGACAAAACAGCTGCTATTTATTTGTAATGCTTTCTATTCTCACCCGTTCACAACCCAAGCAGATGTTCAATGGCTGGGAGAAGGAATCTTCCCTCCCACACCAACCCTGCAGCCCGTGGAGCAACAGTGACCATTTTGTGACTATTTCTCCTTCCACAGGACTGAAAAAAATCTCCATGCCACCTTTGTCCCTCCCCACCCCAAGTTCCAAGGGGATAACAGATGGTGGGTCTCCATAACTGTGGATCCACTTAGCCCTTCTCCTCTGGAGGCTGAACACCCTGTCCTGCCTTATAGTCCCTGAAAACAACCATTTCTAGGGAATCCCAATGGAGCAGGAAGGGGATATGCACCTGTGTGTAGGATCCCTAAATCCTTACACACCTACATTGTGCATCAAAACTGCATTGGTTTCACCATGTCTGGGGTCCTTTATGCCCACAGGGGTTGGAGTAGGGGTTGTCTCTAAATGCACTAACTACTGTGGCCTTCTGGGGATGTGTTAATATCTGTATGCATGTAGTTTGTGGGACATCTTTGGATTTCTTTAACCATAAAGCAGGTCTACGCCTTTTAACCCAGTCCACATAATAAACATTCATGAGTAGATCTTTTCCCTGAAATAAAGGCCCCCAGATAGCGGATGTTGACATTGGAATGACTTCCCAGTCAGACCTTGTTCCTGTCTTCATTAGTCTTTTGGGCCCTGGGCATGAGCACATTCAGAAAAGGAAGGGCTTCAAAGGCGTTTTACTCTGCATTTTGTCCAGCAACTGACCACATAAACAGAGCTTCTTTTGGAAAAACCAATCCTTCTCAGGGAGATTTCTCCATCTTAGTACGTTTGGGAACTCAACAAAGTAGCAGTTTACCTATATACTGCCTCCAGAAATGGATAAAGAGGCACACCTAAAGCAGAATTGCACAAGATACTCTGTTCCTGCCTGGCAGAAATCCCTGCCAGAGATTACCAATGAAATAAGAAAACTTGGATTTTCTTGGTTAGAGTATTGAAATATAACTATTTTAGATCTGCTGACACTCCTGTTAAAATACAGGCAGGCACAGGGTACTTTGAAAGTCCGTAGCACCAAAAAGCAGTTCAGATTGTTAGACTGAGATGTGTAGTATTTTGAAGGAAGCTTTGTCCATGACTAAAAATAAATTGAGGTTTCTTTCCTATCTGAACTTCCTGCAGATCTCTTAGGAACACAAAGGCCCTAAATAAGCTATTTTCTTTGAAGGAAACATTTGAGGTCATTAGGAACTTGCCTACTGGAAAGACCTCAGATCCAGATGTTTTCATGGTAAACTTGTATAGACCATCTGGTTTCCTATTTTCCCCTCATTTACTAAACATGTGGAACTACTAGAAAGTTAGTGCCACAGTATTAGATGCAAGAATTATTTTATTAAGCATGACTGGTGGTCATGTTGTTTACTCTGGGCAGGGACAAAAGTAAATGAAGTTTATGTATTAAATGAAAACTTGCTTTAAGGCATGGCCCTTAATTAAAAACATGTGAAAATTTAAAAAATCTCTTTCAGACAGGTAGCCAGGTTGTTCCTGTCTCATACATATTTTCTGGACAAACAGCCTCATTCCTGCTCCAGTGAGAGGATCTGTGTTTGCTTCTCTGACCTGTGTAGTGGAGGAATGCTGGTGTTCTGTCAGTAGCTCCAGGATTAGAACAGCTCCCACAGCCCAGGTTTTTGTTGCTGTTGCTGGTTTCCTAAAAGAACAGCACTTCTGTCATATCTCTCTTGGATGTACACCCATTTTGCAATTTCAGTCTCAAAGATTTGTCAAATGGATTTATTTCCTGTAGCATCTCTACTTTCGCCAACATCTATCAGACCTAAGCTTTAAATAAGCTAGTAGATAGCAAAAAGCAGGCTTTAGCCTAAGCTTGGGGTTCAGCAAAAATCTCGGGGTTCACCTCAGGGTGAGTGCCCACGCAGTCTAGGGGCTCCCATGGGGGTTGAGCCCCCAGCAGGTAGTCTAGAGTGCTGGCATGGACATTCAAGGGTTGCAGGCATCCTGGCCCGGGGGGGAGTCGGCCACTCTGGGGATGAGGTGGCAGGGGGACGCAGGCCCACCCAACTCCACCGCATCCCAGCCCAGGGCCCTAACAGTGGCAGAGTCATCTGCCACTGGGTCGGCAGGGATCCAGCTGCAACACACCAACCTGGAAGCGTTCAGACCTGTAGCCGGACAGTCCTTGGCTGTCCCTGGGCTACTTCCTACCTCTCCAGGTTTTGGCACCTCTGGTATCCACTGGTCCTCAGGCTCCTCTGGGTATATGGCTAACGATAGTCCCGGAAACTCCTTATCTGGGTCCATCTCCTCTGGGGGCAGGATGCGGCAGAGCACAGATTCAGCTCCCAGGTGCCACAGCAGGGCAGAGGCATCCGTCTCCTCCACTGGCTCCGCCCAGCTGAGCTGTAGAGCCTTCCCTTTATACTTCCTGCCCACCCTGGTACTTCCAGCGAGGGGGGTGGGGTGGGTTTGGCTCTGCCCACCAAGAGGAGTGTAATGGTCCCTCACTCTCCAGTCCAGTGGGAGCCACTCTGCTTCACTACACTCTCTTAGAGGAAGAAGCTTTATATCTAAGTTGAAAGTGGCTTATATTTGAATGCACCTGTCCCAGCTTGGTGGAACCTACCTGACATACAAGGCTAGAGTAGTACATATAGGGTACGTCTACACTACAAGACTATTTCGAATCTACTTAATTCGAATTTGTGGAATCGACCTTATGAAGTCGAATTTGTGTATCCACACTAAATACACTAATTCGACTGTCTGAGTCCACAGTAACGGGGCCAGCATCGACTTTGGAAGCGGTGCACTGTGGGAAGCTATCCCACAGTTCCCGCAGTCCCCGCTGCCCATTGGAATGCTGGGTAGAGCCCCCAATGCCTGCTGGGGGAAAAAATGTGTCGAGGGTGGTTTTGGGTAACTGTCATCATTCAACCGTCACTCCCGCCCTCTCTCCTTGAAAGTGCCGGCGGGAAATCTGTTCGCACCCTTCTCTGGTCGGTTACAGCTCGGACGCCACAGCACTGCGAGCATGGAGCCCGCTGCGATCATCGCTGCACTTATGGCTGTTGTCAACTCCTCGCACCTTATCATCCACCTCTTCCACAGTCAGCTGCTGAGAAATCGGGCGAGGAGGCTCCGGCAGCGTGGTGAGGACAGGAAGTCACAGAGTGGCGCAGACCTCTCACAAAGCAGGGTACGCCGCGCAGTGGAGATCATGGTGGCAATGGGTCAAGTTCATGGTGTGGAACGGCGATTCTGGGCCCGGGAAACAAGCACGGACTGGTGGGCCCGCATAGTGCTGCAGGTCTGGGATGAATCACAGTGACTGCGAAACTTCAGAATGTGTAAGGACACTTTCCTTGAACTCTGTGACTTGCTGTCCCCTGCCCTGAAGCGCCAGGACACCCGGATGCGAGCAGCCCTGACTGTGCAGAAGCGAGTGGCCATAGCCCTCTGGAAACTTGCAACGCCAGACAGCTACCGGTCAGTAGCGAACCACTTTGGCGTGGGCAAATCTACCGTAGGGCTTGCTGTGATTCAAGTAGCCCACGCAATCGTTGAGCAACTGCTCTCAAAGGTCTAGGAAACGTCCAGGTCGTCAGAGATGGCTTCGCCACGATGGGATTCCCAAACTGCGGTGGGGCTATAGATGGGACTCACATCCCTATCCTGGGACCAGCCCACCAGGCCAGCCAGTATATTAACCGAAAGGGCTACTTTTCTATGGTGCTGCAAGCACTGGTGGACCATAGGGGACGTTTTACCAACATCTACGTCGGGTGGCCGGGCAAGGTTCATGACGCGCGTGTGTTCAGGAACTCTGGTCTGTTTAGACGCCTGCAGGAAGGTATTTTCTTCCCGGACCGCAAAATAACGGTTGGGGATGTGCAGATGCCTACAGTGATCCTCGGGGACCCAGCCTACCCGCTAATGCCCTGGCTCATGAAGCCCTATACAGGCGCCTTGGACAGTGAGAAGGAACTCTTCAACTACCGGCTGAGCAAGTGCAGAATGGTGGTGGAGTGTGCTTTCGGACGTCTCAAGGGGAGATGGCGGAGCTTACGGACTCGCTCGGACCTCAGCGAAAAAAATATCCCCGTTGTTATTGCTGCTTGCTGTGTGCTCCACAATCACTGTGAGAGCAAGGGGGAGACCTTTATGGCGGGATGGGAGGTTGAGGCAAATCGCCTGGCTGCTGATTACGCTCAGCCAGACAGCCGTGCCGATAGAAGATCCCAGCGGGAAGCGCTGTGCATCCGGGAGGCTTTGAAAGCTAGGTTCCTCGGAGAGCAGGGTAACCTATGACTCTCCAGTTGATTTACAGAGAAGCTGAACCTGAGCCTGTTTCAGTGACTGTTGACTTCGATCTGCGGTTACATACCCCGTTCTCCAGGTTTCCCCCCTTCCAACACAGGTTTTAAAATAAATTTAATGGAACACTGATTATTAACAAAGTTTTCTTTAATTATGAATTCCTGTTCTAGGGTTGAAACATGGACGCAGACTGTGGTGGGTACGGTGTGCACTGATGTACAGACCGCTTCTACACTAGAGGAATGACAGGCTCCTGCTCCTACAGCGGTCTCTGGGGGGAGGACGGTTGCAGGTGGGTGTGCAGGAAGGGGTGGGTTTGCAGGAAGGGGTGAGGGGTGCCGTCTTTGGGACGGAGTTTGGATGCAGGCTCTGGGCTGGGGGTTGGGGCGTAGGAAGGGGTGAGGGGTGTGTGGGAAGGGTGAGTATGTGTCCGTGGATGAGGGCTCTTGCTGGGGCTCAGGGCATCGGAGAGGCTCGTGGCTAGGGTGGAAGGGCATGGTAAGGGCAGCCTGCCTTGCCATTTGTGGATGGCAGGCGCTAGGACCCTGGGGTAGCATACACCTCACAGACTGACCCGGGGCAGCATACACCTCACAGACTGACCCTGGTGCCTAGTGACTGCAGTCTGTGTGTGTCCTGCTGTTGATCCTGCCCCCAAGTCTGTACCCTAGTAATGGAGGCTGTCCTATGCAATTAAAAAACCCCTCCCCCCCCTTCACACAAAGTCTTCTGACAAGGAAAACATGACGGAAACAGTGAATAACAACAAACTACTCTTAATACTCAACTACACAGTGGGGGGATGAAACTTGGATTTGGGACTGGGTGATCCAGGAAGGGAAGCACTTCTCAAAATTTATGGCATGAGAGCTGTTTGGTACATGAGCGCTCTGCTGGGGTGGAGTGACAGTTTTCACGGCCCCTAGCGCCCCTCCTTCTTGTGATTTTGGGTGAGGGGGGGACAGGACTTTGTGGCGGGGGAGGGCGGTTGCAGATACAGTTCAGGGGGGCTCTCTCCTCCTGCCTGCCGTCCTGCAGAACATCTACAAGGCGCCGGAGCGTGTCCCGTTTGCTCCCTCATTAGCCCAAGCAGCGTTTGAGTCGCCTGCTGGTCTTCCTGCCGCCACCTGTCCTCCCGTTCGCTGTGTGAGCGCTGGTGCTGACATAGGGTCTCCCTCCACTGTCTCTGCTTGGCCGCCTCGGCTCTGGAGCAGGCCATCAGTTCCGAGAACATGTCGTCCCTAGTCTTTTTCTTTCGCCGCCTAATCTGCGCCAGCCTCTGTGAGGGGGAAGCCGGGGCAGTTCGTGAAAGAGCCGCAGCTGTGTGATGGGAAAAAGGAAGTGATTTCCTTAAAAAGATACATGTTTGCGAACACTGAACACAGTCTAGTCAGTTTCTGTGAACAAGACCATACAGGGCACCTAGTCTCACGAGCTCTCAGGACAAGTTCGAGATTTCGGAATACGCTTTCATTGGCTGTGGTCGTGCACAGGAGATCGGACAAGCGGGGCGGTACAGCTGAATCCGTGTAGCAGCCAGGCCTGGTAAGCACTACACTATAGGCTGCTTAACAGTTAATGGATAGCTGTGCCCTCCCGCTGAAGGCAATCTGGAAAGCATAAAGTCTGACCCTGTTCCAGCCCCTCGCGGCTGTGCCCGGGAAAGATCACTGTATGCTTTTCCTCTGTGGCCTCCAACACGTGGCTGTTAAACGAAGGTCATTGCTATGCAAAGTAAAAGTCAAGCATTCACAATAGTAACAGTACACTAATTGCCCTAATTAGATGCAGCAGTCGCCGAACGAGATTACCCTGAGGCGGGTCACTCGGAGAGAGAGAGAGAGGATGCTGCGAGAATCCCTGCACAGACCAGGACCGTATGCTGCCATGCTGGTGGAGGCAATGATTCCACTGTACATTAGGATGGCCTGGCGCGGAAGAGTGTGCTTCCACGGAGCACCAAATAAGGCACCTCTCCCCAGGAACCTCCTGCGGAGACTTTTCGAGCTGCTCTACGAGAGCTTCGTGGAAGTGTCCCAGGAGGATTTCTGTTCCATCCATATATGTGTGGACCTTCTTTTTATATAGTTTTATAGGGAAAAGTTTTTATATAGTTTTTATACATTTTTATTCCTGTTTTTTTTAAAATAAATGTTTCCATGTTTATAGCACTTACCGACTGATCCTTCCCCTGATTCTGAGTCCGGGTTAACGGCCGGGGAGGGTTGGTAGGGGATCTCTGTGAGGGTGATGAAGAGATCCTGGCTGTCGGGGAAAGCGGTATTGTAAGCGCTGTCGCGTGCGTCGTCCTCCACAAACCCTTCCTCATCTTCCCCATCGGCGAACATCGCCGAGGAACTGCCCGTCGACACTATGCCATCCTCAGAGTCCACGGTCACTGGTGGGGCAGTGGTGGCAGACCCACCTAGAATGGCATGCAGTGCCTCGTAGAAGCGGCATGTCTGGGGCTGGGCTCCGGAGAGTCCATTTGCCGCTCTGACTTTTTGGTAGCCTTGTCTCAGGTCCTTGATTTTCACGCGGCACTGCGTTGTATCCCGGCTGTATCCTCTGAGTGCCATGGCTTTGGAGACCTTCTCGTAGGTCTTTGCATTCTGTTTGTCGGAGCGCAGCTCCGAAAGCACAGACTCATCGCCCCACACAGCGATCAGATCCAGGACTTCCCGGTCTGTCCATGCTGGGGACCTCTTTCTATTCTGGGATTGCATGGACTCCTCTGCTGGAGAGCTCTGCATCGTTGCAGGTGCTGCTGAGCTCGCCCCGATGTCCAACCAGGACATCAGATTCAAAGTGCCCAGACAGGAAAAGGAATTCAAATTTTCCCGGGTCGTTTCCTGTGTGGCTGGTCAGAGAATCCAAGCTTGGACTGCTGTCCAGAGCGTCAACAGAGTGGTGCACTGTGGGATAGCTCCCGGAGCTACTAAGTTCGATTTGCATCCACACATAGCCTAATTCGAGATAGCCATGTCAAATTTAGCGCTACTCCCCTCGTCGGGGTGGAGTACCGAATTGGAACTAAAGAGCCCTCTAGGTCGAATTAAACGGCTTCCTGGTGTGAACGGTTGAGCGGTTAATTCGAATTAACGCTGCTAAATTCGATTTAAAGTCCTAGTGTAGACCAGGCCATAGACCCAATGGACTCCAGTAGGCCTTGCCTCATTATTATATGGTTGGGAGGGGGAAATATCAGGTACTATAGATTAAAATAGGCCTATAGAAAAGAATACACAGGAAAAGTAAGAAACAAAGAAGGAATGCAATGGGAAAGGGTACAGAATTGAGTCATCTTGCCATCAGGGCCGGCTCCAGACCCCAGCGCGCCAGGCGCGCGCTTGGGGCGGCATTTTGCCGGCAGGGCGGCAGGCGGCTCTGGTGGACCTTCCGCTGTCATGCCTGCGGGAGGTCCACCGGAGCCGCGGACCAGCGGACCTCCCGCAGGCATGACTGCGGAAGGTCTGCCCGAGCCGCCTGCCGCCCTCCCAGCGCACCCTCCGCAGGCGCATCTGCAACAGGTCCCCCGGAGCCGCGGGACCGGCAGCACGCCCCCTGCGGCATGCCGCCCTGCTTGGGGCAGCCAAATTCGTAGAGCTGCCCCTGCTTGCCATGGAAGGTATATCCTATGTTTACTGGGGGAGGTCATTTTATCAATCATAATAGTGAGCTCCCTCTCAGATAGAGAACCTCTTCAATGTTAAGAAATATTTGGAGTTTGGTTCATATGCTGAGTAAAAGGTTGTAGATGATTTGATTAAATATTTTAGTTTTAGCCTTAGAGGACAGTGGTGGTGTAGAAGGAGTGATACCTAAGTCTGTAGCACTATTTGTTTTCTACACAATGCTGTTACTAATGACCATTTTACTGGCAGGGTTAGTAAGCTTGGTAGGACATGTAAAAGGAAAAAAAGGTTACTCTGAGATATCTCTATGAAAACTTAATAGTTTCTGTAGTCTGTCACAATAGTGCATTTGGAATAGGGCATGATCAATGGATGTGCATAAGTTGTTCAGAAGTTTAGAGACAGGGAATTAAGAATGTGCTATAAAATAACCTGCATCTTTTGGAAAGTAATTCAAAGCTAAAAAGATGGCACTAATAAACTGAACAAAGCTCACAGACAATGTATATAAAAAAGAACAAAATAAATTGGCTGTAAATGTTTGAAGATAAAGAAAGTGCTGAGCAGAGATGTGGTCATGTGTTAGATTATTTGGTCTCGACATATCACTCCCTATGCTACTCTTGAGGATTTCAGAGTATTTGTTTCTTCTGTGGAAGAATGATGATTTTTCACCAGAACTCTCTTTTTCACAGGAATAACAGTAACAAGGGCACTTGTCATAATTCCAGTTAATTTCTTCCCCTTTAGTACATTCCTCCAATACCATTAAATAAACCTACTGTATTTTCATGAATATTAGTTCAATGAAATTCAACACCACATCCATCACTTTGCAGTGCCTTCCCCAGTGCTAAATCATGAACAGATTTCCAACTTTTCATGTCAGCAGTGCTAGTTCTATTTTGGGTGGGGTTGTTAGCATGCAGAGTTTTCAAATCCCTTTAGTTGGAAAAGCCACAGTGGTAAGCAAAAGGATATAAAAGAATCTGGGCTGGACCTTCTTCAGCTTTCTATTTGGCAGTAGCTTCCATGGCATAAAGCATCTGTCTTCTGTAAATCAAAACGCATTGGAGAATTGAATCCCATTGCTGTTGTTATCGCATCCCTGGTTTAGAAATTGGCCCTGAGTTTCCAAGCAATGAGGGCCTTGTTTATAAAATTCCAGATTAAATGAGGGAAGAAGGAGGAACCAGAGGGAAAAGAAAATAAGAAACATACAAATGTGAAGACGGGGGGAAAAGCCAAATTCTATATCAGATGCGCCTCTTAGAAAACAGTAGGCAGAATTTTAAAAATGTAATATGAAAATATGTTATTGAAAAAATAAGACTAGATGAAATGTTGAAGAATTTAAATGGATAAGAAAACTGAGGTCTGAAATAGCAAAGAAAATAATGACATATTTCTAGAGACTCTTCTGCCTGTTTCCTTCTGAATTTATAGGGCCAAATTCTATTCTTGGTTACACTACTAGTGTATATCAGTAGTAGTTCCACTGAATTCAGTAGGGTTAGGTTGTAGTACATTTGGTGTGAGAGCAGAATCAGCCCCCTCTTATGATGCTACTTATGGGTCCTACTAAGTACTGCAAATGGCAGATGCCTGGTTCTTGGAATCATCCCTAAAGTGAGCAAAGTCACTTCACAGTTCTACTCAGAAGCAGGTGCGGTGGAGGAGCCCTTACAAAAGAAAAAAATATCTGCAGCTTTTAATTTCAGTGAACTGAAATGCTTTACAAGTGAATGTAACAAATTCAAATGATCTAAGCCCCAAAATCATTAACAGAATACATGTGTAGACTTAAGTGTCAAATACGTATTTTTATCATGATTGTGTGTGCAAGTTGGCTGACTGTGTGTACAAATGGGCACTCAGATGGTTAAGTGCACTTAATCACACTAGCTTCCCAGGCATATTAGAGATACAGTTGCTCACACAAACCTTCATGAAGCCCTGAGTTTCTCAGGGTTTCAAAATCTGGCCCAATACAGAAATAGATTAGTGAAGTGTTCACTGCTGTTATTTATCATCCAAAGCCATGGTAAATAATATCATGCACACTTTTAATTCAGAAACATAACTTCTTGAGAAACTCAGCTGGAATTGGATATTGCTACAAGCCCCAAACCCAGCTCTGATCAATTCAACAGGTTTGTGAATTTTCAACAAATTTAGGTCTTTTGAGCTAACCTCAATCTCCATGGGATTTGGGGAAGAATTTACAGCTTCATCGTAAACATGTGCAACATATCCGTTTCATATGGCTTCAACCTGAAACCAAGGAAAACTTGGCCATTTCATCCAAGCATTGCTTTTGAGTTCTTGGGTTTGACTGGAACTTAAAAGTACATAATGAATCCATATGATGTCAAATGAAAGAATTATCATACCTCCCTAAGCTACATACTGAGGCTATGTCTGCACTTGCACATATACTCAGGTACTGGATCGTGTTCATGCTCCATATATCTATTCCTAAAATCCACATATGCTGTGCAGAACATGGGTATAACACTGCGTACATGCATATAGCCACATCCACACTGCTGCTGTAGGTACACGACAGTAGTGCTACCATTTCAGGGCAGTATTCCAGGGTTCTGTGCATCACAGGGAGACACTCTGCTTTGCTGAGTTTTGTTGATACTGTCCCCTGCCTTCACACATTTGCTGGTGGCAGTGCCTGATCACAGTACCCCTCTCTATTATTCACTGCCAAACTAGGTGGAAGACATGGAGCAATTGGATAGTGATCTGGTTCCACACATACTCCTTGTTGTGGGACAAATAGTTATGTGGTGGGGAAGGCACTTGGTAAGATGCTGGATGGAATTTGGGCAGCATTTTCTCATGTGTCAAAGACAGCTGACCTGGAGGGTCAATGACAATTCATTCAGCTCACACTGTAAAGACATGATAAATGCTGCTATTGTTATAGTATGCCCTTTGGTTGACCATCACTTCTGGTGCAGAAGAACAAACACAATGTGGTGGGATTTCATCGTTTTGCAAATCTGGGATGACTAGCAGTAGCTTCAGAACTTCCAAATGAAGAAACAGACTTGCTTTGAGCTGTGGTACAAGCTTGCATCAACCCTCCAGCACCACAACATTCAATTCAGGGAAGCCATACTGGTTCAGAAGTTCGTTGCTATTGCCCTCTGAAACCTGGCTCAACCAGGCAGCCATAGGTCTGTTGCAACCATTTTGGGGTTGGAAAGTCCACTATCAGGGTTATGCAGGTTTGTAAGGCAATTAACACTGTGATCTATCCATGGGTGGATGCAGGGGCGGCTCTAGGCACCAGAAAAACAAGCTGGTGCCTAGGGCGGCAAAATGTAGGGGGCGTTCCCTGCCGCCGGGGGGGGCGGCAGGCTGGGCTGGCGGACCTGCAGCAGTCATGCATGCGGGAGGTCCACCGGAGCCCCGGGACGACTGGACCTGCCGCAGGCATGACTGCGGAGGGGGCGCTCGTCCCGCGGCTCGGCTGGACCTCCCGCAGGCATGACTGCGGCAGCTCAAGCGGAGCCGCCGGACCCGCGAACCGTCCGCAGCCGCGGGAGGTCCAGCCGAGCCACGCGGGACCAGCGGTCCCTCTGCAGTCATGCCCGCGGGAGGTCCGCTGCTCCCGCGGCTCCGGGGCGCCTCCCGTGCATGACTGCTTGGGGCGGCCAAAAACGTAGAGCCGCCCCTGGGTGGATGCCATAAGAAAAGTTCCAGAAATAAAGATGGATTTCAGAGGATGGAGTTTCCAAACTGTGCTGGGGCTATTGATGGCACTCATATCACAATACTTTACCCATCACAAAGGGCAACTGAGTATGTGAATCGAAAAGGTGACTATTCAATCATTCTGCAAGGCATGCTGGAAAAGTAAATGATGCCAGGGTGTTGAGGAGATCAGGCTTCTACTTGAAGGGGAAGAAGGAACTTTAGTCCCCATAAATAATATGGTTCTGTACAGTGTGTCTCTGCCAACTGTTATTTTGCAGGAGCCCAAATACTCACTCCTGCCTTTGGTCATGAAACTGTATAGAGACATCAATGACTGTGGAAAAAGAGAATTCAATTACAAGTTAAGAAGCTGCAGAATGGTCATGGAGTGTGCAGTTTGTAGACTGAAAGTTTGTTGGCGCTGCCTGCATATCTGTTTGGATGCCAGTGTGACTAACACCATTTGTAGAATTGTCGCCTGCAGCACACTGCATAACAATTGTGAGGATAAAGGGGAGTGTTAGGAAAGTGAACCAACACACAGTTAAACAAATCATAACATTTATTAAAAGTATGATTCTTATTTACACTAAGGCCCCTTTACAACATAGTGGCAAGCTAATGGGTCCTTTGTGTATATGAAAATATGGCCCAGTAAGTCTGAGAATTATACATAAACCTGTTTTCAAACAGTGGTTCATAAATAGACTGTCTAAAGCCTGCAGCTGGGATTCAATCCAGTTCCCATTAGTCAATGGAAAGACATGCCCATTTATTTCCAAAGGGACTGTACAGTAACTCCTCACTTAAAGTCGTCCTGGTTAATGATGTTTCGTTGTTATGTTGCTGATCAGTTAGAGAACATGCTTGTTTAAAGTTGTGCAATGCTCCCTTATAACGTTGTTTGGCAGCTGCCTGCTTTGTCCACTGCTTGCAGGAAGAGTAGCCTGTTGGAGCTCCCCTAAGTTCCCTGTGCAGCAGCCACCCAGCAGGCTATCAATTGCCGGCAGTTCAGTTGTCCCTCCCCCCACTGCCATGTGCTTCTCCTGCCCTCTGCCTTGGAGCTATTCCTGGGAACCCTGCTTGCTGTGCGGGGCCGGGGGGGGGAAGAGAGAGGCTAATGTCAGGGTGTCCCCCTCTCTCCTGCTCCTGCCCCCCAATTACCTCTTCTCCATAGAGCAGGGTGGGGGACACAGCAGGGCTCAGGACAGAGGGAGCTTGCTGGCAGCAGCTGCTGTCTCAACTTGCTGATCTACTTAAAAAGACAATGTACTTAGTGTGGGGTAAGCATACTTCATGGAGAAATGCACATCTCTCTCATACACACAGGGTGTGTGTCTCTATCTCTGTCTGCCATGCCATCTCCCCTCCCTCCATTCATGCTGCCTTGTAGAGTGTGAGGTTACATTAACAACAATGTGTTAACCCTTGAGGGCTCAGCAGAGTGCTAGTTCATCGTTTAGCAGTAAGGCATTCCCTGAGAAATATCCCACCCTCTTCCACCCTCTGACTTTACCACCTCAACCAAGCTTCACAATCATCATTGCTGTGTACACTATTAAATTGTTTGTTTAAAACTTATACTGTGTGTATAATTTCCCTGGAACCTAACACACACACACACACTATTTACATCAATTCTTATGGGGAAATTGGATACGCTTAACATTGTTTCACTTAAAGTTGCATTTTTCAGAACATAACTACAATGTTAAGTGAGGAGTTACTGAATCAGGTGTGCCTCACTTTGGCACTTATGCATGTAAAACAGACATTTATGTGTGTAAGTGCTCATTAGAGTGTCCCGTGAAGGATTGGAATGTCTTATTAAGACTTTTTGAAAACTGTGTTTAAGAAAGCACTAGAGAAAATTCCTCTTTCAAAACTGATGTTCATTTTCTTTTATTCTCACAGCCTACAGTTTAGAATTAGAAGCTAGTTAGTTTTTCCAGACAGGAGCATCCATATAATTTACAAGTCTCACTTCTTATTATTGTTATGATTTATTTTCTATCTCAGGAATCTTTTTAAAATGTTAATTATGGGATTGTTTATTACAGTTAAAACCCAAACATACAATAAATAAAGGTTGCAGCAATTAGCAACTTGAAAGGGATATTGTCAAGGCAGATAAAATTTTAGGCTTATTGATATGATATGAGCTCTGTTTTGGACTAGAAGCACCTAGCATTTTCCTCATTCTACCTTGGCCATCACTTCACCCTGTTGTGTAAGTCTTTTCCATTTTTGTGAATACACAATAAATAGAAATGTACAAGAATCCCATTAGCAGCACACTTTGAATTACATTACTGTATGTTTAAATCTGCTTCCTTACATGTTTCACAGGCATTTCATGAAGGTTGATTAGTTCATGTTTTGCAGCACTAAGAAGATGCAGAATGCTATGAAAGTGTAAGCAGTAACTGCTCACAAGAACGGAACAGACAAGGCACGGTAGGGGGAAAACAGTATATTCATATAAATGCATGAGCCTGCAGAGAGAACGAGCATCCTGGAATAATTTATGTAGTGTTTCCCAGCTATACACCTCTACCCTGATATAACGCTGTCCTCGGGAGCCAAAAAATCTTACTGTGTTATAGGTGAAACCGCGTTATATCGAACTTGCCTTGATACGCCGGAGTGTGCAGCCCCCACCCCACCCCACCCCACCCCCGCCCCAGAGCACTGCTTTACCGCGTTATATCCGAATTCATATTATATTGGGTTATGTTATATCGGGGTAGAGGTGTATTTGTCAGCTCTGTTATTTGGAAATGCACATTTTGGGGAGAAAAGCTAGCAGTTATGGGTTCAGGAGGACAGTGTAAATGAATGTAGTAGTCACACCTATATAGTCACTCTTATAGTATGTCACACTGATGGGGTGACATAGGTAAAATTTTAGGCTTACCATACTTGACAGTGTCCCTTTATAATCATGGGGTACATTATTAGAAAGGTTACACCAGGTCTGAACCACCCAAGGAGTCTCCCTATCTTGAGGGAATTCCAAGGGAGTCAGTTAATCTGGCTTCATGACACTACCAGAGCAGTTCAAAGATGCCATAGAATCTGGCCCTTAGACTTTAAATATCTGAGGTGTTGAACCACTAATTACCAAATCATATTTCACAGTCCAAAATGTTTTAGTAGCATTTGCTTAAAATGCTCCCATATCAAGGATTGTCAAAGTAAGTTTCACAAGTTTCAAAGCAAAACAAAGCAACATACCCTGAAGATACAATTAAGAGGGCCTCCTGGCTCAGGATTCAAACTCAGTCACCAACCTAAATTTCCTTTCTTTAAATTTAAACAACAAAAATCTTCAAAGTGTGAATCTCTTGGGTACTGTCATATTATGTCACCAAATAATTAATTAAAGAATGCTAGCTCTACTGTTGTTGTTTGAAGTGTCAATGATTTTCTTGCCTTAAACTCCTGCTACTCCTGAGGAAGGAGTTTGAATACTTACTCTTTCTCTCTCTCTTTAAATAAATCCAATCCTAAATAATGAAGTAGTAATAAGATAATAATATCTCATTCAAAAGGATCCCAGAGCACTGTAACAGTACACAGACAAACACATCAGGGCAGATTCTGCTCCCTACCTGTGTGGAATTAATTGCACTCACTGCAACTATTTATTTCCTAATATCCAGTGTGATATTTCCTTTTTCAGGCTATGTGCATCCAATTCAGCCTTCAATTAAATCAATGGAAAGATTCCCATTGACTTGGCATTTTGGTCTCTGCCATTCTCTGCCTGTGGCACAAAATGTAGCCTCCTAGGGCTGAAATGCTTTGTTCTAACTAAAGTTTTATATAGGGTTTTGGGGTGAAAATTAATGGCCAGTGATATACCAGAGGTCAAACGATATGTGCTGGTGATCCCTTCTGGCCTTACACTTTACGAAACTCTAACTTCAATATTTCCTTTTACATCCCTGACTGGAGCCTTTTGACCATCCTGATGATTTCCCCTTTCCTTCAGACTAACCCTCAAGTACTTACAAGAAATCACATCTCTTTTTTGTGTGTGAGCATCAAAGGAGAGAGCCAAGACTTTATTCCTTCCTCCACGTATGCTGTCCATGTTCATCAAGCACTTCCTGCAAGCAGAGTTCTCTAAGCCACTAGACAAGACCTTATGTCTTACTATGCTATAACTTCCCCAATGGAAAGCTATTTATTGTAACATCTCTTTTGTCATTTATTTGAGATATCCAAGTTTAATTTTGCTACCATAACCTGTTTACATAGAGTACTTAACATTTTATTATACTCCTAAAAGTTTATATTATCACATATATAATTTAACAACTCCAACTCTTTTTAAATTTATTTGCTGTTAACTTGCTAGGCAACTATGATACCGTCTTCTGCGTTTGTGAGGGTCGTTCTTTCATACCTCAGTATTGCCCATGCCCAAAGTCACCACCTTGCAAGTGGTTTAATTTTGGAGCAAGTGTGGGTCTTCCTTGTGATGACAGGAGACTGCCTTGCACTTGGTTCTTCTACGGGTGAGGTGTTTTGAGAGTCAGTTCCAATATTTATCAGTCATTTGTCTGCCTCTGTTCCTTCTGTGATCTACTGTTAAGGTTACATGTACATTGGGTGAGCACCCATGTCCTGGCTCACACACGTGTCCATGCATTAGCTATGCCTGCCACCACAGTCCACACTGTAGAGCCACACATGCACCATACCCTATGTAGCCATGTCTACACTGCTACTGTAGTTATAGAGTCTTTCATGCTTGGATTTATGGTTGCATATTCCATAGTACTGTTGGGTGAGGCTTATCGTACACCCTCAAGGCTGAGACACTCAGGTTTCTTAATTCTAACTTTTATTTGAATGAAAAGCATGGCCTAGTGTATTATAATTACTATAAAAGCAATGAATGACAGATATGCAGGAAAAAAATATCTGCCAATTACCTTCATCTGAAGCATAAGTGGGTCATGATCGATTTCACTTCCAAAGTTCCAATTATACTCTTACATTCCAGCAACTTCTGAATCACTACTTCCTTCCTTGATATGGTGCTTTTTTTTTACTTTTCTTTTCTGCAAGTTTTGGCATAATGTTTTCTCTTGCCACAATTACTGCATTTGACCAAATATGCAGAGCATTTTCCATTATCATGTTTTTCACTACAGTATCATTAGGTCATCCTTTGCATTTTGTTTGTCTACTCTGCTTTGTATTTGTGCATTTTGCTTTTGCACAAATGTTGGTATGTTTTTCCTTGTATTTTCATATTTTCCAGTACTGGTTGGCAAATTATCTCTGTGTCTGTTCCACTGATGCTCTGCATTTGGATGTGAGCTTGTTCACTAGTTTTTTAAGTCTATAGCTCTTGGTAGAGTAAACGTGGGATTTCTGCACATTCCCATTCAAGATCCCTGCATATTTTGTCCCTAATCTATCACAAATTAGTTAATCTTTTAAGAATGGACAATTGCATGAGTCAGACATTACGTGCAGTTTAGCAAAGTACTCATCTATTGTGTCAGCAGTGGGATATTGGTGTTAGAAGGGGCAACATTAATGGTTTCATAATAATTGTTTAATTTCTATAAATATTCACAATATAATATGTTGAGAGTTTCTTGTGTCTTTGTTACAGGGAATGTTACTGTCCCAAATGAAGAATGAATATATTCTTTGGCTGAATTACAAGTCTGCTCCCATTTCCAGTATTCTCGTCCCACGGGTTGCCAACCATCACTAAATTTACTGTCAGTAAAAACATAAAAAATGGCGCTCAGTGAAAGTCATTAAAAATGCTTGTGAGTAAAAATAGCAAGACAATTTGAAAATTAGTGTGAACTTTTAGGTTATATTACAACTTTTCATATTAGGTCTAGATTTATACTTTTTTTTAAATGGTGGATTTAAAAAAGGGGAAAAAAAGGATTCCTGGATTTCCCAGGGAAGCCTATGTTCTCTGTGTCTGTGTTTTAGGCCCACTCTTACAAACACTTAAACACATATTTAACTTTAATCACACAAATAGTCCCATTCACACCAAAGTGCTTATAGTTAAGCATATGAGTAAGTGCTTGCAGGACTGAGGCCTTTGATCTTTGGAGAAAGAGCTATCTCATTTTGTGTCTTCTTTAGTGTTCAATACAATTATAATATAAATATTAGCATGCATGACCATAACTAAATATACTTTCTAATCAGAAAGATGAGGATTTATACTGGAAACCCAAAACCTTCACAACGTTACCGAAATGTTGGGTCCGCCTAGCTGAGAGCCAACGACAGCCAGACAGGGGTAAGGAAAGGTTGCTTTATTTTGCAGAAGAAAGGAGAGTTTTGCACCTTGGTACAAAGACTCTACTCGATACAAAAACCAAGATTTTTTTATACACACTCACACACAGGCTTCGGTTGTGTTAGCAGTTTAAAAGTTCAGGCTACTGTGTTTGTGAGGTGTCAAATTTCCCCTAATGGTTGCCAGCTATTATAAGGCTACTAGCTGTTAGGGGGTCGCTGCTGACTGTCACAGTCCCCCCTTCGGGCCTGATAATCCAAATTGTCAGGCCCGTTACGCAATTTGTGATTAAGCTGGAGGGAGAGATATTGTGTTCTCCTACGGACGGTAGAGCCCTTAGTAACAGCACTACACAAACATTTTTCACATTGCAACATTACCCAAACGACACATAGAAAAAAAGAAAGAAAATAATTTATTTGACAATTTTACGGAAAAGGCCAGTAAACCATAACCCAAGGTCTGGAAGGAGGTTTTTAAAATTAAGGGTATGATTAAGAGATACAGTGTGAAAAACAACAGCTGCATTTTTGATGGTCTGCAAATTTTTCTTAATTAAACCAGAGTGATTAATATAAAAACAGCATTTTTTTATTGCGAGCACAGGACCCCCCTACTTCAGCATTTATGGCATTTAGCACAAGCCTATTTTGCAGTGTTACTTCTGCTATGTCATCGATTTCTCGTTGTAACTTTTGGAAAGCGTTTAAGGAGGCATTAGCTGCTTTTTTAAGTTTTGCAGAAATGTTTACCACTGCCCTTTTTAGCTTTGCTACCCCCAGTTTAGGAATAAGTTTACGTATAAAGGAATGAAATTCTGTTTGCCTGATTACTAGGGTTTATTTGGCACGTTTAACCCGAGCCCCTTTTAAGGGTGTGAAGAGCTTGTGAGAATAAGTTCCTAGGTTGAGGATTTGGCATGAGTCCAGTGTGGTGTTTACTTGAACGTCTGGTAATACTCTGGCCACACCACACCGGCCATGCCAACCCGGCGGGAGGGCTTTATAAGCATTATGGCCACAAATAAAATACAGACCAGGCTCTGTAAATAAAGGGTGAGGGAGCTTTTTGCTACTTGGTGGCGCCAATTTACCCTAACATCTTGATGTTTGGAGTTGCCAAATACCCGGCCCTGGCACCGCCAATGGGATGCATTTAAATGTTTTATGGCGTGGGTGTTGTTTAAGATACCCCCACAGTATGTAACAGCAAACAAGTGTGATGTAAAGCTTACTAGCGCCCCCTGGCATTCAGAGATTTTTACAAGGGATGAGTGAGGTGATAAAATGCCAGAGGAGACGTTTATATAATATGCATGAGTCTCATTTATGGGCCCAGTGACGGGGCAGGGCAGCCCCGCACTGGTACAGCAGGGGTTAACCCTTCTCTACTAGCAGAGGAAGCCACGCCCAGGAAGTTCTGCTGGGCATGCTCCAACTGGCAGACCAGTATAAAAGCCTGCAGGTCTGCTCAGTCAGGGGTGGCCACCGGGGGAGAAGGACGTAGACCGTCAGCCTCTGCAGAGGGAGAGCCCAGGAGCTCGGACCGGGGCGCCAGCCGAACCGGGGCCGACCCGGAGCCCCCGGGGAGGGACGCCGGCAGCGACGGACCTACGGGGGAGCCGCTCCCACAACGCAGACGTCCGGCCAGACAGGGTAGGAAGTGACCCAGGGGCATTGTAGAGACTGACAGCCTTAAAGCTGCAGTACCGCTCGGCGTGTTGCGGGCGGATCCCCGCCGAGCGGGAGGCAAGGAGAACTTGCCACAAACAGGGCCCTGGGTCGGGGCTCGGTGGAGAGGGAGGGCCCGAGCCCCCCTACCCCACCCCGCAATACCCCACCCCGAAGGGGGTATTTATGGACTCAGGCCGCTAGGCCGCGCTACCCCACCCCGAAGGGGGTGTGTAGGGACTCAGGCCGCTAGGCCGTGCTACCCCACCCCGAAGGGGGGGTTTATGGACTCCGGCCGCTAGGCCGCGCTACCCCGCCCCGAAGGGGGGGGTTTATGGACTCTGGCCGCTAGGCCGCGCTACCCCGCCCCGAAGGGGGCGCTTGTGGACTCCGGCCGCTAGGCCGCGCTACCCCGCCCCGAAGGGGTGTTTATGGACTCCGGCCGCTAGGCCGCGCTACCCCGCCCCGAAGGGGGCGCTTGTGGACTCCGGCCGCTAGGCCGCGCTACCCCGCCCCGAAGGGGGCGCTTGTGGACTCCGGCCGCTAGGCCGCGCTACCCCGCCCCGAAGGGGGCGCTTGTGGACTCCGGCCGCTAGGCCGCGCTACCCCGCCCCGAAGGGGGCGCTTGTGGACTCCGGCCGCTAGGCCGCGCTACCCCGCCCCGAAGGGGGCGCTTGTGGACTCCGGCCGCTAGGCCGCGCTACCCCGCCCCGAAGGGGTGTTTACGGACTCCGGCCGCTAGGCCGCGCTACCCCGCCCCGAAGGGGGGGGTTTATGGACTCCGGCCGCTAGGCCGCGCTACCCCGCCCCGAAGGGGGGGGTTTATGGACTCCGGCCGCTAGGCCGCGCTACCCCACCCCGAAGGGGTGTTTATGGACTCCGGCCGCTAGGCCGCGCTACCCCGCCCCGAAGGGGGCGCTTGTGGACTCCGGCCGCTAGGCCGCGCTACCCCGCCCCGAAGGGGGCGCTTGTGGACTCCGGCCGCTAGGCCGCGCGTACCCGCCCCGAAGGGGGCGCTTGTGGACTCCGGCCGCTAGGCCGCGCTACCCCGCCCGAAGGGGGCGCTTGTGGACTCCGGCCGCTAGGCCGCGCTACCCCGCCCCGAAGGGGGCGCTTGTGGACTCCGGCCGCTAGGCCGCGCTACCCCGCCCCGAAGGGGTGTTTACGGACTCTGGCCGCTAGGCCGCGCTACCCCGCCCCGAAGGGGGGGGTTTATGGACTCCGGCCGCTAGGCCGCGCTACCCCGCCCCGAAGGGGGGGGTTTATGGACTCCGGCCGCTAGGCCGCGCTACCCCGCCCCGAAGGGGGGGGTTTATGGACTCCGGCCGCTAGGCCGCGCTACCCCACCCCGAAGGGGTGTTTATGGACTCCGGCCGCTAGGCCGCGCTACCCCGCCCCGAAGGGGGCGCTTGTGGACTCCGGCCGCTAGGCCGCGCTACCCCGCCCCGAAGGGGGCGCTTGTGGACTCCGGCCGCTAGGCCGCGCTACCCCGCCCCGAAGGGGGCGCTTGTGGACTCCGGCCGCTAGGCCGCGCTACCCCGCCCCGAAGGGGGCGCTTGTGGACTCCGGCCGCTAGGCCGCGCTACCCCGCCCCGAAGGGGGCGCTTGTGGACTCCGGCCGCTAGGCCGCGCTACCCCGCCCCGAAGGGGTGTTTACGGACTCTGGCCGCTAGGCCGCGCTACCCCGCCCCGAAGGGGGGGGTTTATGGACTCCGGCCGCTAGGCCGCGCTACCCCGCCCCGAAGGGGGGGGTTTATGGACTCCGGCCGCTAGGCCGCGCTACCCCGCCCCGAAGGGGGCGCTTGTGGACTCCGGCCGCTAGGCCGCGCTACCCCACCCCGAAGGGGTGTTTATGGACTCCGGCCGCTAGGCCGCGCTACCCCGCCCCGAAGGGGGCGCTTGTGGACTCCGGCCGCTAGGCCGCGCTACCCCGCCCCGAAGGGGGCGCTTGTGGACTCCGGCCGCTAGGCCGCGCTACCCCGCCCCGAAGGGGGCGCTTGTGGACTCCGGCCGCTAGGCCGCGCTACCCCGCCCCGAAGGGGGCGCTTGTGGACTCCGGCCGCTAGGCCGCGCTACCCCGCCCCGAAGGGGGCGCTTGTGGACTCCGGCCGCTAGGCCGCGCTACCCCGCCCCGAAGGGGGCGCTTGTGGACTCCGGCCGCTAGGCCGCGCTACCCCGCCCCGAAGGGGTGTTTACGGACTCTGGCCGCTAGGCCGCGCTACCCCACCCCGAAGGGGTGTTTACGGACTCCGGCCGCTAGGCCACGCTACCCTGCCACGAGGGGGCGCTGGGGCACCTGGCCCATCACAGGCCCCAAGGGAAGGAATGAAGGAAACCACTCCCCTTGATAACGTTTGCCTGTTAATTTTGCAATATAGGCCTTTTGAAACTGGCAGGGAGGTTTTTGGGTGTTTACACCAATTTTTAAGGGGTAAAGGGTTTTATTTTAAACACTAAACCTAAGGGTTTGATTGCAGGCTTTTAAGGGGATGTAATCCAGTTTTTCTCCGGTTTTGTTAACAGCCTTAAAACATAGGGCCAGCTTATACCCAAATCCAAGGATATTGAAGAGAGGGACCCCTTGGGCCTTTTAACTATGATGTCAAACCTTAGATTTTTTTTATACTTATTGGACTGGTATTCTCCTTTCCACCACCACTCAGCTTTCCGCACCACTTGTAGGAAGAGAGTTTTAGAGAGGTTTAAAGGTACAGCCCACAGTTCTATTTTTTTTTTTTTAGAACGAGTTTGGTGACACAACCAACAGTTAGACAAGTGTTTTAACGTGGCCAGTTGCTGAAGAGGTTTAGCCGCTGGGTGCGGGTTAGCTTGTACAAGGGGCAGGCTTAGAAATAATAGCCACCGCAGCACCGTCTGAGAACCCCTAGTCACAAAAGTTTCAGGATTTTGTTCGTCGGAACAAAAGCTTTAGTTCCTTGAGAGGTTCAGCTTTTTAGGTATTGTCTGCTTCTGGCTCTTCCGGGTCACGGTGGGAAGAGCTGGCGGTGCTTTCTTGAAGTCCGATGTTGTTTGCTTTTGGCTCCAGCCTAGGGGCTAGCTTGATTCGGGTGTGGTGGATCCAGGTATCCCGTTCCCTTACTTGAATTGCAGTGTGGGAGGTGAGAAGGACTTGAAAAGGGCCAGCCCACCGGGGTTGGAGAGGCTTGATTTTCTACTCTTTTACATAGACCCAATTGCCTGGCTGGATCCGGTGAGCAGGTACATCAGCGGGTAAGGACTGAAATTGGGCTGCATACCTGCTGCCAGCTTACATGCTTGGGTGAGGGCTACCAATTTTGCTGCCTGGGCTGAGGTGGAGGGTCCCAGGGGTGCAGATTGTAATACCTTAAACTGGGTAGATACTGCAAATTCAGATATTTGTTGGCCCTTTACGACCCGTGCCGAGCCATCTGTATACAGTTCCAGGTTAGCATTTGGAATGGGCACATTTGAAAGATCTGGTTGAGGTTTTTCCTGATAATGCACTACTTGAAGACAATCATGTGAAGGCTTATGATTGTTATTCGGAAAAGGTAAAAGGGTCGCAGGGTTCAAGGTATGGCATTGCTTAATTTTTAAGTTGGTTTTGGACAATAAAGAAACTTTCAAATGGGTTAGTTTTTGAGAGGTTAAATGCTGAGTGCCCTTTTGGACTAGCAGTTGTTGGACGCATGTGGGGTCCGTAGGACCATCGAATGGCCTAAAGTAACCTTCTCTGCTTGGGGTACCAGAAGGCCAGCAGCAACCACCACCCGAAGGCAACCAGAAAAGCCTTGTGCCACCGGATTCAATTTTTGGGAATAGTAGGCCACAGGTTGTTTTTGGGCCCAAAAGTCTGGGTGAGGACACCCAAGGCCACCCCTAGTTGCTTATGCACATAGAGAACGAAGGGCTTTTGATAATTGGGGAGCCCAAGGGCTGGGGCTGAGGCCAAGGCTGTTTTAACCTCCTGAAAGGCTTTGACAGCCCCAGAATTTTAGTGCAGGGGCTCCTTGGCATTATGGGTTATTTACTTATAAAGGGGCTTTGCCATTTTTCCAAAACCTGGAATCCAAGAACGGCAAAATTCTGCAAGGCCTAAAAATCCCCGCATTTCACGTTTAGTCTCTGGCCGTGGGATGTTAAGGATTGACTAGATACTGGCACTAGAGAGAGCTTGATGTCCCGGGGTCAGTACATGACCGAGGTAGGTTACCTGGTTTTTGGCAAACTGAAGCTTAGAAGGGGACACTTTATGTCCCTTATCTGCCAAGCAATTTAGCAACTAAATAGTGTTTGTTTTGCATGTTACCTGATTAGGAGAACAAACCAGGACATCATCCACATACAAGAGATAAGTGGACCCACCAGGTAGCTTAATATTAGCTAAGTTGCGTGTTAGGATAAAGGAGAAAATGGTTGGCGATTCAACATATCCTTATGGTAGCCAAGTCCAGGTTAGCTGTTCTGCCCTCCCGGTTTCTGGATCCGTTTATGTAAATGCAAAGATATCCCAGCTGTCTTGATTTAGGGGAATATTGAAAAAGGCATTACACAAGTCTATTACCGAACAGCAAGCAGTACCTGCTGGAATGGCAATCAGGATGGGTTGTATAAGTATAAGTAGGGGCATTTCCAGCAGATCGAGGGATGTGATCATTCCCCTCTACTCAGCACTGGTGAGGCCTCATTTGGAGTACTGTGTCCAGTTTTGGGCCCCACACTACAAGAAGGATGTGGATAAATTGGAGAGAGTCCAGCGGAGGGCAACAAAAATGATTAGGGGGCTGGAGCACATGACTTATGAGGAGAGGCTGAGGGAACTGGGATTGTTTAGTCTGCAGAAGAGAAGAATGTGGGGGGATTTGATAGCTGCTTTCAACTACCTGAAAGGGGGTTCCAAAGAGGATGGATCTAGACTGTTCTCAGTGGTAGAAGTTGACAGAACAAGGAGTAATGGTCTCAAGTTGCAGAGGGGGAGGTTTAGGTTGGACATTAGGAAAAACTTTTTCACTAGTAGGGTGGTGAAGAACTGGAATGGGTTACCTAGGGAGGTAGTGGAATCTCCTTCCTTAGAGGTTTTTAAGGTCAGGCTTGACAAAGCCCTGGCTGGGATGATTTAGTTGGGTTTGGTCCTGCTTTGAGCAGGGGGTTGGACTAGATGACCTCCTGAGGTCCCTTCCAACCCTGAGATTCTATGATTCTATGATAGTGTGAGGGTTAGGTACCACGTTGTGTTTAGCCTGAATGACTTTATTCACTGCACGCAAGTTCTGGACAAATCGATATACCGGTCTTCCCTCTGGATCCGTGTTAGGTTTTCTGACTGGCAGAATGGGGGTGTTGAAAGGAGACTTGGTGTGAACTAGCACTCCCAACCGCAGGAATGTGGTGATAAGGTTCCGGAGGCCTAGCAGAGCTTCTTGGGGGATGGGGTACTGACGAATTCGAGGAATTACAATGCCTGGCTTCAAGGTTATACGCACTGGTTCTGTCCGGAGAGTGCCCAAGTCTGTTTTTGAAGTGCTCCATAGGGAGGCTTTTACCTTCTGTCTGAGTTGCTCGGGTAGGATCAAGTCCGCAGGCAGGATCGAGTTCTCTGAAGTCTGGGTTAGAACAGCACACAGCTGGGGAAGGTGGTTTTGAGGTAACCGGAGGACGATCCTGTCATCTGAAAAAAAGATCTGAGCATGCAATTTACACAACAGGTTTTTGCCCAAGAGGTTAACTGGGGAATCCGGGGCTAGCAAAAAGGCATGGGAGGCGGAGACACCAGAAATTTCCACAGTAGCCTCCTGCAACACAGAACAGTTAAATGGCTTTTCACCTATACCCATTACCGGAATACTTTTATTCATGAGGCTTCCCTTCTTCGGCTTGACAGTGACAATTTAGAGGGCAGCCCCAGAGTCCAGAAGACAAGAATAAACGGTTCCTCCCAAAGTTAGATGGACCTGGAGGTTATTGGAGGAACAATCATAAGTGGTAAAATTATTTGAATAGGTGACAGAAGAATCCCCTGGTTGCTGTCATTCCTCACTGTTGTTAACGTTTGTTCTCTCCACAGCCATCTGGTGTTGCGGTGGGTCTGGGCAGCGGGGCTGCCGCCCAGTGGGTCGGTATGGGCACTCCCTCTTTCAATGACCAAGCTGGTTACAATAGTTACACATATATTTGGCGTGTCCTGGCCCCCACCCCCCGTCCATTTTAGGTTGTCTTTTGGGGGGGTCCCCTCCACCCTCCTTGTTTTTTATTCCCAGCATTTACAAGAATTTATTTAACATGTAATCCAAAGGGCTATTCTTAGAGGGTTTCTGCTGAGACCCACCCATCCCCTTTTCTGGCACTCAAATAGAGAATTAAACAGAAAGAAGGAGGGAATAATGGTTTAATCCAGAAAATCCAAGCCAGCAATTTCTGTTTATACTGACTGCTACAGGGGACGGAACAGAAGGATTTTAATACGACCTCAGGGCTTCCTCGCATGCTATGGCTTCCACGCTGAGGAATTACGAACAAGAAGCTTAGTTTCACCCACACACCTAACACCCAAAGGTATAAGACAGAAATACAGTAACCAGGTAACCAGAATATAGCCAGAACCCGGGAAGTGTTTTCTTATTCTATTAGGGCTCACCTTATTGGAGCACGAACCCCAGGGGCCGAGGCGAAGTGAGGAAGAGGGGCTAAGCACCCCGGTGGCGCCGCTCCTAGTTCACTGCAGCCGTCTGGAGTCCGATGTCTGAGCTAGGAGGGTCCCATCTGGGTCGCCAGAAACTGTTACCGAAATGTCGGGTCCGCCTAGCTGAGAGCCAATGACAGCCAGACAGGGATAAGGAAAGGTTGCTTTATTCTGCAGAAGAAAAGAGTGTTTTGCACCTTGGTACAAAGACTCTACTCCATACAAAAACTAAGATTTTTTTATACACACTCACACACAGGCTTCGGTTGTGTTAGCATTTGATTGGTGGTTAGCAAACCCTGCACTTCTGCAATCTGCTTAGCAAAAACCGGTTTAAAACCAGCTTTAACTGCCTCAAAACCAATTTAAAAAACAGTTTAAAAGTTCAGGCTACTGTGTTTGTAAGGTGTCCAATTTCCCCTAATGGTTGCCAGCTATTATAAGGCTACTAGCTGTTAGGGGGTTGCTGCTAACTGTCACAACAACAGCAGAGGATATATTTTTCTTTTGTTTTACATACGTATTGGTGAGTGTGTATTTCTCCCAACTTGCTCTCAAATAGTCTATGCACTATGTACTGTCCAAACTTACTCCCCTTCCTCCACCCTTTGTTACCCCAAGGGGAGTAAGGTAACGCTTCAGAGAGAAAATACTCGAGAAATGATAGGGGGAAAGAGAGAAAAGGAAAGCCCCTTTTCTCAGAAGAGCAGACTTCGCTCCCTTCTGTGTCTGTCACTGATGGATTTAGCTTACAATAAGGGTGTCCCTCCCTCCCTGTGTTATGTAATAAAAATGAAGAAAAGACAAGGTAATATGTTGCAAACAAAGGTAAGTGTATTAAGGGTAAAGGTACAGAAAACTGGGGAAAAGGGGATGGGGGAGAAACACAAACTTAACGATACAGTGATTCAGTGACTGGTTTTAGGAGCTTGAAGCTCAAACCCACAAAACCTCCCTTGGCATTCAGAAAAACAATAAATGAAACCCCAATACAGAAATCTTTCCTATGATTTAGGTGCAGTGGACACAGCATACAGGTGCAAAGCCCAGGACCTTCTACTCTCTGGCTGATTTAGAGCCTTCGAGGAGGACTACTGGGGAGTCCAAACAACTATTGGATTTTGGAGAGACCTTCTGGGATGATGGACACCAGGAAAGCAGGACCCTCCACAGGTAAAGTGGATTCGGTTCACTGTGATGGGGATAGTAATGACAGGCCTCTCCTTCCTCAACCTCGCTGCAGCATAGATGGTACCCTTCTCTCTAGCTCTGGAGTGTTAGGAAAACCTGACTGTGCATGCCCTGCCACTGGAATGTGCAGGCTTTGAGCAAGATCTTATATAGTCTCTAAGGCGGGAAAAGCTGGTTCAGTCCAGTTTGAGCCAGAGAACTCCAGTGTCTAAGTTGTAAACAAGTTTGCTTACTAAGTTGGAGTCCAAGGGTCATAGTTCATATACTCCGTATTAAATTCTATTGAAGCCATTGATTTACTTAATGTTACTTCAAAAATACATTATTAAAATACCTAATTCAACATATTAAACAACACCAACATTTTTTTTATACCTAACACCTTCCAGGAGTTTAGGTTACAGGAACACAGAAATTTTACACTAAGATAAGAAAGATCAATTCAAACACTTTTTCCCCCTGGCTAGGCTGCTCCTAGGGGGTCCTCCCTCCAAAATGCTCCACCCATACCCTAGTTCTTCTCTCTAGGGAGCCATTCCTACTACCCTTGAATCCAGCTGGGGTAATCATCCACCTGATTCAGTGAATCAGCAGAATGCACTTAACATTCCCAGCAAAAATCAACTCCTGCTAAACTGAGGACTGGAGGCTGGATGAAAGAACTGGGGATGGGTTGAGGGAGATGGAAGCTTTTCTGACCCCAGATGAAGTCACTCTGGAAACTGAAGAAGAATCTATTAGAGAGGGAGAATGGATACAAGGTAGAGGAGAAAAGAAGCAGAATCTGATGATGATGATGATGATATGATGATATTGGCAAAAAAGCAAGCTGCAGAAGAAAATAAATCAAAATGTTATAACTGTAACGTACCCTAGCCAAAGAAATAAGATTAGGTGATGTTAACCCTGTGAAAGTAGCTGACTAGATTACAAAAAGCACAGGGGATATAGGACAAGCCAGGAGGTTGCGAGATGGGGATCTTTTAGTTGAATGTAAAAACAAAGAGCAGACTGCTAAACTGTTAAAAACTAAAACACTAGGGAAAGTTAAAATAAGTTGCCATCTACCAAAGTATTTGACTGAACAAAGGGGGTAATATATGGCGTGCCATTAGAACTGACCAACGATGAGATAACAAAAAGCATAGAAGATAAAGTCAGGGCCGGCTCTAGGTACCAGCAAACCAAGCACGTGCTTGGGGTGGCATATTTTCAGGGACAGCATTCCGGCTTTTTTATTTATTTATTTATTTATTTATTTGTGCTGCAGGCTGCAAAAGCCTAGAGATGGCCCTGGTAGCAGCAGCGTGTCGTGCGTGGATGGTGCTCTGGGGCCGCTGCGGTTCACACCGCAGGGGAGCAGCGCCTGAACCTTGTGGCTGGGCCGGGCAGGCTCCGAGCGGGGGACACTTGGGCTGGGGGCACATGGAGCCACCTGCAGGTGCTGCAGGGCGGCCACCTCCCCAGCGCCACAGCCGGGGCTGGGTGAAGTGGCCCAAGCTACCCAGGGACTGCGACAGGGTGGCCAGAAGCAGCAGCAGCGGGGTCGTAGAGGGCTGGGCGCTGGCATGTGGGGCCCATGTCCCGGTCTCCAGGGCTCCGCTCCCTCTGGGGCTGCCCTGCCCCGGCTCCTAAGCCTCCTGCCAGGGCCATCCCCTGGCTCTGCCCTCCCTGGTCCCAGCCAGTCCTGGTGGCCAGACCCCTGGCTGGAGGGACCCTGGGCTGAGGCGCGGCCCTGAAGGCCCACTGCTTACCCTGACCCTGCCAGCGCTGGACCGGCTGGAGGCGAGGGGGGAGCGGGCGGAGTCAGCATTGGTGGGGGGGAGCCCATGGCTGGGGTGGCAGGGGGTGCAGGTGGGGGGGGAAGAGAGAGCTCAGGGCTGGGGCAGAAGGGGGTGTGGGTGGGGGAGGGCACTGGTGGGGGGAGTGAGAGCCCAGGGCTGGAGTGCGGGGCAGCCAAAAACTTTTTTGCTTGGGGTGGCAAAAAACCTAGAGCCGGCCCTGGATAAAGTGTTAGTAAGGCTGGGACCTGCTCTACACTATAGAGTTAGGTCACTGTAAGGCAGCTTACATCGACCTCATCATGTCAATATCTACACTACAATGTCCCTCCCACCGACATAATTCGCCTGCTACATTGACTTAATTACTCTATCTCTGCGAGAGGTGTAGCGCTTAAGTCAACATAATTAGGTCAATGTAGTGGCAGTGTAGACACTGTGTTGCTTACATGAACTTAACTGGCCTCTAGGACGTTTCTCATAATATACACCGTGACCACTCTATTCACCGTTTTAAACTCTGTTGCCTTGCAGCCAGGTACACAGGTAAACAACCCCCCCCCCTTTTTATACCCCAGGAAGTTTTGAACTTGCTCTTCCTGTTTGCTCAGTGTGGCGAGCTCACATATCAACTGCCCAATTGAGCATGCCAGCTCCACGCAGCAAACGCACTCCCACCTGGAGTACATGGGAGGTGATGGATCTCCTGAGTCTGTGGGAAGAGTAGGCTGTGCAGGCACAGCTCTGCTTCAGCTGTAGGAATTTTGATATCTACTGCCAGAATGCTCAGGGCATGGAGGAGAGCTTGCAAAAATCAGGCATACCAGAAGGCAAGGGAGGCAAATAGTCACCCTGGTGCCATTTCTACAAGCAGGGGGTTGGGGTCAGGATGGTGGTATATGGGTGGGGGGCTGGTGAGAGGAGCATTCAGGGTGGGAGCTGTGGGGGCAAGTGGGGGCTGGGGCCAAGGTCGTGGTATATGGGGGAGCTGTTGGGGGGAACAATCAGGATGGGGGGGTCAAAATATTTAGCCTCGGGCTGTAGAAAAAGAAGGCATGGTTTTAAGGAAGAATGAAAAGAAACAGAATTAAAACTTTCCCTGGACAAGTGAAAACAGATACTATTGGCATTCACTTTTGCATATAGATGTAAACTGCACAGGGTTAAATTACTGATGGAGAGCAGGAAATTAGCACAATTTTTGTATGCCTACTCTAGATTATTCATTAAAGAAAATAGATTTACTCCTCTTGAGGAAGGTTTTTGTGTTAAAACAAAACCCAGTTTTCAAGACATCTTTACTTTAGTAAACATGTTACGTTAAACAACTTGCAGCATGTACAGCATCATTAAAAGTGAGTCAGTGTCATGTGGACAGAGAATGTATTTCCATTACATTACACATATTCAGAATTGGAATGAGCTTTTGTAATCTGGACAATATGACTTGGATCTCTGCCTCTACAGTGATCACAGAGGCACAGTGGTATCCTTTGGACTCTCACCTCTGTCAAGGAAGCACGAAGGGGTGGGGTGGTTTGAGGTCTCAAAAGCAACCAGGTTTCAGAACAAAACTGGACCAGTGCCTCCAATTTCTAAAATCTGTCTTGTCACTGCACCTGTAGTTATTTTTGCTCTGATATGCTCTTTTGAATGTATTGCCTCAATTCTGTATTGGAATGGTACTATACTACCAAATGTATTTCCAACAGAATTTATAGGAACTAGTAGCTGCAGAGAAATCATAAGCAAAGGGATCAAATCCTTTCCTCTTTGCATAGGGGCACAAGTCATGATATAAGGAGAAATCACTGTGGGGAGGTAGTGGAAGAGAAATAGAAGGGAGTCCTCTGTACATCTCATACTATAGTATGCTGCACCTGAGTTACAACACTCTACAACAAATCAATAGATAAAGATGTAAATAATCTCCATGTGAAACAAATTCAAATATTTGAGGTTTGTTTTAATTCTGGCTGAAATCTTCTCCAATCATGCAAAGTTTAATTAGAAAAGAAACAGCATTCCAGGACCTCTCCCTACACTCTTCCTCCCCTCTACCCCCCACATTTCCTGTATCTTCCAGGGTCACAGCAGTACCCAAGGCACTTCACCCTGTGGGAGATTAAACACAATGGCAATCTCACAGGCACACAGTTGCGAGAGCCCCATCAGTGTATGTGCTTGTGAATTCCCTCTTCCCTCCCCTTTAAAGATACTTTCCCTTGCATGTATGAAGTTTACCTCAGCATTATATAGGTATGTTTGCATTGGTATGGAATAAAAACCTACTTGTGGAAACTGAAATTATCTTTATTATTCGCCATCACATGGTGACTGTTGCTAACATCACAGACAATAGCAATAGGTACATGTGCATTGTTATAGTCAGGCACACACACACAGCAATCATTACAAGGTTCATAGCACAGTGCAAACAAACAATTGCCAGGCTCATCACACTGCACCCAACACACATTACTGTGGCTCACTGTTAAAATGCTCCTTCAAGGCCTCCCTCGGCCAAATAGCTCCTCACTGAGTTCCTCTTACAGCCTTATGTAATGCACAGCACCATACTGAAGAGCAGTGCAGAATCCATGCTTTCTGACAGACATGTCTGGCTCGTAGGTTACCAGGGTAGTTGAAAAGCAGTTTGAAACCTAGTAGGATGCCCATGAAATGATGGGATTGAGAAACCTGCATCTGAGGGCTCTGAGTTACTACAGAGAATTCTTTCCCAGGTATCTGGCTGGTGGGTCTTGCCTACATGCTCAGGGTCTAATTGATCACCATATTTGGGGTCGGGAAGGAATTTTTCTCTGGGTGAGATTGGCAGAGACTTTGGGGGGTGTTTTGCCTTCCTCTGTAGCATGGGGTAAGGGTTTAAACAAGCAAACAAACAAACCAACCTTGCAGGTTTAAACAAGTGTAAATGGTGGATTTTCTCTAACTTGAAGTCTTTAAATCAAGATCTGAGGACTTCAGTAACTCAGCCAGAGATTATGGGTCTATTACAGGAGTGGGTGGGTCAGGTTCTGTGGCCTGCAATGTGCAAGAGGTCAAACTTAGGTGATCATGATGGTCCCTTCTGATCTTAAAGATGATGAGTCTGTGAGATAAGGTGCAGAGTGGTTTTAGAAGAGGAAGATGCATCATTGATCACATTGTTAAATTAGAAACTGAAATCCAAAAATATGAGGAACAAAGGTTTCATGATAGCTGTCTTTCTAGATATTGAAATGGCATATAGCAGGAGTGGCCAACCTGTGGCTTCAGAGCTGCATGCGGCTCTTCAAAGGTTAATATGTGTCTCCTTGCATAGGTGCTGACTCCGAGACTGGAGCTACAGATGCTCATAGGCGCTGACTCCATGGGTGCTCGGAGCACCCAGGGGGAAAAATTGGTGGGTGCTCTGCACCCACCAGCAGCTCCCCACGCCCCCGTCCCAGCTCACCTCCACTTCTGCCTCCTCCCCTGAGCGTGCCGCTGCATCCTGCTTCTCCCCCTTCCCTCCCAGTGCTTGGCGCCGCAAAACAGCTGTTTCGCATGCCAAGCCTGGGAGGGAAGGGGGGGGGGAACGCGGCACGTTTGGGGGAGGAGGCGGGGCCGGGGCGGGGATTTGGGGAGGGATCCAATAGGGGCAGGGAGGGGCGGAGTTGGGGCAAGGACTTTGGGCAGGGGTGGAGTGCAGGGTGGGGGCGGGGCCGGTGGTGCAAGCACCCACTGGCGCTGAAAAAAGTTGGTGCCTGTGCAGATGCTAACTTTCCAATGTGCCGTGGGGTGCTCACTGCTCAACCCCCTGCTCTGCCCCAGGTCCTGCCACCACTCCACCCCTTCCCCCAAGGCCTCTATCCCTTCCCCCGAGCCTGCCATGCCCTTACTCCTCCCCCCTCCCCATCAGATCCTCCTGTGCACTGCAAAACAGCTAATTGCGGCGGGTGGGAGGCGCTGGGGGTTGGAGGTGGGTAGCGGATCGGGGGCTGCTGACATATTACTGTGGCTCTTTGGCAATGTTCATTGGTACATTCTGGCTCCTTCTCAGGCTCAGATTGGCCACTCCGGCAAATAGCATACTATGGAGAGAGGGCTTGTTGTACCAAGTAGGTGCACTAGGGATAAGGGGAAGAATGTATGGGTGGATTACAGACTTTTTGAGTAAAAGGACCGGGCAGGTCAAAGTTTGGAAAGTTATTTTGATTATCTATAATATTAAAAATGGTACACCCCAAGGATGTGTTATAAAACCAACCTTATTTAATCTTATGATAAATGATCTCCCAAACAAGTAGGTGTCATTCTATTCACACATGATAGTGCTCTGTGGGGTAGGAACAGAAATACTGAGGTGGCAGAAAAAAGAATCATTAAAAAGTTACAACAGACCTCTGATTGGGGAAACACATGGGGGTTTCAAGTTCTCCACTGTCAAAACCAAAGGGCTGATCTTTACAAAAAAGAAAATTACAAAGGAATGTAAACTGTATCTGTATGGAGAAAAAACAGAAATAGTTAAAAGGTAATATTTTATACTAAATTACTTTGGAAACATCATATAGACTATGTTAAAGATAAATGTACAGAAAGGATTAACCTGCTTAAAAGTCTTGCTGGGACTAATTGGGGGCAGATAAGAAAACGTTTCTGATGGTATAAAGAGCCTTAATCAGACTGGCTATTGACTATGGTTGCCAAGCTTTTGGATCAGCATCAAAACCAGAACATTAGATGTAATGCAAACCCAGGAACTACAAATTGCATACGGTGTATTTATTACCGGTACAACACCTCTACACATGCTACAGATAGCTTCTAGTTAAATGTCAGTTACACTATGAATGAAATTACTGGACCTAACTTTCTGGGCCAAAGTTAATTTGGAATTGTAATGATGAAAGTACCATAGAAATATATGAAGACTGTTGGAAATTTAATAGGCAAATTATAGCACATGATGTTAGAACTACAGATATAATTGAAGTTACAGTGTGGATGCAGAAGTGAAAGTCAAGGAAAAGCTAAATGACATCAAAACTTTTAGTCATAGGAAAATAAGTTATGGATGGGAAGTCACATGTCTAAATGTGGATTTAGATTTATTTTATAAACTTAAGGGTAAAAAAAGACAATAGGTATTAAAAATGAAGTGTTCCCTCAAGGCCACATTTGCAGCTGAAAAAGAAACAATACTCAGAGGTACTACTGAGAGTTACTCCTGGGGGAATACTGCACCTAAAAATTCTGCACCAAAAATTAGGGGTGTCAAGTGATTAAAAAAATTAATCACGATTAATCGCACAATTAATCACATTGTTAAACAATAATAGAATACCATGTATTTAAATATGCTGATGACGGGTTCTGCTCGATAATGATCCAAAGCACTGAAGACCGACAAATGTTCTTTCATCATCTTATGCCACCAGCCGAAGGCTGATTTTCTTTTTTGGTGATTTGGGTTCTGTAGTTTTCACATTAGAGTGTTGCTCTTTTAAGACTTCTGAAAGCATGCTCCACACCTCGTCCCTCTCAGATTCTGGAAGGCACTTCAGATTCTTAAACCTTGGGTCGAGTGCTGTAGCTATCTTTATAAATCTCATATTGGTACCTTCTTTGCGTTTTGTCAAATCTGCATGAAAGTGTTCTTAAAATTAACGTGCTGGGTCATCATCCGAGACTGCTATAATATGAAATACATGGCAGAATGCAGGTGTAAAAGATCAGGAGACATACCTTTCTCCCCAAAGGAGTTCAGTCAAAATTGAATTAATGCATTTTTTTTAATGAGAGTCATCAGCATGGAAGCATGTCCTCTGGAATGGTGGCCGAAGCATGAAGGGGCATATGAATGTTTAACATATCTGGCATGTAAATACCTTGCAATACCAGCTACAAAAGTTCCATTCAAATGCCTGTTCTCACTTTTAGGTGACATTGTAAACAAGGAGCGGGCAGCATTATCTCCTGCAAATGTAAACAAACTTGTTTGTCTGAGTGACTGACTGAACAAGAAGTAAGACTGAATGGACTCGTAGGCGCTAAAGTTTTACATTGTTTTATTTTTGAATGAAGTTATTTTTTGTACATAATTCCACATTTGTAAGTTCAACTTTCATGATAAAGAAAGCAGCAAAGAGTCCTTTGGCACCTTATAGATTAACAGACGTTTTGGAGCATGAGCTTTCGTGGGTGAATACCCACTTCATCGGATGCATGTCAAACATGATAAAGAGATTGCATTACAGCACTTGCTGAGGTGAATTGAAAAATACTTTTGTTTTTTACAGCACAAATACTTGTAATCAAAAATAAATATGAAGTGAGCACTGTACACTTTGTATTCTGTGTTGTAACTTAAATCTAAATATTTGAAAATGTAGAAAAACATCCAAAATATTTAATAAATTTCAATTGGTATTCTGTTGTTTAACAGTGCGCTTAAAACTGTGATTAATCACAATTAATTTTAAACTACTATACAATGGATCGAGAACAGGAGTGGGGAGCATTGGAGGAAATCACCAGATCCCCTCTGTCTAATAGTAATGTAGCTAGTATTTACCTTTACTTCAGCCACACATTCAGTGTTATATCATATGGAACTGAAGAGCAAGTGAGGGCTGGAGACTCAAACTGACAATTTATACTGGCTACTGACCATCTCCAGAAAGGTCAGTAGCAAACAGTTCATGAAGCACATTTTGATAGGAAATTTTTTCAGTCCAAAAATTTAGACCAGTTCTAATCATTAAAGCACCATAAGTATTTATAAATCCACCCTGTCTTTTACAATAAGGCTCCTTTACACCACTCTGGCAATGTAAAGGAGCCTTAAAATTTTTATACCTGTTTTATATTCCTAGGGGAATTCACTAAGAACAATGGGAACAATTCACTAAGCAGGCAGGCTGCTACATTCTGCTGTGCCCAAGGGGACAGAGTCTGTCCCAAGCCTATCTCCTCAGAAACACCCCAAAGCCCTGCCCCTCCATGCCAAACGTGCCACAATAGAGAGCAAGAGGGACAGAGTGTCTCTTTCTCTCACACACATGACTGCCCAGCCCCTCCTCCACCCCCACCCAGTGGTGATTTAATCTCTATCAGCTGCTCTGGGTGCCCAAACTGACCTGCCTGTACTGCTGGGGTGGGGTGCATGACCACATTGTGGCTTCCCTTTGCTTCCACGTCAGAAGTAATTTTTCTGCAGGGAAGCAAAGAAATCTGAGGGGGCCATGAATTCTGCATATGCGCAGTTATGCAGAATTCCCCCCGGAGTAGAGTGTATTCACTTCCCTTGATCCACAAAAGTTACAAGCTCCCCTTTCTCACTTCTGCTTCAGATTCATAGAGCACAAAGGCATTCCCAGCCATGGTGAGTATGGCCCTGGGTGGAGGAGGCGAGCTGCCACAGTAAGGAAGGGGGAGCTAATGGGCATGAGTATATGTGGATAGGGCAATTGAACTGACACTATTTTCCACAGACAGTAGTGACTTTAGCTGATATCTCACTCCAGAGGGTAACAGAGGCTGAAAGGGAACAGCTCCTGCACAAGTGCAGCTGCAGACTGGATCTGTATGCTGCTAGCCTGTGTCCTGCAATGGTGCCTGCTGAAGTAATTGCTGAGTGGCATGTGAAAGTCTCCTACTGTGACAGAAGAAATAAGGCAGCCCTCCCCAAAAACCTTTGGCAGAGGATTGCAGACTACCTCCAGGAAAGCTTCCTTGAGATCTCTATGGAGGATTCTTGGGATTACCTTGTGTACATAAACAAACAGTTCTGCAGGGTCCCCTCTGCCTAACTGTTGAGAAGCAGATAGCAACTCAACCTCTATTAGTTATTTCACTACTCTTGTAGCATGATTAAAAAAGAATAAATGAACAGATGTGTCCCTGCAATACCAAAGCAGACTGCATACTTACCAGAGGTTCCTTCCCTTGCATCAGGCAGGTGCATGCTGGACTGTAAGGTCTGGCTCGACTGCTCAGGAGTCAAAACATGGTCCTGGCCACAGCGCCACTGTATCTCCCGGTCGCCCCATTCTCTCTTCTTCATCCCAACACCTTTTCCTCAGGGTTCACAGTGGTGGCCTGGGACTCCAACTCCCCTGAAGTATCCATGGGGCCATTGAGGGTGGAGGTGGAGTCGCCGCCAACGATGGCATGCATCTCCTTGCAAAAGCAGCTTGTCTGCAGCTCCACATCAGGGCTACTGTTTGCCTCCCTTGTCTTCTGGTACACTTGCTGCAGCTCATTGATTTTTACTTGGCCCTGCTGTGTATCCCAGTTGTAGCCCTTCCATGTCCCAAGTGATCTTCGCATAGATGTTGATGTTTCTATGGCTAGATTGGAGCTGTGCCAGCACAGCCTCTTATCCCCACAGACCCAGGACATCCACTATTTCCTGTGTACTCCAGGCAGGAGCGCATCTGCAGCATACAGCCAGCATGGTCAGCTGGACAGTTGCTATGTGAGCTCTCCATGCCAACTAAACAGGAAATGGAAGTTCAAAAACTCACAGGCCTTTCAAAGAGGAAGGGCATGTTCCTGTGTACCTGGCCGCCAGGCAGCAGAGATCAAAACGGTAACCAGAGCGGTCATGGTGGGGCATTGTGGGACATCTCATGGAGGCCTCTAAAGTCAACATAAATAGTGTAGTGTCTACACTGATACTGCGTCTCCCTAACTATGTCAATTTAAGCACTACGCCTCTTGCAGAGATAAGGGATTAAGATGGTGTAATGAGTGAGTTACATCAGTGGGAGCAACATTTTAGTGTAGATGCTTACAGTTAAGTTGACCTAAGCTCCCATGTGTCGACCTAATCTGCCTGGTTTGAGTCAGACTCGCTAGCCTGCTGCAAACCCAGACCCAGGTCTGAATCGCGTCCCCTAACGGCTATAGGCTTACCTGAAAGCAGCTAACAGAAGTGTTCTTGTCTTTAACACTCAGATGACCAACTCCCAATGGAGTCTAAACCCAAAAAAATCTGTTTTACCCTGTATGAAGCTTATACAGGGTAAACTCATAAATTGTTCGCCCTCTAACACTAATAGAGAGATATGCACAGCTGTTTGTTCCCCCCCCAGTTATTAACACATGAGTTAATTAATAAGTAAAAAGTGATTTTATTAAATACAGAAAGTAAGATTTAAGTGGTTCCAAGTAGTAACAGACAGAACAAAGTGAATCACCGAGCAAAATAAAATAAAACACGCCAGTCTATGTCTAAGGCCTTGTCTACACTACAAGACTATTTCGAATCAACTTAGTTCGAATTTGTGGATTCGACCTTATGAAGTCGAATTTGTGTATCCATACTAAATACACTAATTTGAATTTCTGAGTCCACATTCACGGGGCCAGCGTCGACTTTGGAAGCGGTGCACTGTGGGAAGCTATCCCACAGTTCCCGCACTCCCCGCTGCCCATTGGAATGCTGGGTAGAGCCCCCAATGCCTGCTGGGGGGAAAAATGTGCCGAGGGTGGTTTTGGGTAACTGTCATTATTGAACCGTCACTCCCGCCCTCTCTCCCTGAAAGCGCCGGCGAGAAATCTGTTCGCGCCCTTCTCTTGTCAGTTACAGCGCGTACGCCACAGCACTGCGAGCATGGAGCCCGCTGTGATCATCGCTGCACTTATGGCCGTTGTCAACTCCTCGCACCTTATCGTCCACCTCTTCCACAGTCAGCTGCTGAGAAATCGGGCGAGGAGGCTCCGGCAGCGCGGTGAGGACAGGAATTCACAGAGTGGCGCAGACCTCTCACAAAGCAGGGTACGCCGCGCCATGGAGATCATGGTGGCAATGGGTCAAATTCATGGTGTGGAACGGCGATTCTGGGCCTGGGAAACCAGCACGGACTGGTGGAACCGCATAGTGCTGCAGGTCTGGGATGAATCACAGTGGCTGCGAAACTTCAGGATGCGTAAGGGCACTTTCCTTGAACTCTGTGACTTGCTGTCCCCTGCCCTGAAGCGCCAGGACACACGGATGCGAGCAGCCCTGAGTGTGCAGAAGCGAGTGGCCATAGCCCTCTGGAAACTTGCAACGCCAGACAGCTACCGGTCAGTAGCGAACCACTTTGGCGTGGGCAAATCTACCGTGGGGGTTGCTGTGATGCAAGTAGCCCACGCAATCGTTGAGCAACTGCTCTCAAAGGTAGTGACTCTCGGAAACGTCCAGGACATCATAGATGGCTTCGCCGCGATAGGATTCCCAAACTGCGGTGGGGCTATAGATGGGACTCACATCCCTATCCTGGCACCAGCCCACCAGGCCAGCGAGTACATTAACCGAAAGGGCTACTTTTCAATGGTGCTGCAAGCACTGGTGGACCATAGGGGACGCTTTACCAACATCTTCGTTGGGTGGGCGGGCAAGGTTCATGACGCGCGTGTGTTCAGGAACTCTGGTCTGTTTAGACGACTCCAGGCAGGAACTTTCTTCCCGGACCACAAAATAACGTTTGGGGATGTGCAGATGCCTACAGTGATCCTCGGGGACCCAGCCTACCCGCTAATGCCCTGGCTCATGAAGCCCTATACAGGCGCCTTGGACAGTGAGAAGGAACTCTTCAACTACCGGCTGAGCAAGTGCAGAATGGTGGTGGAGTGTGCTTTCGGACGTCTTAAGGGGAGGTGGCGGAGCTTACTGACTCGCTCGGACATCAGCGAAAAGAATATCCCTGTAGTTATTGCTGCTTGCTGTGTGCTCCACAATGTCTGTGAGAGAAGGGCGAGACCTTTTTGGCCGGATGGGCAGTTGAGGCAAATCGCCTGGCTGCTGTTTACGCTCAGCCAGACACCCGTGCCGAAAAACTATCCCAGCGGGAAGCGCTGTGTATCCGGGAGGCTTTGAAAGCAAGTTTCCTCGGAGAGCAGGGTAACCTATGACTCTACACTTGATTTTAAGAGAAGCTGATCCTGGGCCTGTGTCTCTATGTGTTGAGTGAGATCTGCGGTTACATACCCCGTTCTCCAAGTTTCCCCCACTTCCAAAACACGTTTTTAAACAAATTAAATGGAACAGTTATTTTTAATAAATCTTTCCTTTACTTTGCATTTCTGTTCAGGGTTTGAAACATGGACGCATACTGTGCTGGGTACGGTGTGCACTGATGTACAGACGCTTGTACAATACAGTACGGACAGCCTCCTGCTCCTACATAGGTCTCTGGGGTGGGGGACGGTTTCAAGTGGTTGTGCATGTAGGGGGTGGGTTTTCAGGAAGGGGCGAGTGGTGCCGTCTTTGCATAGGGATTTGGATGCAGGCTCTGGGCTGTGGGTTTGGGCGTAGGAAGGGGTGAGGGGTGTGGGGGAAGGGTGAGTATCTGTCCGTGGATGAGGGCTCTTGTTGGGGCTCAGGGCAGCGGAGAGGATCGCGCCTACGGTGGAAGTGCATGGTAAGGGCAGCATGCCTTAACATTAGGGGGTGGCAGGCGCTAGGACCGTGGACAAGCGTACACATCACAGAATGACACGGGGCAGCATACACCACACAGAGGGATCCTGGTGACTACTGAATGCAGTCTGTGTGTGCCCTGCAGTTGATCCTGCCCCCGATAGTCTGTACCCTGCTAATGTAGGCTATCCCGTGCAATTATAAATCCCCTACCCCCCCCCTACATACACAGTCTTCTGACACAAAAGACGTGACGGAAAGAGTGAACAACAGCAAACAGCTTTTATTAATCTACTACATAGTGGGGTGATGAAACTTGGATTTGGGACTGGGTGATCCTGTAAGGGAAGCGCTTCTAAACAGTTATAGTGTCAGAGGTGTGTGGAACATTAGCGCTCAGCTGTGGTGCAGTGACAGTTCTCACGGCCCCTACCGCCCCTCCGTCTTGTAATTTTCGGTGAGGGGGGGACAGGACTTCTTGGCGTTGGAGGGTGGTTGCAGATACAGTGTAGGGGGGCTCTCACCTCCTGCCTGCAGTCCTGCAGAACATCAACAAGGCGCCGGAGCATGTCCGTTTGCTCCCTCATTAGCCCAAGCAGCGTTTGAGTCGCCTGATGGTCTTCCTGCCGCCACCTATCCTCCCGTTCGATGTGTGTGCGATGCTGTTGACATAGGCTCTCCCTCCACTGTCTCTGCTCTGCCGCCTCGGCTCTGGAACAGGCCATCAGTTCCGCGAACATCTCTTCCCGAGTCTTTTTCTTTCGCCGCCTAATCTGAGCCAGCCTCTGCGAGGGGGATGCCGGGGCAGTCCGGGAAAGAGCAGAAGCTGTGTGATGGGAAACAGTAAATGATTTCCTTGAAAAGAGACATGTTTGCGAACAGTGAACACAGTCTAGTCAGTTTCTCTGAACAAGACCATACAGGGCACCAAGTCTCACGAGATCTCAGGAAAAGTTCGAGATTTCGGAATACGCTCTCATTGGCGGCGCCATTGCACAGGAGAGCGGACAAGCGGGGAGAGACAGCATAATCCGTCTTGCAGACAGTCCTGGTAAGCCTTAAAGTAGATCATGCTTATCAGTTAGTGGATAGCTGTGCTCTCCTGCTAAAGGCAATCTGGAAAGCAGAAAGGCTGAGCCTTTTCCAGTCCCTCCTGCCAGTGCACGGGAAAGATCAATGTCTGCTTGTTCTCTGTGGCCTCCAGCACGTGGCTGTTAAGTGAGGGTCGTTGTTATGCAACCTAATTGTAAACCGTTAACAATAGTAACAATACACTAATTGCCCGACTTAGATGCAGCCTGTCCAGACCGACATCACCCCGAGGCGGGTCACTCGCAGTCAGAGAGAGCGGATGCTACTGGAAGCCCTGCACAGACCAGGACCATATGCAGCAATGCTGGTGGAGGCGATGATTCCTCTCTACATTAGGATCTCCTGGCGCGGAAGAGTGTGCTTCCATGGAGCACAGAATAAGGCACCTCTCCCCAGGAACCTCCTGCGGAGGCTTTTCGAGCTGCTCTCTGAGAGCTTTCTTGAACTGTCCCAAGAGGATTATTGTTCAATCCCTATATGTGTGGACCTACTATTTATATAGTTTGACATGTAAAATTTTGTATATAGTATTTCTATTTTTTCTATACCCGTTTTTTAAAAAATAAAAGTTTCCATGTTTATAGCACTTACCGCCTGATACTTCCCCTGATTCTGAGTCCGGGTTAACGGGCGGGGACGGTTGGTAGGGGATCTCTGTGAGGGTGATGAAGAGATCCTGGCTGTCAGGGCAAGCGGTATTGTGTTCGCTGTCGCCTGCGCCGTCCTCCACAAACCCTTCCTCATCTTCCCCATCGGCAAACATCGCCTAGGAACTGTCCAGGTACACTATGCCATCCTCAGAGTCCACGGTCACTGGTGGGGCAGTGGTGGCAGACCCACCGAGAATGGCATGCAGTGCCTCGTAGAAGCGGCATGTCTGGGGCTGTGCTCCGGAGCGTCCGTTTGCCGCTCTGACTTTTTGGTAACCTTGTCTCAGGTCCTTGACTTTCACGCGGCACTGCATCGCATCCCGGCTGTATCCTTTCTCTATCATTGCTTTAGAGACCTTCTCGAAGGTCTTTGCATTCCGCTTGTTGGAGCGCAGCTCCGAGAGCACAGACTCCTCGCCCCACACACCGATCAGATCCAGGACTTCCCGGTCTGTCCATGCTGGGGACCTCTTTCTATTCTTGGATTGGCCGGACTCCTCTGCTGGAGAGCTCTGCATCGTTGCAGGTGCTGCGGAGCTCGCCCCGATGTCCAGCCAGGACGTCAGATTCAAAGTGCCCAGACAGGAAAAGGAATTCAAATTTTCCCGGGTCATTTCCTGTGTGGCTGGTCAGAGAATCCAAGCTCGGACTGCTGTCCAGAGCGTCAACAGAGTGGTGCAGTGTGGGATAGCTCCCGGAGCTACTAAGTTCGATTAGCATCCACACCTAGCCTAATTCGAGCTAGCCATGTCGAATTTAGCGCTACTCCACCTGTCGAGGTGGAGTACCAAATTCGAACTAAAGAGCCCTCTAGTTCGAATTAAATGGCTTCCTGGTGTGGACGGTTGAGCGGTTAGTTCGAATTAACACTGCTAAATTCGAATTAAAGTCCTAGTGTAGACCAGGCCTAATACAGTAAGAAAATGAATACAAATAAGATCCTCACCGGTTCCAGACTGCTTCCTTTTACAGATTAATCTCCTTTTAGTCTGGGTCCAGCAATCACTCACACCCTTGTTCCAGTTTCTTTCAGGTATCTTTGGGGGTGGAGAGGCTCTCTCTTTAGCCAGCTGAAGACAAAATGCAGGGGTCTCCCCTGGGCTTAAATAGACTTTCTCTTGTGGGTGGAGACCCCCTCTTCTCTCTCTCCTATGCAAAGTCCAGCTCCAAAACGGAGTATTGGAGTCACCTGGGCAAGTCACATGTCCATACATGACTGAGTTCCTTACCAGCCAAGCCATATTCCTGGGAAAGTCCAGACGTGGATTGGTGTCTCCAAATTCATTGTTGGCTTAAATGTTTCTTGATGGGGCACTTACTGAGAATAGTCTTTTCTCAGGAAGCTGACCACCTGCTTCACTACAGCCTACTTAGAATCAAACAAGTATGCAGCCAATATTTATAACTTCAAATACAAAAATGATACATGCATACAAATTGGATTAATAGATTCAGTAGATCATGACCTTTACAGAGATATGTTACATGGCATATGTAGCATAAAACACATTCTAGTTATGTTATATATATATATATATATATATACATATACATACATAAGCATATTTCCATAAAGCTTTATGAGTGACACCATCACAATGGTGAGATGTTCAGGCAAATACTGCCATCCCATTACAATATTACATACAAGTTCCGATTCTTCCCCTACACTGAAGTTATTTTATATATACTGCCATATGTGATTCTACAGCTGATAAAATATACAAAACTAAAACCAGAATGGATAGAAGCTCTTGTCTCACAGTATAGCTCTTACAGTGTAAAGGCAGAAATAGGTATAAGAAAGATAAAGGCTATAGGATGTAATGCTGATAAACCAAGTAACAAATGTAGCCACACCTGCAGGTGTTAGCTAAGATCTGACAAACTCACACCCGGTTACCAAACATATACACCTTGGAAATGCTACGTGCAAGGAAGCTCATTTCATGGACTGGAAAGCCAAATGTAAAAATAAAACAGGGTCACAAGAAAACTTTTCATCTCTTTGCTGTTTGAACTCTCACAGCAACCCCTAGGGGTTACTCCAGAGTACAACCTAAAAGACATTTTGAATTGACAGATTACCATCTCTCTGTCATTTTTGGGACTCATAGGTGACAACTCATTTGGGTGTACATCTTTGCTTGCTTTAGCCTATAAATAACTCTGATTTCTTTTTCCTAGTTAATAAACCTCTCGATAGTTTATTGTAGGATTGATTATAGGCATTGTCTTTGGTGTAAGATCTAGGGCACCAACTGATTTAGGATAAGTGATTGGTCTCTTGGGACTGGAAGCAACCTGAATATTTTGTTGTTATTGGTGCAAGTAACCATGTAGGGAGAAATGAGAGGTGCTGTACAAATTATGTAGCTGTACTTTTTGAAATAAATAAAATTTGGAGGACTCCTGTCAGCAGGGCTGGCTACAGGTTTTCTGCAGCCCGAAGCAGAAAAAGAAGCCGCGGCAGCGCAATCGCACTGCTCCACTCTTTGGGGGCAGTTCAGCGGCGGGTCCTTCACTCCCTCTCTTCCTTTTTTGCGACACTTTGGCGGCAGCTCAAAGAAGAAGAAAAGAGGGACTGAGGGACTCGCCACCAAATTCCTGCCGAAGACCCGGACAGGCCGCCCCAATAGCGGGTGGAGTGCTGCCCCTTTGTATTGGCCGCCCCAAGCATCTGCTGCCTGGAGCCAGCCCGGCTTGTCAGATCTTCCCAATGACTCCTAAAGGTAAATGTCTTGATGTCATCCCACAATAGTGGTGGAGGCCAGGGACTAACACCAATAGAGTGTGTATATTAGGCCATCTACCTGCTTCTGACAGCTACACCATTTCAAGAAGCAACTCGCCACCAAATCTTACCTCTCCAGTAGTGGCACTTCATCAGGGAGGCAACTCATTGGGATAGTGCTGGTTTCTATAGCCCTAGGATAGTCTGGAGTTGCCATAAAGAATTACCACAGCAACTCCTCAGGATGTTGGCTGGCCTTCAACTTTGGAACTATCCTCCCCCTCATACTCCCCCTCATCCACTTTGGCTGTACTAGCCCAAATCATTTAACTTTCAGGGGCACATAGCCAAGCAAATCTATTTACTCAGGCTTGTGGCTGATGTGGTATTGTTTGGGTCTGTTTTCATTGACTGGTTGGTTGGTTTCTGGTTTGGGTTGAAGAGCTGCTGGTTTTGTTTTATTTTCTTTATGCAGTTGTATTTTTAATTCAAAGCATAAGCACCTAAAGCCTGGGATAGGCATTCTTCTTTTTTAAAATACAAATTAAAATAAAAAATGGTATGTGTTTTGTTCCACTCCACACTACGCGGGGAAGAGGGCATTTGGCCTATTGATTAATTGCTGTAGCATCCAAGATCTATTAACTAAGATTGTGCAGGGCCCTGCCTGAGCGCGCAAGGGAGGAGGTTTAGAGGGCAGGACACAAGAAGGCTTCACCTTGAACGACTTTGTAGGGGCCAGGCATAAACCCTGCCATTGCATTGACTGAGATCAGGCTCCTGGGATTTCTAGCTTCACTGGAATCCCCAAAGCTGGTAGGGCCATAGTTCTACTCTTCTTCCACATTGCTCTAGCACAGCAAAGCAAGACGGCTACTGGAAAGAAAAGCACCCACTGCAACTTTTTAAAGCAGGGGCGTGCATAGGAATAAATATTTGACTGCTTTTGGAGGGGCATTTTCTGTGCCCTCTGCGGCTAGAGAAGCTGGCTCTCCCCTCACTCCCACGCAGGGCTGCCCAGAGGATTCAGGGGGCCTGGGGCAAAGCAATTTCGGGGGCCCCTTCCATAAAAAAAAAGTTGCAATACTATAGAATACTATATTCTCGTGGAGGTCTGGGGCAAATTGCCCCACTTGCCCCCCCTTTGGGCAGCCCTGCTCTCACAGCTGGAAGAGCTGACTCTTCCCCACCCCCACAGCTAGAGGAGCTCACTCTCTCCCGGCAGCAGGAGGAGCTGGGTCTCCCTGCTGCAGCCCCCTGGCCTGTGGAGCAGGCTCTCCTCCTCCCCGCCCCAGTGGCCGGTGGATCTCACTCTCCCCTAGCAGCCAGAGGACCTGGATCTCTTCCCACAGTCCCAGGGCCGAAGGAGCTGTCATCTCCCGCCCCAGCCCAGGGCCAGATGAGTTCTGTGCACCCCAACCCCTGCTTGATCCCACCTTGCACACGCCCCTTAAGCACTGTGCCTGCCTCAGGTACAATGGATGAAATCTTGGCCTCCTGAAAATCAATGGGAATTTTGCCGTTGACTTCAACAGAACCAGGATTTCACCAATATTTCTGAGACAGTGCATCTCCACACTTCTCTCTACCACTAACACTGATTTAGAGCCACAATATAGCCCTTAGAGTTTAAGATTAAGATTGCATCTATTGTTTACCTGTTTTTCATTGTATTTGTTTCTCTTCTATATTAGCTCAACTTGTTAATGTTTATAAACTTGGTAAAAGTAAATTTATTTTATGTTTACGACTGTTGCTTGCAACTAAGGCTCTGTCTACACAAAAAAGGGTTTGCTGGAATAACTATACCAACAAACTCTTTTAGTGGAAATGTAGTTTATACAGGCAGAGATTTTTACAAGTATAGTTTTCACCAGATCCCCGAGCAACAGAAGCTCTACTGGCTCTACTGGCTTTTTTGCCAGTATAACTGCATCTACGCTAGAGTATTTGCCAGCCTACCTATATAGATTTTTTCATAGGCATTACTATGCTCATAGCTCATAGCTATGCTCTTAAAACTTTTAAGTATAGACCAGGCCTAAAGATAGAAAAGTCATATTAAGTACTGGTTTAACTGAGACTGGGAAGGAATTTGAACTGTTACTTAAAATCCTGACCATTTTTGTTTGTTTGTTCATGCTTCTGTAGTCAAATTATAACTTAAGCAAGAACATTGTAGGCCCTGTATAAAGTTGTGCAAATAACTGATTTTTCAGTTCACTGGCAGTTCTGAAAAAAAATCAGTTTGAGTCTACATGAATTTGTGAAATGTTTTGGTTGATCCAAATCTGCATTTTTTGGCAAAAAAATGGTTTTGTTCAAAAATTTTTGCCCAACTGTGGTCCAACATAGCCTACATTTTGTGCTCACGAACTCCCATTGGTTTCAAAAGAAGCTCCACATACAAAGTCACTATATGTGCACACCAAGGTCCTGAATTAAAATGAACAGACAAAAAACATCTCTACAGAAATCCAGGAAGCTGAAGTGTTCTTGTAATCACACTGCTGTGGGCAGCCTGATAGGAAATAAGCCCTCATATTAAGACTATAATTCCATCAAGAAATTCTTTTGACATCATAAATCAACAAGATCAAATGCTTCACTGGGTTAAATATCAGAAATCCGAGAGGAAACATTTAGAGGGTGCAGTCTTATTAAATATAATACAAATTTAAAATAAATTATTCCTGTAGATCTTATCTCTTATTTCCTTTTTTCCCCCCACTTCTGTATTTCACCCCTCATCCAGAGAATCTTAATGGTGAGTTCAGCAATGTTAAGGGAGAATAACCTCTAAAATATAAGGAATGTGTGACAGTCAGATGTACTCATCTGTTGAAACAGGAGCATCTGAGGTTACTGTTAAGGTTTTGCTTTATAATGCAAGTTTGTAGTTGGGATATATATTGCTTTTCAATAGGTGTTGGAGGTGGAAGTGAAAGCCTTATGGAATGTTGGAGTGTTGGTGACAGTGTAGGAGTCAATTAGGGTGACCAGATGTCCCGATTTTATAGGGACAGTTCCAATTTTTGGGTCTTTTTCTCATATAGGCTCCTATTACCCCCCACCCCCATTCCGATTTTTCACATTTGCTGTCTGGTCATCCTAGAGGCAATGTGGAAGTGGCAAGGAACACAGGAGACTTTTCCCTTCATTTGTTATTTCCATGGTTGGTGAAGTGTGTCCTTATTTACACTACTGTACTTCCTGGAAGCCCAAGTCAAGATCAGAGTGGGGAAGGTGGCCCAGTGCTACATGTTGTATGGACGTAAAAGTAGACACAAACTCTATCTGGAAGAGTTCATAACCTAGTAATATCAATCTCTATAAAATGCTTTGTGATCCTTGGGTGAAAGGCATTATATAAGTGCTAAATATTTGCCATTACTAATAATTACAATAAATGAAAATGGTTATAACCACAGTACTGGTGAGATCTGTACATTTTACTGGTAGTGTTTTCTTATATATTGCCAATCCCAAACCGTCAAAGTCCTAAATTGTTTGAACAGAGTGTTATTTTTCTTTTCATTCTTGTTTCTCAATTTTAGGATACATTTATTTAATATTTTCCTCTGCCACCATGAGGCAAGAGGCTTGTTTTAAAAATAAATGGGAACTGACAGTCTCATATAATCACAGGACACCAGGGACTCCTGCTTTGAGAAAAACACCAAATATTTCAAGTGAGCAATAAAATATCAAGAGCCGGCAACACTGTGACCTCACATTGCAAAATATTAGAATACGGATGGGCCCTAACCAAAACCCTCCTACTTGCGCCCCCCCCCATATGTGAGGGTCCAGAATCCAGCTTTGATTTGAAGAGGGCCATTAAAGCTACAATGGGCCTATCCAAGCTCCCAGTTCCGAGCTCCTGCATTTTTTCCTGGGGAGAAGAGGATGGTTTAATACCTCCAACCCAGGGCGGCTAGCACAATTTTGATAGTGTGGGTGCTGCTGAGGCAAACCATACATTTGGTGTTTATTCATTTTTTAATACTACTTCAAGCCAGGGGGTGCAGCAGCACCTCTACTTTCGGCCCCACTGCTCCAGCCTTCTCTGAACGTTGCCACCTGCCCCCTTCACTAGTCAGACTGGAGAACGCCCCGGTGCCCCTAGCCTAGGCGTCGGTGTGCTATTGAAGGGGCTAATTACTGGGATTGCAAAGCACAGCAGGGCAGAGGGAGAGCGACCGGCAAACGAAGGGTGCCGTGCCCGATACTACAGCTCTTCCAAGGCACCAGGCCCACCTAGCCACCCACCCCGCTGCAAGCCGGGGGCGCCCAACCTAATCCAGCGCCCCCCAGCCCCTCCTCTGCCGCCGCCTGCCAATAACTGCGGCAGCCCCCCCACCGCTGCGCCTCGCCATAGGCCGGCTGGGGCTGCCAGTCTCGGGCCGCCCCCGCGGCGGGGGGGGACCCGGCTCCGGCGAAGCAGCGCGAGTTGGCCGGGGGCGCGGCTGCGGTTGCGCCATCTGTCAGGCGGGGGGAGCGAGCCGGAGCCGGAGCCGGAGCTGGAGCCGGGCTCCGCCGCTGTCGCTCGGGAGGGGAGGACGCGGCGAGTCGGAGCGACGCCCCTGCGCGCCCGTCTCCCTCCCTCCCTGCCTCCCCCGGCTGCAGCCCGCGCGCTGCTGCCTCGGCTCCCGGGGTCTTCGGCGCCTCGCCCCGCTCCTTGCTGCGCCCGTGTGGTCCCTGGAGGAGCCGGCGTGGGCGGGCGGGCAGGGAGGAGTCACCTGGGGCGGCCCCCCGCCGGGAGGGGGATGCTGTGAGCGTGGCTTGGCCGCGCCAGCCCTGCGCTGAGCTTCAGGTAAGGGAGCGAAGCCCCCGGGGCCCCGGCTGCGGCCTGGGGAGGAGGGGATGCTGCGCCGCCGGCCGCTGCGGTGTTGTTTCCTTTGTGTGGGTGTGTGGGAGGCTTTCACGGGAGAGGTCGGGGCAGCGCTGCTGCAGGTGCCCTCCAGGCGGAGCCCCCTGGCCTGGGCGTGCAGCTGGAGCCCCGCCAAGGGGAGCGGTGCCAGGAGGGGAGGGGGAGAGGCTGCGGATGCAGAAGCCTTGCATCAGGTTTATGTATTTTCCGTACACGTTTGTACCCCCCCCCCGTAGTAGTTTACCCCCAAGAAAAACCGAAGCTTTATTGCTGCTGGTGATCGTGCGGGCGCTGCAGGGTTGGCCCTGGGGGTGGATTGTTGTGACCCTGCTGATGGTGAGGATGATGGGCGATGCGAAGCCAGTTCTGGCAGAATATAACAAGCTTGCTGGGGGGAGCCCGTGGTGCTGTGCGGCTTGATCAATTCACGGTTCTGTTTAATGTTTTGTGGCTCTGAAGCGCTCTAGAGGAGCTAAATACGAACTATGATGTAATCATTTAATAATTGATGCTCATGTGTAGCTGGGCTCTGACCCATGCTGCCATTCTCCTGCTTTGGACCATTTACATGTTTTTGGTTTTGTCCCATTCTGTCCCCACCCCCATTTTAACTCTTGAACTGCAGGCTGAGGCTTTATTAGTTACTGAGCTAGAAAGAGGTAACTGAGATTCATCACAGGGCTTTATTTGCTGCAATTTAGGGGATAGAAAAAGAGGGAGGGGGAATAACAAATAAAACAACCCTCTGTCCCTCTTAGATTTTATAGGATTTGTGTGTGTGACAAAGGGCCCTTTCAGTGAAGAGAGGCACAAAATGCCCAAGGGTGGTAGGATTTGAAAGGAGGTTTGCTTCTTGTTTCTTTTCTCTGTTCCCTGGGGTTTCTCTCTCCCCAGATGAGGCCGCTGATCTGCTCTCAATTCCTTTCCAGCCACATTTAGATTAGTGAAAGATACCAAATGCCACACCACGGGTGCCAACATTTTGCTGCATCTGCAGAGCTACAGTATATATGTAAAAGCAGCAAAGAATATATGTAGTCAAAGTTTCTTTAATAATGTGAAATCTGGTTTCTACTGCCTCAATAACTTGCCTTGCTGCTGTTCCATGTGGATTTCTTTAATTCTAAAATGAGAACATAATAGCCTCATCCATTCAGTAGTGATTGGGGAGGGAGAGAGAGATGGGGCTGATGCTTAAGGAGAAGATTTTGGTCAAGTGCAAGGGAACACAGGGCAGTTTTTCATCAGTCATTTTGATACATTCTGTTTCTTAGAATGATTAATAACAGAGCGGGTTTGTAAGAAACACAGAGTACTGAACATGCTTTTAGAGACCTTGTCACTTTCCTGCCTGTATGCAGCCTCCTTACCTCCCACATCCTTCCTCTAACCACCCAAACGGCTGTCATACTTTCCAGTTTTCTAAATATCTTTTAACTGGTACTCCCTTGCCAATGCTCTGAACAATTGCAGGTGAAGATCTTTTGCTTATATGTTTGTAGAGGAAGTGGGTTTGTTAGGGTTTTGTCTAGCTCCCATAGATAAAGAACAGCAAATTAAAGGGACACTGCTAACTTGAAATAAAGACCATTTCAATAATGAATTGAAAGTAGTTTCCAGTACTACACTCACATGCTGAGTTTTGTGGTTTTACAATCCCATTTTCCAATTTTTTTAAAATAGGTTTTCACTCATTTGCTGTGACAGACTCGCACAGAGAAAACTGTATATAAAGTTCTGTTAAATGAACAGAGCTAACTAAGTGGGGAAATATATAGGGAGGAAATGTCTTTTTTAATATTTCAGTTATAACCTTTATAGTTGTTTTTATAGCAATAGCGATTTTTTAAAAGTTAACCAAAAGTGGTTTTCTTGTCGTCCCCCCCCCCCCCCTTGCCTGCCAGTTGAAATCATCCAAGCCAGAAGTGCAGAAGATCTTGGAATAATAGAGAATTCACTCAAACCTTTAATGCTTAATGCATATTCTAAGAAAAAAGATTAGTTGAGCCTAATGGATGTCAATTATGTATGATATTTACATCGGAATATTTTTAAAACGTGTCTTGCCGAGGTTCCTCTTGAAAAAACGGAATCACTTTTAATACATTTTATTATGTTTGTGACCAGTGGTTTTTTTTTCTTCATTAAAAGTAATGTGGCTTAATAGCTGCCTTTTAAATTATTATGTGGACTAAGCTTATTTCATTCCTGTTCTGTAAACTCATGTGAGAAGCTCACTGGAATATTCAGATTGTTCTTGTGGGTTTTTTTCTGTGAGCTTATTGGTCTTAAGCACTAATGCAAAAATAACTTTTAAAGTATCAATTTGTGAACTCATTTCAATACCATGTGCGTGCAATAGTAATGATTTCCTTCATTGGGATGTGTTTTGTGAGGTAATTAACTTTGACACTTTGCTCAGCTCTGGACACACAATATAGCATGACTTCAGTTATCTTTTGATAAAGCGTGTAATGGCATGGGGATATTACTTAAGTTATATTAAAGTTTATAATTAATGGGAAATAGTTTTCAGACTGGTTGAATACCATCCTTATTAGGCAATAAAGGACACCTGCATGTAGAGATGAAACAAAATATTAGGCAGAGCTGTCAGTGAAGATACTATGGGTATGATGGAAAACTACAAGTAAAGGTTATTTTTAACTTCACTGTTAACACTGATATTAGATGTTTAAAAATTAAAACCAGTTAATATAAAAATTCAGAGTAAAATACAAAGAGTGTTGTAAAATCAATTGTCTTAATATAGTTTTAATTGTTCAATAATTACATTGCATGAAGCATCTGAGTAACATTTTCCAAATGTGCACAAGTGGAGCATAGCATGAAAAGGACCTTTGGGGCCATTGGCTCTATGGGCTTGATTAAAATGAACACAGGCATGATATGATTTGCACTGGATTTATGGTCTAATAAAAATTCAGTTAGACAAGTTAAAACTACATGGTCCCTCCATGATGATTTAAGGTTGTGTATACCTCACATGAGTATTATATTTTCAGTTGTTAGAAAGTATTAGTTCTGCATAAAATATTATTACATGTTCAAAGCATTGTACATGTCAGCTTATCACAGTTCTGCATTTGACACTGTGTACTCTTACTATGATCTTTCTTCAAGAGTAAGAGAACTAATAATGCCTCCCTTTCTGCCCCCCCAAGAATTCACTATAGTGATTAAATCACTGCTACAAAAATAGGGCTTGACCCTGCCAGCCCTTGCCTCACTAGTCTCATTGAGATCTGGCAATTAAGGTCTAGTTCGCTGAATAAGGGCTTGCAGGATTTGGATCTATATGTTGCAAGTCAGCAATTTATTTAGTACATGATTTTTCAGAGATGCAACTGAAGTCAGCAGTCACTAAAAGTTCTCTGCACTTATGAAAAAGGCTGTTACTTTACTTTACACTTATAAGCAACTGTCCAAAAAAGGATCTATCTTAGAATGTATAGTTCAGATCTTCAGAGCTCTGTAGGCTTCTAACTGCTGTTGGTTTCAAGTGGAGTTAGGCATATAAATACCTCTTGAGGATATGGACTTAGGTGCCATTGACATTGACCACATCAAATGAAAGACCAGATTCTTATACACTTGTGTATGTGCTTAATTTTACTCATGCAAGCAGTCTCATTGAAGTTAGTGGGAATACTTATTTGTAAAGGTAATCATGTCTCTTCAGGAGTGGGACCATAAACACTTGGTCCTGCTAGTGAAGGCAGGGAGCTGGACTCGATGATCTTTCAAGGTCCCTTCCAGTTCTAGGAGATAGGTATATCACCTATTATTATTTATTTATTTATTTATTTACAAAACTAATAACAACTTTGACCATATACATCAGAAACTAATTAGGCCTTGCAGCAAAGGAAAAGTACCCCATCTCCTGTCTAGCACTGGCTGAAGGATGACAATTCATTTAGCTTCATTTCGAATCAGAACAAAACCCTCAAAATTCTGCACAAAGGACAATTGCTAAGCTTTTTTTGTTTCAGGGCAGTTGAGACCTTTTGTTTCAACTTGCACTCTTTTATTTTATAATGTATAATTTAACTTTTTGTTTCAAATGTTTTGTTAAGTTTCAAAACAAAAATAAATATGTTTTATTTCAAAAATGCCAAAACAGGATGTTTTGATGTTGTCAGAACATTTTGATTTTTTTGTTCCAAAATGAAACTTCTGCAAAATTGAAACTAATCTTGTGACAAGTTTCAATTTAAGTGGAACTCCGTTTTCCATTGGAAAATGGGTCTGAAATTTTTCCAACCAGCTTTGCCCCCTGAATTCCATGCCTTAATCAACATTCCTGCCGTATGTCCCCCACCCCCAAAAAATGCCCCATAAAAATGAGGCTCACAAAAATAACCTGTTTGGGCAACTTCAGAACAGGAGAGGAAGTGAGTTTCAGAACTGGGAGGACAGGAGCCTATATCACTTGATATTGATGGAACACCCATGCTTATCACAACTGTGAAAGCCTAGCACAGGGAGCGAGACTACTAAAAGACTAGCACAGAGTTGGACCCAAGATCTTTATTTAGCATAAAACTTTTTTTTAAACTGAGAGGATGACATTAACTCCATCAAAGCCTTATATCTAAATAACTTATTTATCATAAATAACTTTGTAGAGTTTTTGTGGGTAAGCAAATGAATTACACAAAAATATCTTTAATCAAAGAGCAGCTCCAAGGATTGTAAATACAATGCTTCATACTGAGACCCAAGGCAATAAAATAAACTGTGTATTGCAGTTGTGAGGGCTGGGGGCAAGCAAATAGGAGGATGAAAAATCCCCCAAAGTAGCAGAAAGGGAGGAGAAGAGCCAACATAATGTGCTCCCTCTTCTCTTGAGCCCACATAAATCCATGTCCATTCCATACTGTAGGCAGGCAGTAGTTGTAAGGAGCTGGAAAGAGTGGTGTTGGGAAGTTGCTTCTCTGTGGCATGCTTATCTCTGAAACAGGTGGCTATCCAGTGAGCTGTGCTGCCAGGGGAGAGTGCTTCACATCATCTAATTGCGGTTTGCACTTTCCAATGCTACCCTAAAAAACTGTAAAGAACTTTGTAGGACAGCGTAAAGGAAACTCTGTAGCTTAGCACTAAAAGATAGGGTGCTAGTTAAACCCTAGAGCCCTCATTGTGAAAACAAGGTTTTGTTAATCTTGAATCACAGGGCTTATGCTTCAGATGACTCACGAAGTGTCGGTTCTAAATCCTTAAGAAGCCCTTTTAAAAATATTTTGTTAAATGACTACATTATGTCACTTGTAATGAAGTGACTGAAAATTGTTCTGAAGCTTAATTGACAGTAACAGCATGATGTGCATAGAAGTAGGGGAGAGCTTAAAAAAGGTAGGAGAAGCGTCAGAGGCCAAGGAGATACCTGGATGAAGAGGTGAAGGGAGATCCAGGAGCTGAAAAGCAGCAAAAGAGAAAAGGAAGGGTCATGCACAGATGATGTCTGAAGAATGTAGATGCATCACAGAAAGACTCTTTAATTATATCTTTAAAAAAATGAAGGGGGGGATCCAGTTTCATGGGAGAGACTCTTCCTAAGACCTTATTTGAGAGATTCAGGCATCCATTTTTGTATTGATACATAATAAATGGAAGCTTTGACAAAACTCTATTACATGTGCAAACTCAAATCAGCAAGTTTTAAGCATCTGTTAGCTGGATTACTATTTAGAAGGGTAGTTTTCAACCTTTTTTCATTTGCAGACCCTTAAGACATTCTGAATGGAGGTGCGGACCTCCTATGGAAATTCAGCCTGTGGTCTGCAGACAGCTACCATAGAAGTCTTGGACTGAAAACTGACTGAGTAGAAGTCAGCTATAAATGTTGCATGTGCTCGGCATGGCATTTGACGCAGTGTGAGAAAGGGTACTAAACTTTGAGCTTCTATGGTAACAGCAACACTTGCTGGTCAAAACCTGGATGTGGGGGCAGTCACATACTTTTGATCAGTCAGGAAAACGGAATGCCTTTTCTGGGATCTGAAACTTTATTTTCATAGTCACCTTTCGCAGTCCCCTTAGACATAGTCTGCAGACCCCCCATTTTAGAATGATGGATACTTCAAAGAATGTAACGTTTGTTGTTCAAGCATAGGTTTTTGGGCCACATTCAATGAAGTTGAGTCCAATTATGCCAGCAATGATCTTGCCCCTTAACTGTCAGGAATACGAACTAAGATGTGAAATGCAGCTTATGGCTTACGTGCCATTTTAGAAAAAGAAAATTTCTCAAATATTTCTGTATGACGTTTACAGAGTATATGGGGTGATAAAAGTCTTGTCTCAAACAAGTTCCCATAAATTGCAGAATTCACTTAAAGCTATACCACTTGTGCTATTCCAAATTCATGGCTACAAACCTTTATATTGTATGAGCATGCATTTGCAATTCAGGCTGTTGTTTTCCAGATAATCACCCAGTTTATAAATGCTTTGATTTTTTTTTCCATTTATGAAATATGAATAAATATTACCTGAACTTCAGCAACAGGGTAGCTTGAGGAATCAAATCGCAACATAAAATATTTTAGTTCCCCAAACCTACCTTTTCTGGTGTTGGTTGGTGAAGATATAGGATCCATAAGCAGGCAGTCTTCCTGTAAGTTCGTCTCAATGGAATTCCAGATAGAGCTTGCTGTGGATAGACTAACTTAGCACTAAAGAGAGTGCTCTAAATCAGGCTTGCAAAATACTGCAAATCCACTAGTCCAAGGTGAATGTAGTGGTTGGACTATTGGAGTGAATCAAATATCATTAGTCTATGTTTTTAATCACTATCATGGTAAAGGGAAGATGAGTAGATGTGCATCAACTAGTAAATGTTGTGACATGTTAAGCACTCCTTTTAATTAATTGGTCCATTATTTGTACAAAAATAACTTAGTTTTTTAATATTTTCTCTTTAAAAGATCTCCAAGATATGATCAGTTTGCAAAAAGATGAAGTATGCCACCTGATGTTTCTGCACTGTTCATCTTGGCATTTTATAAAAAAAAGATCATACTGTCAAGATAGCAAAAATTGGGGTTAATGGTAAATTTGATAACATTGACCCAGAGGCCTTTGATACTGTTGTGAGGAGTACAGTATAAATGCCTAGAGACTTTTTTTAAAACCCAAGGAGAGTCCTAGCAGCTTCTGCTATTCTACAGCACTTTTAATTTTTCTCTAGTTTAAAAAGAAAAAAGAAGAATATATTAGCACTGTTCAAAATGTGTTGAATATTTCTGACATGCTTGCATTCTTACTCATTTTTGTGTTGTATGCGTTTGTCAGGTCTTCATTTGTCAAGGTAGTTCCTGCTTTGGAAACATTTTTTTCACAAGTATATTAGTGAAGGCTGATGCTGAGAACTTATCAGCCAACATCCTATGACTCACGGGACAGCGTTAAGCGTGGAGTAAAGGTTGTCAGTATTTTACATGTTCAGTTTTGATTCACATTGATTCTTCCTAGACTTTGCTTTATACTAATTAGTTCCCAATAAGTTGTCCTCAGCTGGTCATTATTTTAAAACTTGGCATAAGACAGCAAGGTGAGATATAATGTTTTCTCATGGGGCTGACACCATTGCTCCTGTAACTCGTTGACTTTGTCTGTGAGGTTTACAGCAGGTATGATGGGAGCTATTAACTCCGTTGTTGTTCAGACTGAGAAACTTTGTAACTATGGCTGGGTTTTTCTTTAGACATACCTCACTAAGAAGCAATGGGTTTGATATAACCACATCTGCATAGGTAAGTGTAAGACTCGGGAATAAAGGCCTCTACTTTTCCAGTAGGCGAGTTATACTCTTCTGCAGATATATATTTTTTTTAATTGGTGAGGTTAATGGCATTTTACCTGGTTTTTAGTCCATCTTGTAGATGGGCCCTCTTGGAATCTTTCTCACTCTCTAATCTGTTAACATGCTAAAACAGGTTTTCTCTCTTATATTTTTACTTTTGCAGTGGATGGGGATATATTGCTATCTGCTTGTTAGAATGAGAGAGGGGGTGTTTAGGAGACATGTCTGCTTCTTTCCTCACTCAGCTATTGTCTTGCCAAGTAATCTTAAATTCTGTGCCTCCATCTTTTCTACTTTACAAAGAAGGGTAAATTAATTTATTTTACACGTGTTTTAAGATCCTTAGTGTGAAGGTACTATTTGTGTCCATCAGTTTTATTACATTCTAGCATTAGTGATGTACAGTAACTAGTGCTGAGAGACCCTCCAATGAGTCGGCTTGAATTCCTAAACCCCACAGTTCATCCAAATCCCCTATTAATATTTTTAGTTTGGAAATCTAAGTAATAGAGTTGCTTGCAAGCAGGGCCAAATTAACCTTTTGTGGGCCTGGCGCCAAACAGATTTGTGGGCCCCCAAGGGAAACGATTGTAAAAGACAGGAGATTGACACAGCTGCACAGGTTTATTTACAGTATTTACAAGTTTCAGTTGCAGATGGAGGTGGCTGCCACTAGGGTACCAGCAATGGTAGCCCTAGGGCAAAAATAAAATAAATTATAAAAGAAAAAATACAAAATAAAACACGGTGGGTAAAAACTGCTAACAAGGCCCTTGCACTTGCAGCTGAAGGTGGTGAGGTTTGTGATGGTCCTTAGCTCCTGTGAGAGTTTTGTGCCACGATCTTGGACGAGCCCCTGAGACAGCTCTGTCTCCCACATAGACAAGGTTTGCCCTACGGGTAGAAAATTATCTTGTGCCTGAGGAGCGAAGTTGTAAATCATGATCTTCATCCTGGAGCTTCAGGCAGTCTTTGAGAGATGCTGGTCCCAGGCCATTCAGCATGAACTGAAATACAGTTATTTTAAAGCAAGTTCAAGAGCTCAACAGAAAACGCTCATGGGAACACAGCAGAGAGAGGAAAAAGGAAACACACTCCTCTCCATGCCTGGTTGGAATATAATAACTCCATCATACCCATCTGCATTAAAAACGATTACAGGAGCAATCACACTCTTCTCATTCCCAATAAATAAGCCAAGGCTCATGCAGCTGCTCCTTAAAAGGTCACAGATCATGTCAGGGCACAAATCAACCCCCTCCCCCTCTCTCTCTCTGACAAAGAGCATTCCCCATCCCCTTGAGTCCTCCTTGCTGAATATGCCGCTCAGGAGTCAGGGAGCTTGCGGCTGCATGTTTGGGAAGCCGGGGGAAGGGGTGCAGAACAGATCAGACAGTCTCTGGGACTTCCAACCAACTTGCTTAGGTCACCCATACCCTGGGGAGGTGGACTGTGCATGGGTGCCCAGCTGGCACATAGCCCCATGCCTTGCTGAGAGATGGCACCCTTCCAACCAGAGCACGAGGTGCCTAGTGAATGGTCACTTCCTCCTTACCAGGCCTGGGCACCGAGAAAGTTGGACATTCTAGTCCCACCTGTGGTTGGAGTGAACTCGGAGGGCCAGTGCCCCCAGACCGTGCTAGGCTGCTGAGCTCCCTCTCTCCTGGGCGCCTGCTGTCCTCTCTGCACCTCACCCAGAGGGGCACCCATCTCTCAAAGAAAGGAGCGCAGCCAAGGGGCTGACCCACACCCTCAGCCATCGGAGCCTCGCAGAGTCATTCCAGGCAGGGGGAGAGGGGCTCAATGGGCACCTTGCTTCCTCTCCCTGGGCAACGATCGCTCCGCATCCAGCTGCCAGCCACAAAGTCCAGCTGATGCCTCTGGGGGGCGCAGACAGTGGCTGCCCCAGTACCAGGTGCTCTCAGCAGCCCGGCCAAGCAAAGCTCCCAGCCTGGGCTGCCCCAGTACTGGTTATGGACCCCTTCTGTGTGTGGCCCCGGCACCACTGTCAACGCGGTACTGCTTGCAAGATATTCAGGTCAGAAATAATTGGGAATTTCCTTTCTTGTGGTACTTTTAGGGCCTGGATGAACTCAGGAAGCAGAGCTGTGAGACAACATTCTCTTTGTGCTTTAAATCTCTCATGTTTAAAAAAAAAAAAAAAAAAGTCAAGTTTGGATCCAAACAAGCACACTCATCCTTACTGCTACATACTATACTCTGGATGCAACACATGTAGAGTAAATGGCATGTGTTAGATTAATAATGCACATAATCTTGGATCATAACGACTCTATCAACACTTAAGAGAAATTTCAGATTTTTTTTTATGCTAATGCTTATCTTTGATTTCAGACTCCCAGAGTGAGGGGTTTTCTTGGTGGTAAACGTAACTAAATGAAAAGGCTGGCTGAGAAAAAAGCCCTCAGGAGAAAAATCTTATGAAAAAATAATGTCTTTTCCTTCTACCTTTTATAAATGAGGGGAACTAAAGGACAAGCACTAGAGTTGCCAGCCTTGCTCACTTAAGCCAGCATTACTGGCATGCTGAAAACTGGAGCAGAATGTCTAGTCCTAACATCCAAGCAGGGATGCCAAAATGAACAAAAGAAATTATGGACTAAAGAAAACTTAAGGAAAACTGTGTGCCTCATCATCTCTGTTCAGTCACTATGTATTGAATAGTAAAAGCATCCAGTTTATAAGAGAATTTATTTCTGTGTGAGTTTGAGAGCAGCTCCAGTAGCTCTCATATAAGAGGTAGAAATAGAAGATGGTTGTGGGGGGGATTGGGTTTTCTTTTTAAGTTATTATTTGTAGGCCCTCTGGTGTCGGTCTATTTGATGTAATGATTTTTAAAGATGTGTTTAATGTTTTTATTGTTTCCAAAGCTTTACAAAACAAAACTTTTTCAAGAGTTAAGTGATTTGATTTATGCGTTAGTAGGCAGAATATTAAAGGCTGTATTTGATTTCTCCCTCAACCCAGTTTTTAGTTTTGATGGTGAGAACTGCTGTTTGGAGTTTGTGTTGTAATTTTTACACTTACTATCACATGATTAATTGAACAGTGGATGGTGTAAGGCCCGTGAATATAATATTCATGATGATCTCATTGAGCACTCATTTAAACCACTGTAGGGATATATTTTTTCCATGCATAAGAATTTGTCAAACAGGTCAGCCAAATCATGTCTTTGTGGTCAACTGTTTAATGATGTGTCATGTAAACTACATCTTATTAAAGTTAGGTTTAATCCTCTTATGGCTAATATAGTTCAGTAGAACTATTTGGTGGAGTTTTTGTTTTGTTAATTGGTTTCTTAGCAAAAATGTGGTCTTTAGCCAAAACTTTAGGCCTAATCCTGCACCTATCAAAAGTAATGGTGAGTTTTGTCTTTTTACTATGGTCCAACATCTGACTCCTGGAAGGGGAGGTAATATATAAAGAATAAACTTGCGTTATTGAATGAGCAAAGTGACCTAAAAAAGACTGACGGTTAAATGAATGCTTATTGTGACTACCAGGGGCGGCTCCAGGCCCCAGCACGCCAAGCGCGTGGGGCGGCAAGCCGCGGAGGGGGCGCTCTGCCAGTGCCGCGAGGGCAGCAGGCAGGCTGCCTTCAGCGGCTTGCCTGCGGAGGGTCCGCTGGTCCCGCGGCTTCGGTGGACCTCCTGCAGGCATGCCCGCGGGAGGTCCGCCGAAGCCATGGGACCAGCGGACCCTCCGCAGGCAAACCGCCAGAGGCAGCCTGCCTGCCGTGCTTGGGGCGGCAAAATCCGTAGAGCCGCCCCTGTGCACTACTACGAAATACATTTAAAATTTAGAAGACATTCACTACTTGATAGTAAAACTTGTTTTAAAGTCTAGTATTAGGCATAAAAAATACATAGGCATTACTTCAATGTATCTATCCCCCAGGAGGAGGGATTACTGTAATGCTGTTTGGGAGTTGCACCTTTAACAACTGCCCAGACTTGTGATCAGAAGACCATAACATGATAAGAATCTGCACTGCAGTTATAAGACTTTATTTCTAGACACTATTGCATCCTTCTTTCAAATCATGTTACAATGAGAGGGAGAATACTTTTTGACATACTACATACAGTAATGCAACTCAAAGGCATTGTCATGTCTGTCTGCAGGGTAAATTTATGTAGGCCATATATGTGCTCTTGTATTTGACAAATTGTATAAATTTCAAATCATTATGTGAATTGATTTAATGTTGTACAATGTCATAATTGAAAAATAGTTGCTGGTGTACTCCAAAGATGAAAAAGCAGAGAGGGGCTTATTTTGTTCCATGTTGTTCTCAACACCTATGTGACAATGCAGGGTGAGTTCCTACTTCTACTTGCTTATGAAGTCTTGCTAATGGTTCCACCATGTATTTGAGTAATCTGGCCATCCCAAACTTGTGACAGTAAAAACTTCTTATAATGCCATCAGTTTATTAATATACAATACTTGTTTTGGCTGAGGAAATGTGCAGAGGAAATAACAGTCAAACCACATAACAGATTTCAGTAATCCTAAACTCTAACTTAAATGGTAATATCACATGGAAAGTGATTTGTAGAGCATTCTAGTGAAAAAGTATTGAAGTGTCACTTTAAAAGAAAATGTCACCTACAATAATGCATTTTACTTTAGATTTTCTTTTAACTGTTCATGTTGTGATTTTTCTTTAACTATGTTAGTATAACTGAGGTCAGTTTCTAGAACTAAGAAGGTGTTTGTTTTTATCAGAGGCTTATTGTGGAGTTCTTCCTGGAAAGTACAGTTTTCTTCTCAAATTTTAATTTAGTAAATTAAACAGGCATTTTGAGAGACATCCTCCAATGGTACAGTACAAGTTGTCATAGCTCCACTGAAGCTGCTGAAGCTCTAACAATTGACTCCAGCTGAGGATCTTATCCCTGGGTGTACTTGTAGCTTTTTCTTATTGCATTTTAAAACTCTTTGATATTTAAAGGGCCGGATAGCATGCCAGTGTTTGTTGATTAAAATGAGTAACTTTGCACCCAAAAACATTTGAGTTTTTTAATATTGTGCTGCACACAACCTTGGCATTTTGCACTAAGCAGTTTTCTTGCAGCATGCAGTAATATAAACTGAGACAACAACTTAGTACCACAATGATTGTTTTTACTAAAATAATGAAGAAAATACATACAAGAAAATACATTATCCACTAAAAGAGGCGTTGTGTGTGTGTTCTGTTTATGTCCCTGTGATAGTTATTGAAGAGAATACTTAGTAAGCCACTTTAAATGTCACATTCAGTAACAGTGTGAATCCTCACATCTAACAAGCGTGCAGTTCCAGTGTCCCAAATTGTGAATGATAATACAGTAATATATTGAGATTCTAATAAATCAGAGGGTTTTTAAGGGTTTCAAAACTTCAGTAGCATATGTAATATTATCTGACTAACATACGTACATATCATCCCAAATATTCAGTGCAGAAAAAAGGGTATTTAAGATACAACTCTTACTCAGTGGCAGTATTTCCTAAGTGCCATGGAAATTTGGTTTCCTGACATACCGAGTGAATACCAGTCAGAGGGTGACTACCATCCTTCTAATCTGTGTCAGTTATGAGAGGCTACAGAACCTGCTCTTGCAGAGAGTCTTGGATGGAGAGTGATCCCTTACAAGGAGACTGAGTTGGTATTTTATGCCTACTTCCTCTTTACTCCTCATGCGTCCTATAAAAATGATTTGGAGACGGCTGCACTGAGCCAGTGCTGTGCCTCATGGACCCAAAGCCTGTTTGCTCCTTTGCTCCCTGTTTCTACTCAGTATTGAGAGAACCTCATTCTCTCCCAAAACACCCAGGCAGGCATGAAAGGATGCAGCTGTATGGAAGGGAATGTTTGGCTTGGCTTTGGTTTGGGGGAGGTAGAAGAGGGAAATCAATATCTTCTCTAGCTCCCTTACCTTCCGTCCCACCGGGGGACTTCCTCTGAGTCCCTGTTCCTTTCTGGCTATTGCTGCCACTGCTTTCCTCTCACATTCCCCCTTATTATATTTGACAGCCTCATAGTGGTACTGATTGAACTATTCTAGGAGCCCCGTCAACTCCTACCCACAGCAAATCCGTCTCCATCCTTGTATCCCTCTTGCCCGCCCACCTCACCTTTCTCTAGTCAACTGATCTTTTAATATAAAGAATTTCTCTGTACTTGAATTGGCAGAAGTGTTTGAAATGGCCTTGGTCATAATACTGTAGAAGTACTTATATTCGTGATGATTAAAATAAAAAGTTGGATTTTTATTGCACAGTAGTAGAGAATTATATGTTTACAATGTACAATTGTTGCTCTAGGATAAAATGAAGGGACCTCAGAGAAGTTAAGAAGAGGGCCTTTAATAAGGGGATTAATGTAATCAAATAGCTCATTCAGGTCATTTGGAAGTATTGATGTGTGGAGGGCCATAGCACAGTTAAAGGCTATTGCTAAATCAACATCTGTACTGCGTGGGGAAACACCTGGAATTTCAGCCATTTAGTATGACCAAAGGGCCCTATCTTGAACTTGTTATTGGGGCAAAACTCCCAAAGGGCCCTTAAAGAGGGCCAAATAATTGTCATGGTTTCTTTCTAAGCTCCGCTCCTGTGTGGGTCTGCCTGTCTTGTAAGAGCATGTAGGCCTTGCAGAGCAAGGAAGTCATTTTCTGTCAGCTATCTTATCTTGATTCAGGGAGTCCATTTATTAATTGCCCTAGTGTACTGTGTATGTGGGTAATGCTTCAGATCACATAAATGTTTGTTTGGGATAGGTTTGATACATGAAGGGGCCACGAAAACTTCATACAAAACTGTTTCTTAGTCACAGTTTGTCAATGAGCTGAAAGAGTGCGGAAGAGAGGATAGGGAGGATATTTACAATTACTGTTAAACACACAGTGTTTTGCCACAAGCTAAATGTTAGACAAGTTACAAAACCTGACTTTCCCTGAAGAGGATACAAACTAGAAAGAATCCAGGATAATTTTTTTTTGGCAAACTGAAAGGAGGAAAACTGGAAAGGATGGTAGGGAGATATGAACAGAGCTTTCTGAATAATGGATTTTTATTTGCTGGCAATTCTCGGAAAAGAAATTAAAACCAACTTTAAAAATTAATTTTTAACATTTTTGAAAACTTTTAATAAAATTGAAGGAAACTTTAAAATGAAAAGTCATTTTGAACTGAAAAATAGAAGCATTTAATTTGGGAAAATATCAAAATGAAAGATGACTTTTTTCGACACTAAAAATACAGTAAAACTGAAACAAATTAATGAAACATTTCAGTGTTGCCGAATCTGTAACTTTGCTGAAAAAATGTTTTGGTCAAATAATTTCACCCAGCTCTATATCTGAATACCTTTTCCTGAGGTAGTAGCACTTCATTTCAGTGTCTGAGGCCCTGCTCCTGCAAACACCATAGTGAGCTTATGTTATAGATTCTAAGACTGGAAGGGACCTCGAGAGGTCATCGAGTCCAGTCCCCTGCCCTCATGGCAGCACCAAAAACTTTCTCTTGTAAAGTTGTATGAATATTTGCAGGATTGGGATCCAGTATTGCCAACTGGATCCCAATTCAGGTGTTCAAAAATTGTGATACTGACTTAAAAAGGATAAGTGGCTTTTCTTGGTGTTGTGCATTTTTTGTTGTTGTTGTTGGTTTTTATTTGCCTTCTGGCTTCTGAGCCTTTAGGGTGCACCCTGGTCACATTTTCAGGTTTTTCTTTGCAACTATTAGGGCTGAGATTCTCATGTAATAGCAAGCTTCTAAGAGAGTGGCGGGGGGGGGCAAAAATACAGATATCATGAGGTTTGTGATAAAATTCTGATAGATGGCAATCTTGGGAATGTAGGAATGCTTCCTCTGAAAGATCCAGTTCAAGTCTCCAAGCTTTGAAGCTGACAGGGAAGATAGTAATAACCTAGCCTATAAAACAAAGGAAATCTTGACCTGACTAGCTTTGGTATAAAGTTATAACTTGCCTCTGTTTTTTGCTAATATTGGAAATTAGGTACTCTAGTGAGAGTGTTTCAATCGTACAAAAACAAGCTCTATATTTATCTCCACATAACACACACATACCTTTATTTGAAATGTAAAAGGTAATGTTGCTTTGGAAGGACTATATTAAAATCATTTTGGGTTCTCTTAGTAGTTTAGATATGCTTCTCATCATCTCCTTCCCAAATATCTCAGGGGAAAAAAAGGATCTTATTTTAGATTGGTGCACTTGAACACTGCTATTGATGCTCTGTTCATGATATCAGTGGAGAGGAAAGATATTTTAGAGGCATGATATCTTAGAACTCATCAAATACTCAGCTTTGGGTACTTGCTGGTAGTGAAAGAGATGGTATTGGCAACTTGCAATTGTCATGAACTTGATGATGGTGGGGTTTTTTGTGTTTTTAACGTGTGTTACTAGCTCTGAATATCAGCTTTCATTTTTCTTAAAAGATTCTAGCTGTAATGATTGTAGAGAGAAGTTTCAACACATGAACCCCAAATACTACAACATCAGAAGATTTAAAAAAAAAAATTCTTAAAATGTCATGATTTTTTGTGGGGCCTGACTCATGACTATGAACACTTGGGGTTTGAAATACTTTGAAGATGGCATTTATTTAAAGTCAGGCCTTTTGGCCTTCAGTGTCTGCTGCCCAGTCTTACAGAATCTGCCAGCGAAAAGCTCAATTATTTTTTCCTTACTGAGCAATGTAATTTTCTTTAACACCTTCCAGTAAAGACACCAAAGCATTCAAATTTTATTAAAGTGAAGTTTTTCCAGTTTCAGATTTACATATGTTCAGCATATAATGTACATTTTCAATATACCGTGGTGAGAACTAGTTGCTAGAGTCATTTTGTTGCTAATGAGTCCTGCATGCTTGGCTTATAACATACTGCTCTGAAAATTGACATGCATAAACTGGTGTAATGGAGGCCGATCCTACAAATATTGTTGTTAATGTTGGCAGGTGTTCATGGTTAATATAGTGCTTTCTCTGTAAATAGCTGTTACTCTCTGGCAAGCAAGTAGTTTATGAAGAGTGGATAAGGTCAGGGGCATTGCTGCATATCAAGCAAGAGCAGGTGGGGTGAACCCAAATGCATTATTTAAAAGGAAATGGGTGTGACTTTTCTCCATGGGCCCAGAAGGTTGCTCTTGCTTTTCCAGTGACTAAAAATATGTACAGTCCTGCACTGAACCCCCCACCCCTACCCCCCAAAAATCCCCTAACGTTTAAAATCTTCCAAAATGTCTGGCCTGGACTGTTGCAGTGTGCATACAAGCTTCAACACGTACATAACTGAAATGGTCAGGAATGTGCATTGTGTATAATTTTGCTGAATCGGATATGTTAGATATGACAAATGACTCAATTTGTAGTAGATTAAAAAATATTTCAGACAAAAAGTAGGATTCAATGTCTCTCTAAGAAAAGCCTCCCTCTACCGCCAACGTAGGGGCTTGTTATTGCAAAAACTATGCCTAGTCAATGCACAAGGAAACAGTGTCAGTGGAGGGTCCCTCTGTCACTGGGCTTATTTGTATGTTTGTATGTTCTTTGCTGCTTTTATGTCTCTCTGTGAGTGTGCAGATGGGGGAAATTGTCCTCTTTTTTAAAAAAAAAATGAACAGGGTTCTGTTACATCCCCTCCTCCCCTTCCCCCCTCGCTACCAGTAACCAGTGGAAGATACAAAAAGAAGTGCTGGGCAGTTTGCCTTCTGGGCATATCCAGCAATCTAACAGTTTTTTGTTCCACCAGCCAGCTGCAGTACTTAAGTTATATTAATAGGCTACATTTGTGCCTGAAAACAGGATTTTTGCTATAGATAACTTAAATGTAAGCAGAATTGGGCCTTGTAGTATTTGGAGTTATAGACCTGAACAGCTTTAAGTCACACTGTTAATATTCAGAATGTTTTAGGATAATGTTGGGTCTCAACTTTTATCCTTCACTTCCTAGAGGTTGGATATTAATTTTTCTAAATAAGATTCAATTGCAGTTTTTCACTGTTGTGTTTAGAAAATGCCTAGGAAATTATCTGGTCCTTTTGAAGTGCTGGGCACTCTTAATGCCTATTTGACTTCAGTGGGCAGTTAAAGGCATTCAGTACCTTGCAGGGAAAGGCAAGGAGGGCAGAATTTTTAATTCTAGCCTCAGCTGGGATTTCCACCTGCATATTTTAATTTAGCAACACTTCCATTAGTTTTGCTGGATAAGGATTCTTGGATTGGGTCCTTAAACCATAAGTATCACATTTGGTGAAACTTTCATGTTTGCTCTGTATTTTTAGCTGCAGTGGCACCTCTCTTCAGATTTGGTTTGCACACTGGGTATGCTTTGATGCCTGCCAACTAAAATAATCCCCTTGGGACAGAAGGAAAACCAAAAAAAGAAATTCCCCATCTATTGCTGAAATTTAATCAATGGGTGGGGGAACCCAACATTTTAAAAACATATATTATTATTGTTGTCTTTGGGGCAAATGAATTGCTTGTTACCTCACAATTTTCGTGAGGTAGTCTGGTTTCTTCACTTCCTTTCGCTCAAGTGTTATGTTTTGTGGGCTAAAAATCCAGCACATTTTTGTGTCTCAACTTTCCCATGTAGACAAGGCCCAAGTAAGAGTTTAACATAGATCTGTTCATAAACTGACATAGTTAAACCAGCATAAACCGCTGCATGAATATTTATATTTCAGGTTGAGCTGCTAAATTTGGTTTAGTTTAAACCTGTTCCCAGTTAACTTAAACTAACCTTAAAAAAGCCTCTTACAGACAAAGAAGTGACCCCAGAAGCATTTCCACCAATGTAGCTATATCAGTTTAAATTTAGGTCTTTACTGTCTGTTGGTGTTGGTTGCTAGTGTCCCTGTAAAATAGATCAATTAGTTGCAACCACTTCATATAAGTGGGCAGCTCTGTCATTCATTGCTGTAAGTCTCTTGCTTTAGAGCAAGACCAGCTACACTCACAGGGTTGGTCTATGCTACAGTGTTCTGTCAGCATAGCTATGTCTGGCAGGAGTGTGAAGAGTGTGATCTCTGATGCACGTAGCTGTGCCAGCAAAAGCCTCTAGTGTAGATGCAGTTATACCCACAAAATTGCACTTTTATCTATGTAGCTTGTTTCATGCGCAGCTTGCGGAGGGGTAGGGGGGGAATAAGCATAGCTTTGCTAATATAAAACTGCAGTCACATTACCAGCCATTTAGCAGTTTAGTATACCAGTATTCTTATATTAATAGAGCACTCCTAGTGCAGACATTACCTTTCTCTTCACTGAGTCTAAGTGTTCAGGAATACCATTACTTCTATAATGGTTCTTTGTTTCTTCTGCTGTAGGAAAAATAGTAGTGCTGATATAGCAATGGGAGAGATTTTATTGTGTTTTAAGACTTTCTGTCTACTCTTCAAATGTGGACAGCAGCAGCATTCAGAAATAGCTCTGGGTAGGAGGAGCATTCTGCAGACCGGCATGCCTATATCTCTACCAAGTATCTCAGTTTGATTTAAATAGATATTTGCTATGGCAGTACTGGATATAGAAACTGTGAAAGCTAGCAGTGTTTACTCAGACCAGGTCTGCAACCACAAAACATGTAGGAATGTTGAAATAGGAGCGGGTAGGTGCAGGGATAGATATTGATAAATCTTGATCTTCTGAGAATAGCAGCCTAGAGTAGCACAAAACCATGTATTATGACCGATCTAAAGTTTTTTCATTCTTATTTTAATAAGAAATACATGTAATGGATGAGTCATGCTTACACCAGTTGTTCTCCCCTCCCCCCCCCCTTTGCTGTAGATAAAGCTCACAGTGTGATGGAACTCAGTCATCTACTACCCAGGCATCTGAATGTTAACTATAATTATGCATATACACAAGTAGAACCAGTATACATTGCCTATCTAGTGACTTCGCCATACATTTTGGAATCAGTTTTATAGTCTTGCTTCATGGGCTGCATGAAAATACTCAAACTAGAACTAATAAGGAAAATCTAGACTGAATATTAGGAAAATGGAAGCACTGTCACTTAGGACTCTTAAAACTTGACTGCACCAACCACTGATAAAACTGAATTACAAGAATAATTCAACATTGGGTGGGGGGCGGAAAAGGGAGATGGATTAACAGGTCTTTCCTAAATTTCTGTGGTATGATTATTGTACATAGGGCTGAAAGCACTGCCTTTTATTAAGGTAGCTATTCTAAGACTCATTTTTCAGTTTTATAGTTTTGCCAGACTTGACTCTTTGAGCTGAAATTGTCTATGCTGCATGTCTTCCGAAGGCATTTCTATTTTATTTTTGGTCTTGGAATACAGCCAATATGGTTCAGCTGTTTCCAAGAACAAAGCTAGAGAAAAATACATTTTTGTCCATGTTAAATCCTGATGATCGTTCCTTTGAACAGCTCCTAGATTGCCCCCCTCCCCCAAAGTCTTTAAAGCAGGGACTTGAAATTTGGCAGGGGACGGCCTTTGTGTCAGGGATGTGCCGTTTGCTGTCCTTGTGAAAATCTGCCCAAATTTGGCTGAGTTATATGCCTTTGAAAAATTGTAGTTCACACATGCTCAGTGAGACTTGCTAGAGCTGCATAACTAATTTCCTGAAGATTTTGCCCATACTAAGTAAACTCCAGCCTGGGGCCAAGGACTTTCTCTGCAATTGCTGCTCCAGGCTTGGCTGTTGCTGGCACTAATATTGAGAGCAGGAAGTCTGTATCTCTTGTGCTCTCAATACCTCCCCTGCTGGGTCCAGGCAGTAGGGAGGGAAACAGAGGGGACAAGACCTGAACCTGGTGGTGGTGGCAGGGAAGAGTTTGGACAAGGAGCCTGGGGTTGGGGATGAGACTAGGATTGGATGCTGGCTGGGGTGAGAATGAAACCAGCTGATTAACCATGCAGGTATCTCTGTGATGCTATATGATGGAGTCCCTGATTTTTTCAGTTTGCTGTCTTAAAAAACCTAATAAATAACAGAAAAAAAAACTTGTTAAAAGAATATTAAGGTTGCAAAGTAAAGCAGAAGTTAGGAAATGCAAGAGTTAAGGTTGCCCATGCATCCTTTATTCAGCCCCATTGTGTGTGTACATTATGATACAGACTTTAATTACATGATCACTTTCCATTTTTTTCCACAGGACACCTCCCCTGTTCAGTGCATAGGATGGATGGTGCTTAGTGAACAGCTATTCAATATTTTTTCTCCTCCTTGTTCAAAGTGTTGCCCTGACCTTATTTACTGCACACTATTCAAACCCAGCTCTGAAGACAGAACTATTAATTTCTTCATAGATATCTTTATGGTGCTCATCACTGCAATATTTGCTTCACAAACGTTAATGAATTAATGTTCACACCACCACTGTGAGGTGTGGGGGTGGTACTATCCCCATTTTATAGTTGGAGAACTGAGACCCAGAAATTAAGGTTGAAAGGATCCACTAGTTTTGGGTGCCCAATTTGAGGCCCCTAAGAATTGATGTTTCAGTTTATTTAGCATTGTATAGCAGTTTATGTTCAATACATAGCTCCTATTGACTTCAGTTGCAGCTGTGAGTGCTCAGCACTGCTCCAAATCAAACATGGGGGCTCAAGTGAGGCACCCAGAATATGAGGAACTCACAATTGATGCCCACTTGTGAAAAGTTTGGTTTAAGTGACATGCCCATACTTGCATAGGAACTCTGTGGCAGAGACAAGGGTAGATTTCAATTCCCCAGGACAGCATTCAGCTGCCTCAACCAGGAGACCTTCCTTTCTCTTACTGCAGTCCCCTGCCTCTTTCAGTACACACTTTCCAACTTTTGCAACTGGCGAAGCAGGGCTTGCAGGCAAGTCTCTTTCACTACAGAAGACTGATTTATCCCCAGAGCATTGACTTCTGTGCACTGAACGAGGCAGTGTGTGTGGGTAGAAATAGTATGTGATCATGCAGTTAAAGTCTGTGCGATAATGCAATATGCACAAGGGGGCCAAATCAAGGTGGCACAGGCAACCTTAATTCTGGCACTTCTTAACTTCTGAGCACTTAACTTTACAAACTTAATGTTCTTTTAACACTGGTTTTGTGTGTGTGTGTAATAGAATAATTACATTAAAACAGTGCAAAAAAGGAGAGGAAAAATTTAGAAGTGAGGTTTTATATTGCTTAGCATATGAAGTAGTACACTAGACAAAGAGAAGCAGAGGTCTTAGCGCTAACTTCAGATGGAAGTGGGCAGGTGTGAAACCTAAACATTTGCAGTTGCATGCACTAATTGTGGCAAACATGACAAACCAGCTTCTGTGCAACAAGAAAACCATTTGTGGGCAACTGGTTTAATCTCTTCAGAATGGAAATTTGGTGCTGTTCTTTCTGTGGGTGTTTGCAGACTTCTCTGCACTCCTGAAGAGGCAGGATGTAGCTGTAGCTGTGAAAAAGTCAGCTGAACCTAAAACAGGGTTTCTGTGACATCAGAATTGATTAGAATGGGTATTTCTTTTAGTGACAGGAAGAATGAGACCTTTTGCGTGATTATTAAGGGTCTTAAAAGGTAAAAGTACTCTTTCAGCTATATAGCTTTTAATTTGTTTTGGGTTGGGGTTTTCCCCCTCTTAGTATGTACCATATATACCTACAAAAGATCAAACTACTGAAGAACTCTTCCATTTAAAAAGAAAATCCCAAACCCCAGCCGTTCCACTGATTTATATTTAAAAATTAACCTGATGTCTCTATGGCTTACAAAAAGGGAAATGGGAAGGAAGACAAGTACTCCCACATAATGGCTATGCTAATCTGATTATTTTAATGATTGATGTACAGATTTATACTTGACGCTTATAGAGGAAAAAACAACAAAGTCAAGCACTCATGCCAGAATTAAGGTTGCCTTCCGCGTATGTATTGTGATGCCGCCTTTAATTACATGATTGCTATTTTTTTTCCTGATTGTTTCATTGATAGTTAGCTGAACATATTTTCAGTGACATTTTCATTGGGAATTCAGCATCCAATCTAGCTTCCATTAAAATCAGTGGCAGTGCTCCTTTGGAAACAGAATTGGGTCGGTCTATATGTATAAAAGAACAAACAAAAAATCAGCTAATTTGTTAGACTTCTATGTGGCTCAGAACAAGAGTCCAAAGGGAAAAGATATATTTATCTGGGTTTCTCATCACAGAATTAATAGAAGTTTTGTGAAATGTTCTTGTGCTGTTAAATGAACAAGATTTGGGGATACGCAGAGACTGGAAAAGATATTAAATGTTTTTTATTTGATAAGTGATATGATAGTAAAGAGCGTCTTTTGTATTTTAATTCACATTTAACATATTTAGCTTTTTGCCATTTATCCCAGTAGAATTTAAAGAAAGTAGATACAGTGCAGATGCTTTCGCACAATAGGTGGAAATACTGCAATCTATTACACTCCTTTTTTTTTTTTTTTTAAAGCAGTAAAAGGAAAATGCAACTAACCTAAGTTGCCTATTGCCATCATTTTCTCCAGCCACATTTTCCAGTGTCCAAGTGCTTTTTAAATTAAACAGGTCAGATTTCTCATGCTGCCGGGCCTTAGTTTAATTACTGAAAGGCCTTAGTTTAATTACTGTGAGGAAAAGTAATATTTGTGTCCCTAAAACTTTTGGGGGGTGGTCTTGGGTTGTGGGTGGTTTTATCTGTTTTACTGTAGTACAAATATTAATTTTTAAAGCTGTAAAATAATATTGTGCCTGCAGTACTTGCTTATGTTTCATATAAAAGCTTCTGGATCAGAAATCTCTGCAGGTTTGATTAAACACCTTATGCTGTGTAAGAAGGAAAACATGCCCTTTGCTAATTAGCATTTTCAAGCTAAGAAAAGCCAACTCTCTGTCTGGGCTCCATGTATCCAGGCTGCTGTTGATGACATTTTGAAGATCTGTGGCTAACAAAGTTTACATTGTGCTTGGAGAAAAGGTTACGATAAAGCCTCTTGATGTAGCTATTGAGTTGTTGGATACATCCAATTGCCTTTGTATAAACCACTAAGGATTTTGTAGTCCATTTGCTTATTAGAGCAAAATGAACCAGACCCTGAAGAAATACAATTTCTGTGTGTGTGTGTGTGAGATATATATATATATATATTTTAAAGGTTTTGGCATAGGAGTTGGTGTTAGCCCATTGCGGGCCCTAAGTAGGAATATTTTTGGGGCCTCCCCACACAACACATACTTACAAAGGGAATAGAGCTGCTTGCGGCCTAAGCAATTGCTTAGTCCACTTATGCCTAGTACTGGCACTGTTTGCATTATGTTAATTAAGTCTAGGAATAATTAGTTTGGAGCTTTCATTTAAACTATCTTTCTAAATGCCACTATTGATAGTATTTTGAAAGTGCCCTGTTCTTCATGGCTGTAACTGTAAAATGTCTGAATGCTGATTTCAGCATGTAAGTAGAATTGAAGTTAATACCCTAAGTTCAAATGGGCACATCCTATGACTGATTTCCTGCAGACACTACAGAACATCAGTCTTTTCCATTGTCACTCTGTGTGACCATTATAATGTAGATATTATAATCTACTTTCTGCCATTTCCTTTTTTCTCAACATTTATCATTTGGCTAGTGCAGATATTGACATTGCATGAAACTTCTATTATTTGCATGAAACCTCTGTTCTAGAGAAAACATCACCCAAAATACAGAAAGGGCCCAAAAGGCTGCATGTTTTAGCTTTGCATTTATTTTATATAGGTTTTAATATACTGGTTAACTGATGATTACTTTATTTCATTGTAGCAGTGCCGGGGGATGCTGTAATCATTTTGTGATGCATTTTGGACAGACTTATTGTCTGCTAAAAGAGCGTGTGAAGGAGAGATTAGAGCCATTCTTCATACCTTTTTTATTAAATAGTATGCTTGCATCAAGATCTCAGAAAGATGCTCTTAAGCAAGATTGCCAAGGTGTTGATGCTGGAGTCATGTAATATACTGCCCAAAACACACTGAAAAGACAGATGTACGCATTTGAAATTTTGCCTAACACTTGGAGAGCTGGTCAGAACCCCTTCACCAAAATGTTTTTTTTGTTTAGACATGTCTGTTTCCATGAAACTTTTGTAGGGAAGGCTGAAGGGACCTGAATCTCTCATATCGCAGGCCAGTACCTTAGCTAGAGGTGGCTGAGTAATGAATTTTTCAGTTCATTGGCAATTTAGAAAAGAAAAGAAATTATTTTGGATTGAACGAGAATTTGGGTTGAACAAAACATTTTTTTTAATTTTGAGCATTTTATAACACTTAATGCTATCTTTAGAAAACTAAAAGGAAATTTTGAAACAGTCATTTTGAATAAAAAAAAATGGAAAATGTTCAAATGAAACATGGGGTTTGGGAATTTGACTGAAATAATTCAGTGAAACTGACACACATTTGCAAAATGTTTTGATCACCAAATCTACATTTCTTGCCAAAAAAGTTTCAATCAAAAAATTTCATCCACATCTAACCCCAACCAACAACCAGTAGAATGTGATATGCCCATGCTCGTATACCTCTACTTCCCTGTCACAATTCCATTTTTCACAAAAATGTTCCAAATGTTTTATTTTTGGTCCAATGTGGAACAAAAACAAATTCTGAAACCTTAAAAATTGCAGTGAAATGGAATTGTCATCATCCAGTCAGCTCTACCCACAACTTTTTCTTCAGAAATTAGAGAATAATCTATAGCTAGGAATCTCTGTATTTTGATTGAGTTTTTGCTGCAGTTCACAGCATCCTAATTTATTCTTAAGCAAATGTAGCATTCCCTGAACCATGACCTGGAGTTATTGTTAAGAACCACAGCAGTTCTGACACTATACACAAGAATATCCTGTGTCGTGACAGACAACTTTACACTAGGAATGTGACTGGGATCACCAATTATTTTGGTTACTAGAAGAATGGGCTTTAAGTAATAGCCCATAATGTTTGACAAATCCGAACATGATGGCTTCAGGCCTGTAACAGAGGGCCCAGGTTTCTCCTGTAATCAAGACAGCAACACTCTGATTGCTAAAGTCTTCCCAACTTCCTGGGTGGTGCCTCTAATCTTAGGCTCTTAAAACTTTAAATGTGTATATATAAAATATGGTCCTCCCTACATTGAGCTCTCACTTAGCTGCTTATGTTACTTTTTAATATATATTTTTGTATTAATTGGGGTGGGGGGAAGTCCAGAGCTTGGAAGGACTTGCCCCTTCCAGCTGCCTGGGCTAAAATCCTCACTGTGGGATGACTGGTTCCTCTCAGAGCTTGCAGACTTCTTCAAAGGAATATGGTTCCAAGTGGCTTAATAGACAGTATGCTAAGGACCACCTGCCAAGAAAACCCACAAATTAAACCCCTGCTGGTCCTGCAAAACTGCTGAAATGCAAACACCAGTACTGGATTGACTTCTAGAACCAGTTAGAAATTGAGGGGTGCTTTTGGCCTAGTTCATTTTCAAAGGGTCAATATATCCTGTCACAGGGTCTATCTATTTGTTGCTAATTTACTCCATAGCTAGATTAGCAATCTAAAGGTGAAAGTGATTATAGTCTCTTACCAATATTCTGAGCCTTCTACTCTCTGTTTCTGTTAAACTGGTTTGAAGGAATGTTTCACTGTACCTGTGTTCTGGGCAACCCAGTGACGTGAAAGACACCAGGACGCTACTCTACACACCAGAGAATTCGGGCCCTACAGAACATAAGAACGGCCATACTGGATTGGACCAGTGATTCATCTAGCTCTGTATCCTGTCTTCCAACAGTGGCCAGTGCCAGATGCTTCAGAGGGAATGAACCGTACAGGGAAATTATCCATCCCCAGTCATCTAGTCCCAGCTTCTAGCAGTCAGAAGTTTAGGAACACCAGGAGCATGGGGTTGCATCCCTGACCATCTTGGCTAATAGCCATTGATCGACCTATCTTCCGTGAACTTAACTAATTCTTTTCTAAATGTTAATTTCTTTTCTTTTGGCCTTCACTCACAACATCCCCTGAAGAAGAAACAAGCGAGACCATCTAGACTCTAGAAATCACTTTTATTTCTTTAGGCCATGTGTAGCCTTCTGTAGCATCTTCCAGACTGAGAGGGAGCTGGGCAGTAGAGCTGCTCAGGAGCTCTCTTAACTGGAGCACATGGGGAGAACCTCATGGCTGACTTGGGTGGGAGAGGGAGAGAATGCGGGGTTGGAATTTTTAAAAACAAATAGAGATTGAAGGTGAGCTTTTGGGAGAAGGATGGTGAGACAGAAAACATAAAGGGTGCGACAGATGGCAGGGCTGTGAAAGAAAGGAGAAGCAGGGAGCAACACATGTTTGAAACAAGCAAAAGGTGCAGCAATCTAGAATGGGAAAGAACAAGTGGTCTGAAGCCAAGAAGGTGAAAGAAGGCTTTTACAAAAGCATGGGACCTAGTAACTTCATTGAATTAAAAGTTGGTTGACATTATTATTATTATTAAATACAGTAATAAACTGCTTTATATGGCAGCACAAGAGGTGAGACTAGACTGAGATAAAAGCAATGAAATTGGAAGAGAGGGAGATTGAATGAGGACAGAGGAGGAAGAGTGAGGGATGAGCGAAATGGAATGAGACAAGACTGAGCTACAAGGGAGAAGAGAAGAGGTGGACATGGATTGAACTCCTAAGTGATTAATGAGTAAATGGAGAGTATCTTGTTAAAAAGATGAAGGTGCTGCACTTGTTCATTTAGTGAAAGTTTAATATTTACTAGATATTCCCTTTTCTCGTGTGTGAAGAATATTGGTATTAACCTGGGATCCTGGTTAAGTTCCAGTTCCACTAAGTATATCCTGCATCTTCAGCTGTACAGTGTTCTTCACTTCCTCTGTTGAGTTGCTGTGTTCTGCCTTCACTTCCTGTGTTAAAAATAATTGCTGTGTTCCACCTTTCTACCTTTCATTAATTAAGTCATGACAGTGTCCTTGTCTGTCTTCCAGGAGTGTTTAGAGAATTGATATATGTAAAATGCTTTGGGATCCAGGTTGTAGTGCTATAGACATGCAGAATCATATTACAGCAATATGAAAATCATGCTTGAAATAGTTCCAGCTCTCTTCCTACCCACTTTAGGGGGTACATTTTCAAAAGGTGCTTGATTAAAGGGGTTAGGGGACTTAGCAGTGTAACTCAATCAATGGGAGATGAAATGGAAGTTGGCAATCACACTACTTCATTGGTATGTAGATATAGAGGAAAGTAAGGTTGTAGGATGTGGGTAGGAGAGTGAGACAATGGGGAAGTGCTCTGGGGTGGGAGTGCTGCTGTGGAGTGAAGAGGGAACGCCTTCACCGAATTCAGGACAGAAGTCCTCTGGGATTCATGTTCAAATAGCAGGAACAATATTGCAAGCTGAATTGGGGAGGAGTGGTATCTGTTAGGCGTATGGAATGTGACCTGGTGGGATGTTGGAGGGGTCAGGACTGTGCATGGTGAGCAAATAAAAACAGTCCACTTTCCTCTGTGTTCTGCAAGATGGCAGCTTCCAGGGATTAAAAACCTGACTTGAAACAATGCCAGAGTTATGCACAACTATAGAAAAGTTGAAACTTCTGCAAGTGTTTAATAGCTAATATGAAATGTTTTTAAATTTGCCTTTAGAATGGATCCCTTGCATCTCTAACTTCCTATTACCTAAAGCAGCTTAGCAATTTGACATTTGTTGTATTTTCACAAATCAATATGTAAATTCATTTACTACGGTGTTCAGAGCTGATGCTTGCATTTCAGTCTAATATGGAGAGAAAACTGCCATTACAAAGTAAGTTTGTCTAGTTGTAGAAAATTGATCTCTTTCTATACCCTCAAATTGTCAATAGCCCACAAAAGGGCAACATTGTTGGATGACAGGGTAAAAGGGCAAGCCCTGCTTTTCTGAACCACAAGTGTAGAAGAGGTACCCTGGCTATTTATTGAATGTAATAAAATGTGCATTTAACACAGCAGCATCGCTGTCCAATGGTATACATGCACATGAATGAAATGAATACATGAATGAAATGCTCACAGTGAAATATCATTAAACTGTTGCATAATTTAACCATTATAGAGTGGCAGATATTAATGATTTTTTTTCTAAATATCTTCATGTTAAAATTTTAAGTTAATCCCATTGGAAAATAAACTAACTTTAGGCAAAACATTTGTTTTCAGGAAAGAGGGGGGCATTCTGCTATTTCAGGAGATGGGAAAGGGATGAAGGGAAAAGTGATATACTAGATCAGAGATGGCTGGAGGCAGGGATGGATCTGCCATAGAAGCACTGCAACACTAGCCCACCCAGAAAAATGAGTACAATTAGAGTTTTAAAAAAAAAAATCTTCCTTCACTCTAATTCTGTCCACCTCTCAGGTTTTAATTTAACTTCGTAGCTCTTCCAGATGAAGGATCCATGCGAGGGGCAGCTGCTCCAGAGATGAGATTCTATAGTGCTCTTCAGGAATAGCTCTGAAACAATGGCAGAAGACGGAAGGGAAATTTCAAAAATACACTTAATAAACTTTGAACTATGGCTACCTCTGGTTAGAATATTTTATTGCTACTGTGATTTGTGCTATGAGGATGCCGAAAAAATGGTGACTCTTCCTACCTGAGAGAGTAGGTGTCAGATTCTGGCCTTAATGCATAAGTCTAGCTCTGACTTAAATGTAAGGCCAGTGCAGGCAGGGTTTGGCTCTAACTGTAAAAATTACCATCTGCCAAACTGGGCAGGGACTTGGTTTGTGGAGTTTTTTCATATTTGTTCAGGTGACCATGGTTTAAAAATTTACATGTACGACTTTTAAATGTTGGCTGTGCTGCAATCATTTTCCTTTCTAACTGAAACATGATAGAACTACCTCAGTCATTGAGCTGTAGACTCCTGGAAAAGTGCTTACACTAGTTAACGATTGTTAAATGTATTTAAGATAAAACTGAGGAGAAATATACAAATATTTTTGCATGTGACTAAAAATTCTTGCATATTGAATCTGATTCACTAAAAGCATAAAATGTGTACTGAATAAAACAAGTCCTCGAGCATATATATGCTATAAATACTTAATCTCATTAGGGATTTTACAGCTACTGTTTCTATTAATGGCAAATGAAGTTTACTGATTAATTCTCTTGTGCACTAAGGTGAGAATATGGCTTTTCAAATGGAAACAAAGATGCTGTGCAACATTGCATAATATATTTTGTACAAATAGTTTGAATCCTTAATGAATTAAAGCCAAAATGTGTGGATGAAAATCTGCTAAAGTGTCTTAGACATTGTATGTATAGTATTTAAACTTCTGCACAAATCCTTAAAAATATTTCAGTGTTCACACTTCATTTCAGAATCTCAAAGCCTTTCAAGAACATTTATTAAGCCTTACAGTGCCTCTGTGATGCAGATAGTATACCCAATTTAGTGATGCAGGAAGATGTGGGTGCAGTACCTCCCTTTATGATCAATGGCTGAAGTGGAAATATAACCCCCAGGAGTCCTAATTCTATCCCTTGCTTTTCACCCCATCCATTCCTGTAAAACTAAAGTGGAAAGGTATTGAGAAACAATGGTCAGGGTAAGAGGTTTGGTTGCCTTTGAAATGGAGTTTCACCATAAGAGCATTCACTATTGGGTTTTACCGAACTTATAAGAGGGTAAACACATAAACTGCACTAAAGTAACATTAAGTTTGCAAGATTAAGGACTCAAAAATTTGGGAATGCCAGGCACATTCCTGACACGAAGGCAACCTCCTCCCACCACCTGCCATCGAATTTCAAGTCCCTGCTCCAAAGCATGGAGGTACCAAAGCTTTTTCAAAGAAAAGGTCTCTTGACCTTTTTCATCATGGGCAAAACATCATATTTTTCCCTAGCCTCATTCTCAGAAGAAGCTGAACTATTTTGGCTAAAATTTTCCAAAAAATTTAGTCTGGGGCCGTCACTCACATGAAGAATTTTAACCCAAATCATTACAGTTTCCCAAAGTTATAAAATGGGAAATGTTGGGTACCCTGAATATGGTACTACCAGTCCTACAAAAAGCATGGAGGTCTCTGGTGCCAGCTGAAAGGGAAGATGGTGGATGGCTAAGATTTTTAAATTTGCCATCCTGGGATTTTGGGGTACTTGTAATACAGAGTTTCTCAATATGCACTGTACTTTGGTCACATTGTTCACATGTGTGTATCAAGGCTGTGAACAGCTAAAAGCAATAGAAAACAAATATATACAAGAGGGTTGTTAGTTTCTCTTGGAACTGTACCCTATTTTGGTTGTCTGACTCTTGAAACTGAAATTTCCACCATATTGCATATGTATAAAGGGGTTGTGAGTTTGTGTTTTGTACATATGAGGATGATGCAGAAAATCAGTGAAGCTGAGAGACTGCACTGCAGTCTTTGTAGACTTGGTGGTTGGAATGAATGTTCAAACTATAAAAGCACAGCAAAACAAATGATAAATATCCTGCAGGTGAGACTTCTGTTACTGTGCTAGTAGTTTGGCTTTAGACATTAAACATGTTTTTTATTATCAGGAGGTAGCCGTGTTAGTCTACAGCCACAAAAACAACGAGTCCGGTGGCACCTTAAAGACTCCCGGGGACTGGCTGGCTCACTACAAAAGTAACTTTCCCTCTCCTGGTATTTACACCTCCTCATCAATTATTGGGAGTGGACTACATCCACCCTGTTTGAATTGGCCCTGTCAACACTGGTTCTCCACTTGTAAGGTAACTCCCTTCTCTTCAGGTATCAGTATAATAATGCGTGCATCTGTAATTTTCACTCCATGCATCTGAAGAAGTGCGTTTTTTACCCATAAAACTTATGTCCAAATAAATCTGTTAGTCTTCAAGGTGCCACTGGACTCCACATTGTGGTTTTTATATTTTTTTAATTGAATCTAAATTCACCCCTTCCCTAAACCACCATTGTATATCTGTTTTATCATGTCTCATATTCATCAACTGAACTCAAGCTGATTTAATTTATTTGTTTTTAGCTATAGATTTTTTTTCTTTAGCTGAGCTATAGAGTGTTGCTAGAGCACTTTGCACTGCGCAGACTATTTGAGACATGGTGTCATTCTTGCTGAGAAATTATTTTACTCAACAAAATTTGTACCTTAGCTTTTACTTGGGGTCATGTCATCCCTAATTTTCTTTGGAGGGCTTGATTGGAGCAGAAAACTTGCTCTCTTGGTACATCATCAGTTTGGAAGTAGGCAGTTGAAGTAATGCAGCAGTGTCACTCAGTCCAGTAGAAGCACTATTGTTTTGAACTTCAGTCCGTTTTTCTTTACAGGGGTGGAGAATAAGGCGGGGTGGGGGAGCGGGCTTGGTGATGGGGGTGGGGGGGATATGGCTTTGTGGAAGGGAATGGACCAAGCCAGAGGAGAGCCACTCTCCTGTCAACATCCCCCCTGGGTTTTAATGAGAAAGTGAACATCAAGATATAGGAACACAAGAATTGCCATACTGATCAACCCAAGGTACATCTAATCTTGAATCCTGACTGCAACAACGACTGACCCCAGTTGCTTCAGAGGAAGATATAAGAACTGGCACATGTGGGATAATCTGCCTTCCCTGCCACCCGTAGCTCTCACTGTGATCTTTAATAGTTAGAGACTCTTTTAAGCCCTGAAGCACAGGGTAAACCTTCCTTCCAGCATTCTGTTAGCACTAATTATGCTAACTCTGGATACTCTTATTGTCCATACAAATAACCAGTCTCTCTTTGAATCTATAAATTCTTGGTCTCAGCTACTTCCTGTGGCAGTAGTTCCCGTCTAATTACATGTTGTATGAGAGAGTATTTTTCTCCTCAGATATGAATTTGCCACTTCTGAAATTTCATTGAATGGTCCCGTGTTCTTGTGTTATGAAATAGTTCAGGAGTATCTGTCCCCCGCCCCTTCCCTAAACCACCATTGTATATCTATTTTATCATGTCTCATATTCATCAACTTATTAAGGTTAAAAAAAAATTCAATCTTTTTCATATGAGTGTTTTTCCAGGCTCTTGACCATTCTCATCTCCCTTTTCTGGAGCTCCTCTAAATCTGTAATATCTGTTTTGAGATGAGGTGATCAGTACTAAACACAGTATTCCAGATGAGTCTGCATGATTGATTTTATCCAAAACATTACAATAGTGTTATTCATCATCCTATTGCTCATGTATCCTAACAACTTACTCGCTTTTTGACCATAGCTGTGCATTGAGCAGCTGTCTTTGTTGAGGTGTCTATAGGTCCTTGCTGGACCTGATATAGTTAATGTAGAACCCTGTAAGACTTTGAGATATTCACAGGCTAGTTGGAAAGAGCCCCTGCTTCCTCCACTGGGGCCAAACACCACTTCTGTGGTTCTGTGGCTACCAATTTTTATCTTAACCCTGTCCCCTCCTTGCAGGTTTTTCCATAGGAAAGCATTATCTGGACCTGAGTTCTTATCTTTTGTTTCCTTAATTTTTGTGCACCTGTAGAGCTCCATGAATTCATTGTGATTTCAGAAGTGTAACTGAAAGTATAATTAAACAGTCTGATCTGCAGAAATGGGATTTGGGGTAGTAGACATCTGTCATGCTGTAAGAGGTTTAAGATACAAATATCTTCAGAATGGAATAGACACATCTTCTCTGATACTGTTGTCTGATTCATAATGCTTCTAAAATGTGGTGTGGTGTGGAGAGGAAATGACCTGTCTCAGACCAATCACAGGATCAGTAAGTTAGACCAAGGCATTTGCTTATAAATGGAAACACTCCAAGTATTCTCTGTTCATTACTAGTTCTCAGTATTGCCTTCCAGTATTGTGTGGATTTCATAAACAACTGCCTGCTTAAATGGATACACAATTGAGAAGCAAGCCAAGTGCTTCCAAAAATGATCTTGCTTTGGGTAGAATAGGTTTTAATTCCTATGGTCCTATAAATAAAGACTGTGGTCAAAACTTCAAAAAGACTTTTTTCTGCTTCAGAGAGAAGCTTATTTAGCTTTAAAAATAATTACAGGGCAAACATAACTGTACTCTGTAATTTTTTATGGATGAAGTTAAAATATTTTTAGCCGTTTGAGAGCTGTTTGATAAAATGACAAAACTGTACTTGTGCTATGTATGTATTTCACCAACTCCAGAGTCCATAATCATACTAGACAGTACTGTGATTGTACATTGTTTTGCTTTTTAACCTGACTTCCAATGCTTTGATAAATTTGTATTGAGGTCTAAATAACCTATGCAGGAATTCTCTGCTTCCCTCTCTCCCCTCCCCTATCAATTTTGATTACTTTGTTGAAGTACACAAAAATGGTGGTTTTTTGCTTCTTGTGTCTCGGGGAAACCATGTTGGGGATGGGGAAGAAAACTATCGGTGTGATATTTCTGTGAATCTGAAAGTGAAACTTTAGATTGCTAAAAGAATGTGCCTATAGAATCTCCAAGGGGGCATCCTTTTTAGTTGATTTTATTATACCGGTAGTTCATAATTCATATAAACCTTGATCACCAAACTAGCTGTGTCATGGCAAGTCAGTTTTATTTTTAAGATGAAATTGGTTAACTATTTTATCTATATTAACAAGGGATGTTGATTAATCACAGTTAACTCACGTGATTAACTAAAAAAAATCATGATTAAAAAAAGTAATCGTAATTAATCGCAGTCTTAATCACACTGCTAAACAATGAATACCAATTGAAATTTATTAAATATTTTTGAATGTTTTCTAGATTTTCAAATATATTTTAATAACAGAATATAAAGTGTACAGTGCTCACTTTATATTATTTTTATTACAAATATTTGCACTGTAAAAATGATAAAAGAAATAGTATTTTTCAATTCACCTTGTACAAGTACTGTAGTGCAATCTCTTTATCGTGAAAGTGCAATTTACAAATATAGGGTTTTTTTGGTTACATAACAGCACTCAAAACAAAAAAATGTAAAACTTTAGAGGCTACAAGTCCACTCAGTCCTACGTCTTGTTCAGCCAATCGCTCCAACAAGTTTGTTTACATTTACAGGGGACACTGTTGCTCACTTCTTATTTACAATGTCACTTGAAAGTGATAGCGGGCGTTCACATGGCGCTTTTGTAGCCGGCTTTGCAAGGTATTTACATGCCAGAGATGCTAAACATTTGTATGCCCCTTCATGCTTCAGCCACTGTTGCACATGAAATGCTTCCATGCTGATGACGCTCATTAAAAAAAATAATTTGTTAATTAAATTTGTGACTGAACTCCTTGGGGGAGAATTGTATGTCTCTTGCTCTGTTTTACCTGCATTTTGCCATATATTTCATGTTATAGCAGTCTCGGATGATGACCCAGCACATATTCATTTTCAGAACACTATCACTGCAGATTTGACAAAATGCAATGAAGGTTCCAGTGTGAGATTTCTAAAGATAGCTACAGCACTGGACCCAAGGTTTAAAAATCTGAAGTGCCTTCCAAAATCTGAGAGGGACAAGGTGTGGTGCAAGCTTCCAGAAGTCTTAAAAGAGCAACACTCTGATGCGGAAACTACAGAACCTTGAACCACCAGAAAAGAAAATCAGTCTTCTGTTGGTGGCATCTGACTTGCATGATGAAAATGAACATGCATTGGTCCACACAGCTTTTGATCATTATCAAGCAGAACCAGTCATCAGCATGCATGCACGGCCTCTGGAGTGGTGGTTGAAGCATGAAGGGACATATGAATCTTTAGTGCATCTAGCACGTAAATATCTTTTGACGCCGGCTATAATGGTGCCATGTGAATGCCTATTCTCACTTTTAGGTGACACTGTAAACAAGAAGCAGGCAGCATTATCTCCTGCAAATATAAACAAACTTCTATGTCTGAGCGATTGGCTGAACAAGTAGTAGGACTGAATGGACTTGTAGGCTCAAAGGTTTTACATTTGTTTTATTTTTGAATGTATTCTTTTGTATATAATTCTTCATTTGTAAGTTCAACTTTTATGATAGAGATTGCATTACAGTACTTTTATTAGGTGAATTGAAAAATACTATTCCTCGTGTTTTTTTTATAGTGCAAATATTTTTAATCCTAAATAAATATAAAGTGAGCACTGTACACTTTATATTCTGTGTTGTAATTGCAATACATATATTTGAAAATGTAGAAAATATCCAAAAATATTTAAATAAATGGTATTCTATTGTTTAACAGTGCGATTAATTTTTTTAATTGCTTGACAGCCCTAATATTAAGTGAAGCGGCATTCCCTGGGCACCATTAGCTTTTGGTCTTGCTAACATGAAGTCTGTGAAATTGCTAGTATTTGATACTGTCCATCTTGACATTGTTGACGGCAGCTCCTCCTACACCGAAGAGTTCTGCCTCTTCTAAAAACACACTAGAGTTCTTAATTTAACCAGCTTCATTCATTGAGGTGGAGCAGGAAATATACAGATACAACAAACAGATCTAGCTGTAAATTTAATTACTTCTGACAGATGTTTTTTCATTGAATTTGAGTCATTTTACCAGAATTCTGTATTGGGAGATAATTGGGGAAAAGCATTCTGACAATGTTGAAACAGGCTTTGATATTTCATTTTGAATAAACATTTGTTTGGTGTTTTCTTATTTTGTATTATGTTAGCTTGCAGCACAAAATAAAAAATGAAAACAAAATTAAACATTTTAGTTCGTTGAAACAGTGTTTCAGTCAACACCAAAACATTTTGTTTAGGAATTTTCCTTCACAGAGAATTTTGAAATTTTTGGTTTTGGAACAGAGCCATACTTTCAATTCTTGGAATCCTTTGTGCAACAGAACTTCCATCCTCCATGAAGCTCTAGTATTAAGGTTGTTAGTGACTGAAAGCTATCTGAAGTTAGTTGATCTGTCCGATTGGTGCTGGACATGTAGCCCATAACAGCTAGCACCCTTATTGTCCACTAAGGATGGAATGGGCATGGAGAGGCCTATAAGTAGTACCGCCAAGTAAAAGTGAAGACACCTTGATTCGGGCAAGGATGAGAGAGACTGTTCTGTGGATAAGCAGAGGTTAAATCTTTAGCTAGAGCTGCCAATCAAGCAAAATTAACAAGACCTGTTGTTGACTAGGCGGTGTGTTCTGTTTCATGATTTGTTGAAAGGGAAGACTTGTGTTTCCTATATAACATACAAACTGTGTAGTGAAGTGTAATTGTGTGGAAGAAAGCTAGCAAAACAGTGCTGTCTAGCTTGGTTGTGTTAAGAAACATGAATTCCTAAGCAGCCAATGTGTGTTAAGAGATTCCTCGGGATTCTCAAGCACTTGTATTTTCCTAAGAGAGTTGTCTTCTTGTTGCTGCGGTGATCTGGGCAATCTTGACTGTCTGATAATTAGCGCTCTCATTTGTCCTTTCTCCTGGTTATTCCAGTATAAATCGTTCCTGAGAAGCAAGATGAGCCTTACATTCTAGCACACACTCAAAATAACTGCTCCATAATAAATCAGTATCTTTTCACACTGTAACTCTTTAACCCATGTCATGGAGTTGCATCTCAAGATCATAACTTGTACCTCAGTGTGCATAATAAAAGATGGTAAGAAGCACATCTACAGCACTGTTGAGTAGCACTTAAAAAGCACAAGGTAGAGTCTTCGTTAAGAATAACCTAGCAGTGCTTTAGCAGTTCTGAAGCATGCTGTCTTGTCACTATCAACTGGAATTTACAAATAAAGCTAAGAAAAATTATCAGAGTCATGCATACTAGGCACATTGACATGGGTATGATGTCAGCCACAAGCAAACAGCTATAATTTTGTTTTTTCTTAAATGAATCCATAATTTTTATTAAATATATTTGTGCTCTTTTCAGTACCTCTAACAGTAGCTATGCCTGATGTTTAAGGCTACATTCAAATAAAAATTCTGTTGGCATCTGCACTAGACAGCGGAAGCTTTGAAAAATCTTTTGGAGGCTTGAGGAGATTTCACAACACAAAACCCAGGAGGATTTTTCATAATTGAATTTGACCATCAATTTTCTATTCAAAATAATTTTGGCATGTAATCTTTATTTTCCAGAATTTCACTAATAAAGGCCTGATCCTTGCAGGCCACCTACATGCAAATTTCCAGTTACTTAATGAGATTTCCCTAGTCAGAGTGACTGCAGAATTGGCCCTAATTTATGCAACATAAACATTCAGAATTTTTCCAAAACCAAAGACTGTCACATAAACTGGTCTTCAGTAGATATATTTGAATTGCTTCCTCTTTTTAGGTAATTGCAGTGGAAATGACATACTGTTTATATGAAAAATGTTTTAAATTGTAATTCTTGTATGTATTAAGCCATGTGTTTTGAAACTGCTTCCTGTTGTACACTTATTCCAGAATTGAGGTTTTAAATGGTTTCAGTGTGATTTGTTTTTGTGTCTTTTTGGGTTTAGTTTTTAAAGGCCTTTACCTATTGCATGTGTCTGATTTTTTTTTAAATGAAAAGAAATGTTGAGTGATTGTATAATGAAATTTAACTGAACTCTATGTAGTTAGAGAATATAATTTTGTTTTTTTAAATTTAACTAATTTGATAAGCAAAATTAAGAGGAATTTAAGTTTTTGAGACTTCTTTTCTATCAATTTTAATAAATGAAGTTTCATCCTCTTTCAGTTGCTTTCAACTGAGAAATTACCTTTTAGGATACTTGCTATAAATGAACAACTGCTGAAAGTTGCAGAAAAACTGACTAAAGACAAGCCATTGATTTGTGCTTTGTTTTACCTATGTTTAAGACTAAAATAAAATGGCAGCTTGTAGACCCTAGGAGAAATAAAAGTTAAGTGTCCATTTAACACCATAAGTCTAGCTCTGATGTATGCTGTCAAAAATACTTTAGGACCTTTTTTATGCTTCAGGGTTTTTGGTGCAGTGGCTCAGTTATCTCTGTTGCCATTATCAAAAGAGTTAGTGCTAAGAAGTTAGTATGAACCTTGATAGAGTGTTGTGAGCATGTACTTACATTAATGCCCCAGAGAGTAAAAACATGTAACATTATAAGACCTTGTAATGTAACTCAAATTAAGAGTTTAACTCAGAGTAGCCAAGGTTCTTCTCCAATACTATCTCTTTTAAAAATGTAGCCGCTATAGACCTAATTTGTGGCTTTTCTTGGAACCCTCTCCAATTTATCAACATCCTTCTTGAATTGTACACCACAGAACTGAATATAGTATTCCAGCAAGTCGCACCAGTGCCAAATATAAAGGTAAAATAACCTTTCTACTCCTACTCGATACCCCATCTCATCTTTCTCTCTCTCTCTCGTCTCCCAACATGTTGACACGCTGAATGGTGGTGCGTCTCCCAAACAGAATACTGATTTGGGTGGGAGCAGGGAGGGAAGAGAATAGGTGCATGCACACATGAGACAGAGACCCTGGCAGGCAGGAGTTGCAGGTAGCTCCTGAAATAGAGAGGGATGGGAGGGTGGCACACAGGGAACTTGTGGGAGGAATGGAAGGAGTCCCTGGTGTCTGCAGCAAGCTCTGCATACTGAAGCTAAAGAGTGTGTGATAGAAGTAGTTAAATTCCTGAATGTATGTGATTGTGTTTAGAGGTGAAAGAACATGCATACATCTTTATGTAAAGCAGAGGAACACCCTGAGGATTAAGGAAGACTTTATCGGTGACACAGTTCACATTTGGCTAGAAACTTCTATGATAGTTCAGATTCTGCAGCATAAAGCCATGACTGCTAATTTTAAGACTTGCAGAATGCAAGACAGCATAATAAACCACCAGTTTTAGTGAAGAGCCTAATCTGGATTCTTTGCCATTCTTTTTTGAGTCTTTAGAACTATAGAAATGTTGGGGCTTGACCTAAAGCTTGTTGAAATGAATAGAAAGATTTCAATTTGACTTTATTGGGTTTTGGATCAGGCCTTTAGAGCAGAACTTTCTCAAAGCAGTATGGTGTCATAATACTTTTCCTTGGCAATTCTTTAAAAGCAGCGTGTATAGAAAGCACACATGGCTATTTTCAATCTGGTTTAATTTGGGAATTTGTACTTTGACAGTTAACTGATCTTTTTGTCTATATTGTTTGCACCTATATATGCAGTGACATCACAGGCTGCTGAAGAATAGATTTGAAATGAAATCTTTGGGTGTGCTTTTTGAGAGTTCAGCTGCAGATGGGCAGTTCCTTTCCTGTGGAAATTATCAAGGGAGAAAAAATCAGTCTGCAGCTTAGGAAACTCTCTAGAACAGGGTCACAAATGATTTTTTTTTTATCTAGAATCTTATTGCACTTTACTTTTTTAATGAGTCTATTGATGTCTGATATGTTTGTTCTGAAGGAGAAGTAAAAGTTTTCATAGGATATAGTTGGCCCAACTTATTGTCTGTTTTTATATTAAGGCCCAACCCTATAGTCAAAACCAAAAGGCAATGGGAATTTAATAAAATAAAATGCAGGATTGAACCTCACAGCAGCTTCGTGGAGGGAGAGAGAGAGTGTATCTCTAATTCAAACCAATTTTGTTAAGGCTTATCTTACAAAACTTTTGAACTGTTTATTCCCACTTGGTCAAAGTTAATTGCTTAATTTGTTTTCATTTTTAACTCAACAGCTTTCTGTCAGCTAAAGCCATATTTTCTTAATCCCTTACCATTCCAGTAAATGTTCAATAAGTTTGGCAAATTACAGGTTCATCTGTTTTCCAATAAGCAGACTTCAAATAACCCACAAAAATTGAGGTTCATAATCTTTGGTACTCTCACTTCACAAAACATTGTATAATGTAGGTGACTCAGAAGAGAAATCTGTTTTTATAATTGACTGTAAAATCACCCGGCTGTGTAAATACATCACCTTATCACACCTGTGTGAATAAAGATAAGATCTTATTAAATCAGTTGTTCTGAATAGTGTGGTTATAAAGTCGGACAAGGCTGTCTATATATAGCACATGCTAAAATATGTAATTGGCTTCTTTAGTGTTTGTTTACTCTTGGATCTGTTCAACATAATGAAAACAAGTTTTCAGGGAATGTAATGGAGGAATGTAGGGATGCTGATCCGTAGGAGGGTAGGGTGGTCCACACACCGTCTAGTGCTATGCTCCAGTGCTGTGTGAATGTCCCATAGCAAAAGTGATAGGGTAAAATACTGTGAAATTCTAGGATTAAAGAAAAAGAATTAGACTTTCTGTGCACAAAACAGTTCTCATAACCAAAATCCTGTTTAGCATTTCCTGGTTAATAGTGACTTCATACAACATTAATTAAAGGCACTGGATATCTGGGATGCATGATTCACTCTAGACTGCTGCAGTTTGGGTAGTGGGATGGCTTAAAATATGAGAGTTGAGTAAATAGAGGTAACTGAGATGAATAGTACCGAAATTGGCTTGAAATTTTACCAATTCTATATTCACTTCACAGTTTGAGAATTCAGGAAACATTAATTATGCTAGACGTGATCCTTGGTGAGAATATTTAATTTAAAATATAGTGTTTTAGAATTTAAAATTGGACATTGTTCTATTAACACAGCATGTTAGATTAGCCTAAACTGTTTCAGTACCCTCTTTCCAAATATCTGTAGACATCGTTAAACTAAATGCACTCTTAAATGTAGCTTTAGGGGGTGTGGCAAATTGCCGGTACTGTTATGCTGGGTCTTGCGCTTTCTCTTCTTTGGGGAAGGTTCAGGGCGCCATTGCTTGCCTCTGAACCGCTATTTTTTTAATTACCCCACTAGTGTCCTTGAGGAGGGGAGTGGAGAGGGAGGGACCTTGGCCCGCCCTCTTCTCCAGGTCCCAACCCAGAGGCCCTGAGGTTAGTGGTGAACCACTTGAACTGGTGGTTCCTTCCCCTGGGCTACTTCCCTCTCCTGCCCTTCAGCTTGTGGAGGGGCTTCTTGCCTTCCTTCTACACAAGCCAGGTGCCCCTTACCTAGGGTTTTTGGACTTCTCAGCCCACCGCAGCACTCTTCCAAACTTTCCTTTTGTCTCTCTTCAAAACTGTTCTCTGCTTCAAACCGCTCTCTGCTCCAACCCCCACACTGTCTGACTGAAGCAGGGGTTTATATCATGTGACTGGCTTCAGGTGCTCTAGTTAATCTATAGCAAACCTTCCTCCCCTTGCAGGGAATAAGGCTCCCTGCTAACCCTCTCCTGCTGCCCTCTGGCCATGCTGTATCACACAGGTGAAGTAAAAAGTTTACGTTGTCCCTGAGAAATGAGCAAATGCCTTTGAACATTTCTGCATCTGACACTTGGAACTCACTGATTTTGAGGATGCTAATATATCTGTAGGTTGCTTAGGAAAACAAACAAAAATCCTGAAAATACAGTAAGATTTCTGTTATCAGTCCTTTTTATGAGGTGGTCTTAGTCATCTCCTATTGAGGCTTAATTCTTCACACAGAAGAACTTCCCACATCCATCTCAAGACCAACCAGCACAGTGGTCCTCAAAATTAAAGATGAAATTGAAACACAGGGCTCTCATCAGGATCTCTTTAACTGGATACAACTCCCTGCTGAGGGGACCAGATAAGTTCTTTATTACCTAGGCCAAACTGAATTTATTCATGCCCCAATTGGGCCAAAATAGAGATGAGTTTATATTACCCATCTCTATTTTTAAGGAATCCAGGGATTCTGAAACTACATCTCCCTAGTCTCCTTCGTGATTGGCTTTTTTAAATGGTTCCCCTGAAAGGTGAACAAGCAACTCCACCTGAAGCTGTATGATTTCATAATTAAAGATGTGAGAGCCACGAGGATCTTGGTTTCTAATCTTGAATCGTTTGCTGTGTGACTTGCAGGACATACAAGTACTGTAGTGCAATCTCTTTATCATGAAAGTGCAATTTACAAATGTAGAATTATTATTTTTTTACATAACTGCACTTAGAAACAAAATAATGTAAAACTTTAGAGCGTACAAGTCAAAGCATGAAGGAGCATATGAATGTTTAGCATATCTGGCATGTAACTACCTTGCAATGCTGGCTACAACAGTGCAATATGAATGCCTGTTCTCACTTTCAGGTGATATAATAAATAAGAAGCTGGCAGCATTAGCTTCTGTAAATGTAAACAAATTTCTTTGTCTTAGCAATTGGCTGAAAAAAGAAGTAGGGCTGAGTGGACTTGTATGAGGTGAATTGAAAAATACTGTATTTTTTTTATAGTGCAAATATTTGTAATAAAAAATAATAAAATAAAGTGACCACTGTACAATTTGCTTTATGTTGTAATTTAAATCAATATATTTGAAAATGTAGAAAAACATCCAAAAATATTTATAATAAATCTAAATTACTATTCTATTAACTATGCGATTAAAACTGCAATTAATTGTGACTATTTTTTTAATCTAGTTTAAAAAAAACCAGCTGGATACATTCATGAAAGATAGGTCCATCACTGGCTATTAGCCAAGATGGGCATAAATGGTGTCCCTAGCCTCTGCTTGCCAGAGGCTGGGATTGGGAGGCAGGGGATGGATCACTTGGTGATTGTCTGTTCTGTTCATTGCCTCTGGGGCACCTGGCATTGTCATCTGTCAGAAGACAGAATACTGGGCTAAATGGACCTATTCTTATGTTCTTATTGTTTACCTTTAGTCTTCCCTCATTACACATGAGAAGGATTTCTAACATGTTTATTGTGTGAGGCATTACCAAGTTTATCTGTAAATGGAAACTCAGTAAAGATAATTTTAAGTGTAAAACTGATGGTATCTATCACTTGGCCTTTTCAAAGTAATATATCTTTCATATGAAAACTCTGTGGATTCTTCTTTAGACCATTATAAAGTAGGCGTTTAAAAAATGTTAACAGAAAAAAATCAAGATAATTCCATTTAAATCTACCTACTATCAAATTATCGTGTGAAGTTTTTTTTACGTACTACTGAAGATTGCATGTGCTATTTCCTGGACTGTTCAGACCGTTACCTGAGCTTTCAGCTTCAGTCCAGCTTCTAGTGGATGTGGACAGATGTCACGGAAACACACCCACAGTTGGCACTGATTACCATTCTTGTTGACAGTTTTAACAGAAGTTGAAGATTAAATCAGCATAGAACCTGAGGTCTTGTCAGTGCTGGAAATGATGCTGTTTCAGCAATTGGCTTAGCAGAACTGATGCTGACCATGATTTGCCCTTGTCTGCACTTACAGCTAAACTGTAGTTGGCATCAGTTCCACTAAACCAATTGCTCTCAACGTGGGTGACCAGATAGCAAGTGTGAAAAATCAGGAGAGGCTATAGGGGTAATATTTGGGGCTGTCTCTTATACAGGCATCTATCAGGACTGGCTCTATAAAATTGGGACATGTGGTCACCCTACTCCCAGCTGATTGCTGAAGTGATGCTGTTTCATCTTGTACAGAAGGCTTAAACTATCCATTCACTCCTACAGATGCTCCCTCCAGTTATATGTTAATTCAAAGTGGATGCATTTCTGCTGCCCTTACCTGTGCTGTATTTTTTGTGTGTGTAAATGGAGGACATCTGTCCCCAAGGCTCTCATTCTGGCACCTTTCACTAAATTCTCCCTTTCTCTGGCTACATCTACACTACAGCCAGGATTGATGCTCTGAGATCAATCCATCGCTGGTCAATTTAGCAGGGTTAGTGAAGACCGGCCAAATCGACAGCAGATCGCTCTCCAGTCGACCCCTGTACTCTACCCCTGATGAAAAGAGTAAGGTAAGCCCTTGTCCCGCTGTGTAGACCCCACGGTAACTCGACCTAAGATACATCAACTCCAGCTATGTTATTCACGTAGCTGGAGTTGCACAGTGTAGGTCGATTTAGCCTCATTTTTTCCCCACCCATTGTAACAAAAACGGTATTAAAGCAGGAATCTGTCTGCATCTCTTTAGAATTATTTCTAGAGTAATCTTGTGACTTTCCAATTGTGGCTTTCTTCTTTCCTGTGAGAATTACCTCTTTTCTCAGTGTGTATGTATGGCCAGAAACTGCAGAGGGGAAAGAGCTCTGTACTCCCTCTATTGATGGGGAAAGGGAAGAGCGTTGCCATAGAGAAGCTCATCTGCATAGGCTACCTACCCACAAGTCCTTTAGTGACATTTGAGATCACTATCACTATACATGAAGTTGCATTTTGGGGGGTAAGACTTCTGAGAGGATAAAGCACTTTTTCTACCTTGTGGCAAAGAGCTCACTTCCAAATAGGGCTAGGACACTGCTCAAAAGTCCTAAGTCCTCCTGTTTCTCCTTCTACAGCAATATGGTAGCAAGAGCTGAGTGGACTCTGGTGAGGCCTTGCCTGGCCAGTGGCTTAATAAAATTGACTCACGAATCTGGGTTAGGTGGTGTCTCTAGGCAAGACTGGGCAAGTAGTTCTCTTGGGACTAGAGACCGACCTGCAGAGATACTGGGACTATCGCTGTTCATTGCTCCAATCCATGAATGAGGTTTGGTGCAGGGGAGTGAGTGAGATGGTTCTGTCAAGGGACTGTTTTCTGTGGGACATTCTCCCTTTTCGGGGGTGGGGAAGAGCGTGGCCAGTGATGGACTACTTCCAAGTTACTGGAAAGGGTTTTTTTGGGGGTTTTTTTGGGGGGGGTGGGGTGGGGGGAGGGAGGATGTATAAAATATAAATATAAAATTCTGTTGCTATGTTTTTCCAGGTTTGACTGTTCCCTTTCCTCTAGTAAAGATTCCTTTGTTTGTACAGTTTCAGAGAACTTGTGTGTGGGGAAGCTCTGCCTATTACAAGCTCCCAGGGAGGCTGAGTTTAGTTTTCCCAGGTTACTGGGGGGAAGTTCAGCTGGCATAGTTACCTATTGAGAGGGGTCTAGATATATTGAACCTAGTCCTTTTGCTGCTGCTAACCACCTGGCAGAAAGGTTACAACAGTTTAAACAATGGGTAAAATAAAAGATTCTATCTAGAGAGGATCGTGCCAGTTTTGTTAAGTGAAAGCCATGTAGAATGAACCTGACACGTGAATACGCAGCAATACTTTCCCCTCTGTATAGGGATGCCTTTAGTGGCATGATGCAGCAGTCTCTTGATCCAGCACAGCAAGAAAGCTGCTTAACCAGGAGTGCTAAAGTGGCAGAGAGAACAGTTCTATTCTTAGATATGTCTAATAAGCCAGACATACACAGGGAAAATATTCTACTTTGCTCTTTAAGTCATACTGATTCTTATCCATATTTTAGGTGTGCATGAGTCCCTTCATCTAGGTTTCATGTAGACCCCAGATTTTGCTCCCTCTCTCAAACCACCTCCTACTCTAACAGCCTTTCCTGAGACTCCTGCTAACATTTTCAAAAGTAACAAGTGATTTGGAGTAACTCTGATTTTGGGTGCCCAACATGAAACTCCTTAAAGGAGCTTGATTTTCAGAAAGTGTTGAATATCCACCATCTGGCAGTCATATCCTTTGGCATGTCAAATTGGGCACCCAGAATCACTGGTCACTTTTGAAAATCTTAGGTTTTCCCCCAAAATGTTTAGATGTCTGTCTCTCAGTAGTTATCAGTGGTTCACTGTAAACTGGGAGGATGTAGTTAGTGGGGTCCCACGAGAGTCTGTCCTGGGTCTGGTACTAATCAACATTTTCATTAATGACTTGGATAATAGAGAGTGGAGAGTGCCTATAAAATTTGCAGACACCAAGCAGAGAGGGGTTGCAAGCACTTTGAAGTACAGGATTAGAATTCAAAACAACCTTGACAATTTGGAAAATTTGGTTTGTAATCAAGATGAAATTCAAAAAAACCAAGTGCATAGTACTGCACTTAGGAAGGAAAAATCAAATGAGAATAACTGTGTAAGCAGTAGTACTGTGGGAAAGGATCTGGGGATTATAATGGCTCACAAATTGAATATGAACCAACAATGTGATTTAGATGCAAAAAAAGGCTAATATTCTAGGATGTGTTTAACAGAAGTGCCATATATAATACATGAGAAGTAATTGTTCCCCTCTACTTGGCACTGGTGAGGCCTCAGCTGGAGTTTTGTGTCCAATTTAGGAAATCATAGAGAGACCGAGGGGGAGCAACAAAAATAAATCGGGTTTTTCAAAATCTTTTATGAGGAAAGGTTTTTTTTAAAAAGTGGGTATGTTTAGTCTTGAGAAATAGCTTCTTCAAATATGTTAACTGTTACAAAGAAGACAGTGATTTGATTGTTCTCCATGTCCAGTGAAGGTAGGATAAGAAGCAATGGGCTTAATTGTCAGCATGGAGTTTTAGGTTAGCTATCAGGAAAAGTTTTCAAACCATAAGAATAGTTAAGTACTGAAATAAGTTACCAAGGCAGGTTGTAGAATTCCGATCTTTGGAGGCTTTTAAGAATAAGTTAAACACCTGTCAGGGAGGGTTTAGGTATACTTAGTCCTGCCTCTGTGCAGAGGATGGGCTAGTTAGACTCTCAGAAATGTAGGGCTGGAATGGATCTCGAGAGGCCATATTCAGTCTCAGTGCCGTTCTCAGCCTTATTGATGTAATCCCTTTCATCCAAAAGGATCCCAAAGTGCTTTGTAGATGGTGTGGGTGGTGTGTGGGGATCACTCCCATGCCTCTGAAAAGTAAACCTCTCTGGTGTTGCACAAGCCTGGGACTTTATTAGGAGGAGAGGTTATGAATAACTTCTCCATTTGGTGAAGCCACAGAGGAAACGTTAGACAAGCAGGTGATGACCTGTGCAAGAACAAATTTCCCAGGACACTAGAGCAAACACAATTATTCTTGAAAATTGTCATGAAATCTTTAAATAGCCACAAAGTGCTGATTACTTCACTTTGAACAACTTATGTGAAAAACCACACCTGTTGCAGCACAATGCCCCCACTCTCATCCAGAATTGGCCTTAAAATTTTTGGGGTGGATATCTTGGTGATTGTTTAGCCACTTAATTGACTCCTTTCAAAATGAGGTGGGGAAAGAGACAGGCTTCTATTCAGGCTGACACCTTCCTCCTCTACCACAGGAGAAGCAGCACTCAGCGATTTGGGGTGGAACCTCTGCACAGGTGCCAGTGTTAGAAAATTATTTCAGGGGAGAGCTCTTAAAGCCTCGGAAATAGGAGGCTCTCCGAGTTCCTTCACCACAGGGATTTGTATTCATTCTCCTGAACTGCAGGTTATTTTCTGCCTTACAGAGCAAGAGACCCTAGTACCATTGGGTGCAGGCTGGGTGGCCCTTCTGTCTGAGGAGACAAATATTGGGAAGATGCACAACTGCGGATTTCAGACTTCGAAGGTCACTTCTGGGTGGCTGTAAGGGAGTGAGAAGGGGGATGGACTAAATCACCCATGGGTTTTTAGGAAAAATGAGACAAACTTTCTTTCCTATCAACCATTTTACCATTTATTTTAGCAATGGAAAAGGTTAGGTTTGTTTATTCTTTTATGAAAGGTGAGATTGGCGCTGTTACCAGCTACTGTGTCCCTGCCTTTGGCACTGTGCTGAGGTACTGGCTTGCATCTGACTCAGAGAGGTATTATTTAGTGAATTGCCACTATCACTTCTTGCAGCACCAGCAGTGGAGCTCACATTCTCAAGAACCAACCAGATCTGATTCTGCTTGGTTTGAAATATGACAAGGTCACAAGCTGAGGTGGTGAGACTGCAGGCCGGTACAATGTTCTGTGGGGTGTCCTGGGGAATCCTCAGAGTTTCTACAGAGATTTAAAGCAGAGCCATGTATGCTGACCTTGCCAGTGATGAGTCATCCTCTTCTCCCATCCCCAAGCACTCAGGGATCATCACGGCTTCTAGCTTGCTTCCACCCACAATAGAGTGACCAGACAGCAAGTGTGAAAAATCGGGACAGGGGCTGGGGGGTAATAGGAGCCTATATAAGAAAAAGACCCAAAAATCAGGACGGTCCCTGTAAAATTGGGACATCTGGTCACCCTAACCCACAAGTTAACTTGTAGGGGAAGAGGGAAGTGGATGGACATCAGTGTTTTGCAACCTGAGTATTGCATGGTTATCCATGACAGTCAGATTACAAAATATGCAATCTTCAGTATTTAGATTTATGCATAAATCTAATCATTACTCAGTTGTATTTAGGTGCTTTGATTGTACTTTGAATGCAGATTAAATTAGTAAATGTGGGGTGCATATTTGATGTCTTCCTTTGTCAACCATTTCTATTTTTTGAAGATTTTCTGATCCTAAGGACCACAGTTTCTAGCTTTTATTTTGAAACAAACTTTCATAGAAAATTTATCTTCAGAACAGAGGGTAGTCTAGAAGAGTTAAATATTGTTTTACTACTACTACTGATTTGGTGCTAATCTTTACAATCCGCCAGCAATCCAGAAAAATACAAAGGCCATTCTCCTTTCTAAGCAGAAGCATATGGATGGAAACAATGCAAAAATTAAAGCAAAAGACCAAGACAGTTCTTGCTACTCCTTTAACTTCCCTCCCACACACTTTGGTCCACAGGACTAATGGAAGGGTGAGGGAATAAGTGGTGAGGTCCAAAAGTTCATCAGAGGCCAGAAATCTCGGTCCTCAACACCATGGGTGCAGGCCAGCTCCACAGACGGACTGTCAGGAATGAGGGCCTACAGCTGAGCCTGGGACTAGCTAGCTGAGTTTCTAGGCAGATTAATGAACACAGATGAACTACAGCAGAACTGCCCAATTGGCAGACCCACCTGATTTGACTGGAGGGAACCAGCAGGCATGCTCTAAGCCCAGCAGCAGCTGGTCACTTGCTGCTCAATGCTGCAATCGTTCCTGTGCCTGCCTTGCTCCCACCCTGCTCCCTTGCCCAGCTTCTGACTACAGTCCTGATCCTTGGATCTGACTTGTGCTTTCTGATTCCAGTGCTGAGCTTTGGCTTTGACCTGTTTGGTTCTGGTTAATAACTTCTGGCTCTGGCTCTGGCTCTGACTCCTGGGTTCTGGCTCTAACCAATATATTTGGACAGCCTGTATCTGGGTTGCTTACAGGCTCCCCTCTAGCCAAATGGTCCCACCCAAGGCAGTGAGATGGAAACTGCTGATGTCTATGGTCACTAGTTCTTGCTGGTGCTCTGCAAGTCTGCAGAGGGGAGTTGGAGTTAACAACACTACCTGAGTCACATTAATTCTTTCAAGTTGTCCCTGGGTCTGCCATAGTCTGGAGTGAAGAGCATACTAGCTGGTAGGGCTCCTTGCCTGGAAAGATGCATTTCTGCACAGTCCAAGGGTCAGACAGCATCTTCACAGAGAGGAGCATATTTAAATGCTTCCCTTTTCCCTTGCTGCTCCTGTGGATTTGCATCCCTCTGCTCTGTGCAGTGGTTGAGCGCACAGGCCTACATTTGCCATTATGCTGGCTTTCATGTATATTGGCTCGCCTTTTTATTATTATTATTTTATTATGTATTAAAGCATGTTACCACAGATGCTTTTAGAAAAACTAAAAGTGGTGTGTGGCAGGGTAGAGGACCTACACTGCTCCTGGCAAGTCAGGAGTTTGCAGCAACTCGGGCTCATGCTTGTACTCCAGGAAATTGCCATAGAATATGACTGCTCCAGAAACAAGAAGGGAGAGAGCACTTGAAAGACAGCTGTTCTGTGAACTCAGGGCTGTGAGGCTGGGTAATGTTTTTGTGTTACATTTTGTGTTACATTTTGTGTACACGTGTACCAAGAACTGATCCTGTCTCTGATTTCATTTTGTTCTGAGCTTCCTTGTCAGCTGACAGTGGTGGCCTAGTTCTACAAAGAGGGCTGGTCTATACTAGAAAATTAGGTCAACTCAGCTACTTCACTAAGGGCGGGGGTCGAATTAGGGTACGCAAATTCAGCTACGTGAATAGCGTAGCTGAATTCGAAGTACCCTAATTCGAACAACTCACCCGTCCAGACGCGGCGGGGTCGAACTCCGCGGCTCCCCCGTCGACTCCGCCAACTCCTTTTGCCGAGGTGGAGTACCGGAGTCGACCGCGGCGCTTCCGGAGTTCGAACTATCGCGTCTAGATCAGACGCGATAGTTCGAACTCCGAAAAGTCGAACTCTCCGCGTCGAACCGGCAGGTAAGTGTAGACGTACCCTTAGGGATGTGGAAAAAAATCCACACCCCCTGAGCAGTGTATTTAAACTGACCTTAGTCCCTGTGTAGAGAGCACTAGATTGACAGAAGAATTCTTCCATCGACCTAGCTACCGCCTCTCGGGGAGGTGGATTACCTATGCCGATGGGAGAACCCCTCCCGTCAGTGCAGGTAGTGTCTACACTGAAGCACTATAGCAGTGCAGCTGCAGAACTAGACAAGCCACGGGAGACCCTAATTCACCAATATATCCGTGTTATTCCACTGACTTTAGTGAACTGACGTTGGAAGAAAACTGGTGTAACACATACAGAATGATGCACCACTGTATTTTTTTCTATAGTATGAGTAGATTTGGAATATCAACCACTCCAACCTCACCATGAAAAAGCTTACATAAGTGTGTGGGGTGCAATCCTGCCATATGGTATCCAAAGTCCTATAGACTTGTTTTTGTCCCCGCTTCTGGTGTCGTAATGGAATTCAATTGCTTGAAGACATTTTGGGTCTAGTTCTATACTCTGTATGTAGGGAAAACTCCCAGACTCAATGGGAGTTTAGTCTGCATAAGGAGTATGGGCCTCTTTGTATCTGAACAGTTTATTTCTGTTCAGATTATATACTACTGAAGAAGAGCACATGTAAACCTGACCTGTGACCAAGGGCAAAAATAAAGCATACATATTCTTAACTTGCAGGGTTTTTTGACAGAACTCCTTAAAAGAAATAGGCCTAGAGAGGAGTATCCTATTTTTTTCTCAACCAGGGAGAACATTGCCTTGGAGGAAGCAAATTTATAAAAAGGGGATGGGGAGGGGAGGGGTTAAGGGAGCTTACAATACTGATTAGGCCAGTCTGCATAGCAAACACTACCTACTATTACTATGGGGATAAATATTCTACATGAGCAAAATATTTTGAGTTGAGAGATTTTTGTTTCTACACCACTCTTTCTTTATTCAGCATCTCTGGTGTTCCTTTAAATGACCAGGGAAAACCATGCAAACCATGACTCAATTTAAACTACATTGCATAGTACCCTAGAAATGACGGGGATCCTACAACCTCCCTTGAAGCTTACTCTAGAACCTAAGTACCCTTATAATTATAATTTTTTTCCTAATATCTAACCTAAATCTCCCTTGCTGCAGATTAAATCCATTACTGCTTGTCCTACCTTCAGTGGGCATAGAGAACAATTGAATACCATCCTCTTTATAGAAGTCCTTAACATATTTGAAGACTGTTATCAGGTCTCCCCTACACCCCCCAGTCATCTTTTCTCAAAACTAAGCATACCCAGTTTTTTAACCTTCCTCATAGGTCAGGTTTTCTTAACCTTTCATCAGTTTTGGTCCTCTCCTCTGGACTCCTTACGATTTATCCTCATCTTTCCTGAAGTGTAGTTCCCAAGCTACAGATCACTAGCTGAGGCCTTGCCCACGCCGAGTAGAGCAGGACAACTACCGCCTGTGCCTCACGTACAGCACTTCTGTTAATACACCACAGAATATTTGCCTTTTTCACTACTGCATCACATTGACTCTCATTCCACTTGTAACCCCGAGATTCTTTTCAGCAGTACTACCATCTAGCCAGATATTTCCCATTTTGTAGATGTGCATTTGTTTTTGTTTTTTCCTTCCTAAATGCATTACTCTGTGCCTTCTTTATTGAATTTCATCTTGTTGATTTCAGACCAATTCTCTAATTTGTCATGTTGTTTTGAATTCTAATCCTGTCCTCTTCAGCCTTTCACAGGAGAGATCTACATTGAGGAACAATATCCTTTGCCTGCTAATAAGAAATGGTTACCCTATGGCTAACTATGTAGTTTAGATTCCTATATAAAGCTTTTGTACTGGAATGAAGCACTGAACTACAACTGATGTGTCATCCACTGAGCTACCATTTTAGTTCCTGTTGCATTTCATGGTTCTGTAATTTACCTTTGGCTTAGAAACCGAAAACAATTTGATTTGTAAAAAGAGAGCTTCTTGAAAATCTAAAATTAGTTTGAATATAAGTTAGGTCTCTTCTCTATTCAAATGTATTCTTGTTCCCGTTTATTTAGATTTTCAAAGGCACAGATGGGAGTTAGAGGACAGTTTAGGCATTTAATTGTGCCTTTGAAATTTTTTTTTTTGGTATGTACAGTGTTTTTGAAATAAAGTGGTTATGATTTTTAAATGTAGTGCTTGTAATTAATTTTGCTGTTATGAAAAGGTTGGGGGCTGGAGAAGGATCTGTGAGCCCAGGGTGGTTTATTCACTTCCTGAGGCTGAGCCTGACTCATAAAAATCATTAGGAAGTTTTGCCATTAACACCTGTAGAAAGCAGAATTGGGCCTCTTGCTTCTGCCGTGCTTCTACATTGGTATATCTTGAGGTTTTTAGTAGTTTTGGTCTTTCAATATAAAGCATCAGTTCTTGCCCTACTGAAGAGTCTGCTCCTTGTAATCATTCACACCAATAACTGATTTCTGAATGCAAAATGCATTAGGACTCTGGCAGAAACTTTTTGAATTTGCTGGCACTTAAATTCACAAGCACTAAAATACAAATGATGTAAAAATCTATAGGAGAGGGGGAAATGTGCACAACTGATTGCTATGTTTATCATATACATATTTAAAAGCATGGAATCAGTGTTGCAGAGTCAGACATTAATAGCACAGAGGATTTGGTTTAAAATGGCTTCAGTAGTCTGACATTTTGCAGAAATTTAATCCTTGAGATTAAAGTTGTTCATCAGATTTCACACAGGTTTCAGTACAGATGGCAAACAGCATTAGTCATAATTTTACATTTAATGCTATATATGGGCTTTTACATCAGTCTACAGTTTCATATTAAATAAATACTAGCAAGAGTTTATATTTTTTTAATATTTATGCAGAATATAGTGCCCCGCCTCCCCTTTGCTCCCATAAACACCTTCTGAAGATTGAGCTGTGAAAGTGTTTTGACTTATTTAAACTGAGGGACAGGTAGACATGTTAAATCCACTACAATCTAAAAGGATTTATTTTGAGTTGACGAGAAAATCTTGCTTGGATAAATTGTAGGCTTCCGGGGTAGTAGTTTATTATGTTTTGCATATACAAGTAAGTGCAGAAGATGTAGTGCAGCCATCTTTGCAAGATACATCAGCTGGTGTATTGGTATATTCATCCCCAGTGTCAAGCAACTCCAACCACTCTTTGGTTAAACAAACTTTTTATTCATTGAGGTACAGTTGTTTGCCAGTGTATTTTACAATCAGGCAGCAGGGCAGGCACAATTAATATATTGTAAAATAAAAAAGCATTACAGAGATGATCTGTAATGGGCACTCACTGACAATGTATTGAGTACTGCAGTGCCAAAGTGTGGCCGAGTACATGGAAATGCTCCAGCCAAGAGGGAAGAAAGACCCTGCAGGAACTCTATTTTGGTTATACAAATGCCTGTTAACAATGTCAGCAATTACCATTATGAAACCAATAGTTGCTATGATTCAGTCCAATTTCTCCCCTCTCTCCCATGTTACATACTGGTTGAGCTGGTTTGAATTTAGCATGCTTTTTAAAAAGAAATAGCTTCCTTTTTTGCTTCACTCTGGACCAAGAATAGCATTAGTTTTGAAACATAAAAGTGAAGAATTGGCACTGATAGCTGTTAATTTTTGTGATTTTTTTTTAGGGGAGTATTAGGGAGAAGCTGTCATGAAACACAGAGCTAGTGCTATTTACCTTTGGGTAATATACTCTTGGAAATCTGCTTTCAGAATGCTTACTACAGATCAACATTAAACTACAGAATAAATAACCCAGGTCATTGTAGCCTTCTGTGCAGCATGGGCAGGAACAAAATTGCATCAATAAAGAAAAAACTAGTGGGCATATGAGGGGCATGCTCCACTCCATAGCAGACTCCAACTTCAAAAAAACCATGCGTATCTCATTATGAGCTATCTGGGAGAAGTGGAAGGGCTAGGAGGCAGGATGGGTGGAACCAAGGAAGAGCTGATCTGCACAACATGATCTCTTTTTTCTCTCTCTCTCTTCCTTCATCCTCCCCTGCCAAAACATAGGCAAAATGTAAAAAACAGGGAACAGTTTAAAGTAGCATTAATTGCTCTGATTCCCCCAAACACATCCCAGAGGAATGTCCGAACACAGGCATTAATTGGGAGCCAGCGGCAATATGATACAAGCATGCCATGCTGATGGATGAGAAGGTCATGTATGAATATGGAGGGGAGACTTCTCAACACACATAGCCAGGGACTAGTATGTTTGGGACCAAAGAGTCCCATTGGTCTATAGTCTAAATATATACATTAGGTCCTGCTCCCTGTCAAGAACACAAAGTATCTGACCCAATGAGGAAGAGAGGATGTTGCATTGGAGCGATTTGTCCTAATCTTATGCACTCTTTCTGATTCCTGTACTCCCAAGAGAATGTTAATCACAATATTTTTACTGTGTAAACACGCATTGAAGTTTGCATGGTATTTGTTACAATTGCCATTGTATTTTGGTTTTATCTGAGTCACCTGTGAAAAGTGAGAGAATCACAATGGCTGTATTGGTATTCATGAATCTAAAAGATTTGCTCGATCCCCCACCTCTTGATTTGTAATAGGGATTATTAAAGTATCATTTGAACTGTTCTACCTTAGGTATTTTTATTATATCTTCTATGACTGTTGCATAAAACCAGTGCACACCCACAAACAAGCTTCCAGTGCCTATTGTTCTATGTAGTCTCTGATACTTCTTAATTAGAGTAAATAAATAAATAGTCTCAAATGGTTCTCCTCTAGCCTTTTGGAAATAGTGGGTGAGGAGAAATCATTATTTTTTTAATTTCATTTTAAGATAGGAACCCTTTTAGGCAATTTTGAGAACATCAAATGTTATAAATAAAAGGAAAAAATTTATTATAAGGGACTCAGTATATTATGAATTTTAAGTTCTCTCTAAAAAGTAAATGTAGTAATCTACACATTCTAAACAAATTTACTCATATCAATCTAATTTTCATTATAAAATTAAACATCAAATACTAAAATTGTCTTGGACAACAGATTGACTTGAAAATAACTCTCTCTGAAGTGTAAAGTGGTAGTTAGTTGATTTATATTTTATGTCCTCTGATAGCTATATAATAAAATATGGGGCATATCTTTTAAAGCTTTCTTCAGTTTTTCAGTGTGGTTTATATTAGATTTTAATGTAGGTTCAGATTTCATAATTGCTACAGAGACTTTAAGGCCAGAAAAGACCATTATATTTATATTGTCTGCCCTCCTGCATTTCACCAGTGATTCCTGCATGAAGCCTAGAACTTCTGTTTTGAGCTAGCGTATTCTTTTAAGAAGACATCCAGTGTTGACTGAAAGACTTCAAGCGATGGAGAATCTACCACAAACATAGTGAATGTAATGTAGGCATTGTTGGTACACTTAAGTAGACTTCTACCACCAAGAAATATGATTGAGACATTGGAAGGATAGACGGTCTAACTATACTAGAATGTATTGCATAGTTGATTGTCATTCTATGACAATGTAGTTCAGGGTCTGAAGGACAAGCTGCAAATTTTTGGCGAAAACATGGAATCTGTTCTTCGTGTGGATCTTAGAATTATGATTGCAAAAATGACCTCTCTACTCAACAGAAAACTTGCTATGTGTTCAAAGTCCTAAAATGTGATGCTTTTTATGCATAGTATTGCAGAGACAATAGAGTATGATGGATTCTACATTCTTCAACATCAACAAACTAAATTTCAGTTGTTGAGACATTTGCAAGAGAAGGTATAGACCAGGGGTCGGCAACCGGTGGCTCGCGGCTCGCCAGGGTAAGCACCCTGGTGGGCCGGCCCGGTTTGTTTATCTGCCGCGTCGGCAAGTTCGGCCGATCGCGGCTCCCACTGGCCGCGGTTCGCAGTCCCAGGCCAATGCGGGAGGCAGGAAGCGGCACGAGCCGAGGGATGTTCTGGCCGTGGCTTCCTCCCAGCTCTTGTATTTGGAGAAATGCCTAGGCACAGAAGTGCCTAAATGCTCTGAATATGTTTACCAGACCTAAAGAAGAGATCCGTGTAAGCTTGAAAAATTCTCTCTGCAACAGAAGTAGATCCAATACAAGATATTATCTCACCCACCTTGTCTCCTTAGGCACAGAAGGTGTGATAAGGACAGCAACTTCTTTCTTGTGTGTGTGGTGGGCAGTTGTGTTTTTGGGTGAGAGCTTTATTGTATTTTACTTTTTCACTTCTTGTATATTGATGCTAATGCAGTATGTTTAAATATGGGCCTGACTTTGAACAAGACCGTTGTCTTTGTAGGAAATATTGTGCACCTGTAATTGACTCATCTCTTTCCTGGCTGTTCCTCTTGTGGGAGCGATTCATCATGCTTGGATAGCAAAAAATAAACACCGTAGAGAAAATCTTAGGATAGACAATGGGTGGAAAACTGTCAAGTCAAGGGAGAAGTGGAAGGAGAGGAGGAGAAAGTAGTATAATAGTGTTATTTCCAAATAACACTTTCCCCCTCCAAATTTAGGGTTGTGTTTTTTGTGGGGCAGAGGGTTCGTTTCAATTTAATCTAGAAGCTTACTTTTTAGTAGTAGTTAAAAGTGGGATAAATTTGCTCATTACCAATCAGTGTCCATTGCTTCTCTACATGGAGAACAAAGAAAAAAAATCACATATTGTAAAATAAGCTGACAATACATTTTGACAATGGCTTTTATTACTAATTAATTAATGTTCTCTATGCAAAGTAACTTTTTTTTGTAGAATATTTTATTGTTCTCTGCCTAAGTAGGAGCATATTATTTGTTGGGCCCCGTCCTGTGGTGTGCCCTCCCCTCTCATTGATGTGAGGTGGGAGTTGAGTTCAGTCAGCTTCTTGCAGGTTCAGGCTCTTGTGTGCTCAGAATTCCCTTTTGACCGCAATGGGAAACTGAATGCACAAGGAATGTTTGGCTTCTTCCATTATTAATTATTTTGAATGCTTACAAAAAATACAGCTGTGCCAGATCGCTGCCCCAAATAGCTTATCTAAGGGCCCCGTCCTGTAGGATGCTGAGCGCTTCAGCTCCTGTGGAAATAACTTTACATTCAAATTGACTTCATGGGAGTTAATGGCTGCCTGCATTTAGCAAGTTGCACACTGTAACGTATAGTTTATACATGCATAAAATATGATGTAGATTATTCTAAAAACAGCCTTGATTCTGTCCTATAACCTGCCCACCACCCGTTTCACAAGGATACACTTATAGTTATAACTTGAGTAAGATTTTAAATTCTTGACTTCAAAATCGGAACATAATGCATTCTGCAAACAAGTCAGCTCCTTTGTCTCCTTCATAACTAACTATTGTATGTGCTAGCCTGATTTGATGAATGGGATGCCATGAGGGTAGCCCCCTCTGTTTAGCATGTCTTTGGTTAAAGATGAAAAAGTAGTCTGAATCTGGAAGATGGGGCCTTGGACTCTCATTTAGGAGTGAATAGAAAAGGTGTTATGGCATTTTTAATCCTTAGAGTGGACGTGGGTAAACTAGATCTTCTGCCCCCTTATGGATGGAGAAATGATGGTGTTTCTGACACACAGAAAAATGCATTACTGTATGTGTAGTTTCTTAATCATAGTTTTGAGTTCAGGGTGAGGAATGGTGGATTTCAATTTGCATATTTAGGGTAACTCGTCAGATGTTTGTGTTTCTTTGACCAGCAGTGGCCATGTGAAGTGGAAGATGATCTGTGAAGTGGGTGGATAGTAGTTTGTGGAAGTATTTATACTTTTTATATTCAAAATATGTATGGTACAAGGTGAGTAGATATAAGAGGGAGGCTGGGTATTTTGTAGTTGGGAAAGGCGTATGGGGAAAAGTTAAGGCGGTTTTCAGAATATGCATTTATTTGGGAGGTACTGAGGACATTTGAATACGTATCTATTTTCCCATCACAGTTTGTTTCCATACTTTAAGTGCTTATGGATTTTACTGTAGTGCACGTTTGTTTTAGTGTTACCTACAGCCTTAACTTAGTGTGTGTGGTTTTGGCGCCGGGGAGGGGCATGATAATTTTTGTTAATCCAGTATGTGTCACTAGAATTAACATAATAGCACTGAAAGTTCTAAATGAGCAGTTGTCTGTGTGTATAATATATACACAACTGCAACTCACTCCTCACTATTTAAATCTGCAAAAGAATGGTGGTGGTCTGTATCTGTGCTCAAACATCATGCAGTTGTGTTGATAGTACAGTGAGACCCTATATTTGGTATAATTGGAGGTGGTGGGGTGTGCATCATGGAATTGCAGCCCCCCACCCCTTCCCATTCTTCTAGATTAAAAGAGGGTTTCTCAAATTATGAAATGCAGCTTTCTAAGGACAGGAACCAAGGGACAGTTGATGTCTATGGAAAGTTGCTATAAATAACTCACTGTGTTAACATAAATTCTTTCAGTAATGAAACTTACAAAAGGGGTTTTGTTCCAATCCTACAAAATACTTAGTATGTCCTTGTCAGATTAGTACGTGCCTGTTTGGATATCAGCACTTCTACCGTCATGCCCTCCTCTGCCCCAAAAGGAGAGTTGAGGGTGATATCTATATACTAAAACTATCAAATTGTTGTTGTAATCATATAATTGATCTTTGTAAAGTGTTCTTTCCATTGTTAATAGTAAAGACTGGTTGGACTTTTTTTGGTTCACTAGGGCACAATTTGCTGAGGTCTGTTAGCCGAGATTTAAAAATTAAATTGCATTGTAGTATATCTTGCCACTTTTCTCTGTAAATGTGCCCAATTAGCTATTTAAACCTCGAAAGACTCACTGGGTTTATAAGTGATCACTTGTGAATCCTAAAATCAAAAGGCTCTTACCCAGGAGAAAAAAGCCTCTGTAACTGCTGGACAATGTAAGATCTGCTGACGATGGACCTTCCTGGCTTTGAGGGAGGGATAGTTCAGTGGATTGAGCATTGGCCTGCTAAACCCAGGGTTGTGAGTTCAGTCCTTGAGGGGGCCACTTAGGGATCTGGGGCAAAAATCAGTACTTGGTCCTGCTAGTGAAGGCAGGGGGCTGGACTCTATGACCTTTCAAGGTACCTTCCAGTTCTAGGAGATGGGTATATCTCCAGTTAATAATAATAATAATAATATTATTATTATTTTATTTATTAATTCCCCTTACTATGCAAGGCTGCCTCTTTGCTTTCCCCTTCATCTGTGACCTCTCCCGTGTCCACCTACGGTATGTCTACACTGCAAAATAAGCCTGGGCTCAGAATCAAGCCCAAGCCTAACCCCCGCCTTTCATCTACACACAAATCTTGCTGTCCCAGGGTTTGGACCCAGTGCCCCAGGACCCTGGAGGGTCTGAGCAAGAGTTAAGCCATGATCAGGGTTCAAGCCCTATTGCTTTGCAGTGTAGACACAGCCTCTCTTGACAGGGATCCTGGGAGTCCAGTCCCAGTTCCACGGGCCAACTTCCTTTGATCCCCCTCTCCTAAGAATCTTCAGTCAACTCCAGTTAAAACAGAAGCAACCTTCCCTTGGCGTACAGCAGCAGCTCAGAGAGTCAGCATTAACCCTTCCATTGTCTTCTGACTACCGAGTTGCAAACACCCTACCAAAAAGCCTTCTGTGTTTGCAATGGAGACTAACCAGAATATGCCCTTTTTTTTTAAAGTGAACTGCTTCGTGGTCATGGGAGCACAGATCAAATTTGGTGAATCTCTGGTGCAAGGCCAGTAAAACTGCATTTTAGCAAAAGTTTCAGCAATGACCGCAGATACCAGCAAATAACGAAGAAACTGGCATCTTTTCATATTTACCGGACTGGTGACCAGCACAGGGAGCAGACTAAGCTGCTCAAGAGCAAGTACAGAAAAACCCATTTTTTTAGGAGTTTGACCAGGCACTGGGCACTGCACCCAATCATGGTGCATGATGACCTGGTCAGCTGGGATGGTGCCCTGCTGGCCCCAGAATCCAGCGTGGGGTCTCATAGGAGCCAGCAGCAGGTGCCGAGTAAGGCTCATGAAGTCATTCTGTTGATGAAACCAGCCCCAGAGCAGGCTTTGGAACAGGAGCAGCAGCAGCACATTCTGGGTCCATACTCAGAGGAGCTGTTTGATGTACCTCCTGAGGAACAGCCTGCTGTGGTGCCTGCAGCAAACACAGAAACCACCCCTGAGCCCAGTAAGTTTCTGGAACCATTATAAAGTTTTGTTGTTACAGTAACAGGAGGGATTTCCACTCTATGAACCAAAGCGAAAGTTATGAGAAGCCCTGACTAACAGCATGTATCCGCTAATGGCAGATTGTATCCTAGAGCCTTGGAGTCCCTCCTCTCCATTCCCCCCACTGCATGGAGTACAACGGCAGCCAGGAAATGCAAACTGTAAAGAACACCTTTAAAGTGTGGTGTTATTGGAGAGAGACTGATTTTTACTAAAAGGAGCAAAGAGTCCTGTGGCACCTTATAGACTAACAGACGTATTGGAGCATGAGCTTTCGTGGGTGAATACCCACTTCGTCGGATGCATAGGTCATTCCTGCTTTTTAAAAATAACCTTACATTGGCATCACTTTTAAGTTTGCTGCTCTGTAACCACTCAACCGTCTATCAAGCTGCTTGGAAACAGTGAATTCGGGAGTGGGAAGGAGAGGGGATAGAGAAATGTGTTCAATTTATAAATCTAGTCCATTTCAGTTAAATGCAGTCCATAGATTAAAAAAAAAATTCGTCCCAAGTATGACAGGGGTTTGAATTTTTGTCCGGAAATGTGCAGGGGGCGGAGAGGCAGAAGGCTATGCAGTTCTGCATGTTTGCATGCAGCTATAACCAGCTAAGCCATATAGAAGGTAGCACAGCATCCTGTTGATTCCTTCATTAATTCTGATTCAATGCTGGGTGCTGTTTGCTGCAAACTATTCCTGAAGCAGGAACTCCAGATAGGTAGGTAGTCACATTTCCAGGAAGGGCATATTTTCCAGGTCCACATTGGTAGCTGACCAGCCCACTCCACTCATATATATGTGCTCTTCAGTCACTATACATTTGAATACTTCAGCTGCCAGGGGTGGCTCTATGCATTTTGCCGCCCCAAGCACAGCAGTCAGGTGGCTTTTGGCGGCACGCCTGTGGGAGGTCCTCTGGTAACACGGATTCGGCAGCATGCCTGCGCCAGTCTCGCGCCTTCGGCGTACCCGCCGCCGAATTGCCACCAAAACCGCGGGACCGGCAGACCTCCTGCAGGCATGCTGCCGAAAGCCACCTGGCTGCCGCCCTCACGGTGACCGGCAGGCCACCCCCTGTAGCTTGCTGACCCAGGCACACGCTTGGTGTGCTGGTGCCTGCAGCCGCCCCATCAGCTGCATATACTGCAGGTTTCCCATAATTTCCCTGAATAACCTCTCCCTTTGCCAATCAGGCACCACAAGAACAGTTATGTCCTTCAAAGTGTGAAAGGCTGGAAATGATGGGAAAAGCGCTTGTAGTAAGGCCACTGGCCACTCCCTCCCACCCCACCCCCAATAGTTCTGCAATTTTTAGAAAACAAACAGCTTTGAGTTTTTAATTTACCATTGTCTCTGCACTTCTTTCACTGGGACTTACCAGGCTGTGTGCAGGCAGCTTCTGTGGACTGAAACATCCATGTTACTTTACAAAACTGAATTTCAATATATTGTAACATTTGTCCTTGAAATTCCACAAGAATTATTTCTGTGCTCCTTCACTGAGCTATTTGAGACAACAACCAGTGTGCCTTGTCCTGTTCCAGGCCTCTCAATCTCTGCTGACCCCAATATCCCCACAGTGCAGTACAAGCCTGGCCCAGTGTAGCTTTATGGACCATTCCAAGAGAGAGCATTCCATGATGAAGATATGGTTGAAGTTCTTGACAGGGCCAACAAGCAGGTCCAGTACCAGAAGTGGAGGGATTTAGGGCAAGAGGAAAGGCTCAGGCTGCACAGCTTGAGGACAGGGTTTCTGCACAGGAGCAGGCACTTATTTCATAGTTCCTGGAATTAGGAACAGCAGCTAGGGGAAGAAGACAGAGCTCAGCAGAGAGAACTGTTGGAGCGACTCATATCAATCACTGCTGCAGGAGTACCGGCTCCTGTTCCCTCTCCCCAGCACAGCCTGAGTCCCCTGCAATATACCTCAGACCACAAACAGCTTGGAAAACTCCATATCTGGGTGGCCCATGCAACCATGCCTCATAAGTGGCTGGGCAGGGCCACTTAGTCCCATGCAGTCCTCCACCTTGACTCTCTCTCCCCTAGCACTAACTGCAAGGAAAATGGGGGAAGGGAATGGAGAACAGGGGGCATGAAATAGTAGGGAATTTCTGTTGTGTACATGGTTTCACTGCTTGCACTTCATGCATTTTGTTTTTTGTTTTGCTTAGGAAAGGTTCTGTTGTAACTGGTGTTTTGATGAGTTAATGGCAGCAGGTCTGCCTGGCAGAGGGTGAATGTTGTGCTGTTTTAATACATGTTTATAAATAAAGCTTTTTATGTCGTCAACAAAGTTTATTGCTATCACTGGATCTCATCATACAATCTGTATTTTAAATAAAGCTAAGCACGTGATCAGGAACAATTGGGAATTAGTATGTGAATACTATTCCTCTATACAGTTGGTACAGCAATCCACACTTCAGTCACTTTCTTATATAAATCCATAATGTGAAACATCCCCCACCCAACCCCCATTTCATAAATAATCAGATCATTCACAAGCAGAATGCATGTCAATCAAGTCCCATCCCCCGACAAGCACATTCATAAAGGTACTATTCCACCTCTTCCATTGGACCATGGAAGTCCATAATGTGAGAGCACAAAAAATCCCTTATTTTTCTTGCTCGGGTGCATCCAGCTCCAGCAATGGTACGGGCACTTTCTAGTTGAGCATACCGATCCATTAGCCCCTCACTGTCATAGGTCCTGAGGAGGAAATGGCTCACCTCTGGCTTCACAAAGATTACAAAGAGCGCAGCAAGCCACAGTGATGTGAAAGCATTAATCACACTGGAATCCAAATGGCTCTGTCAACACCTCCAACGGGATTTCAGTTTTCCAAAAACACATTCACAATCATTCTACACCAGCTGAGTGTAATTAAATTTGCTTGCCAGCCTCTGAAGTCTGGGTATGATTTTAAAAGCCAAGGCAAAAGGGACGGTGCAGGGTCCCCCAGAATATTGGTGACGACAGTAACTCTGTTTATGACAGTGACATTTGGTGGGAATTGTATCCCAATCTGTCCATGAATGTAGACTCCTGATAGGTGAAAAACCCTGGCATTGTGAACTTTCCCAGTGCAGCCTACATTGACATTCATAAATCAACCTCTGTGATGCACAAAGGCCTGCATAAAAATGGATTAGTACAAAGGAGGGCAGTCTATGGGCACATGAGTCTCATCAGTGTCCCCAATGCAGTTTGGAAACCCTACTCTCTCCAAGCCAGCAGTTATGTCAGGAATATCTTTTATGCCTGCTATGTTGTGAAAGCCACCCACCTGATTGCCTCAGAAACCTCCACCACTGTCACTTTATCCACAGTCGACTTTCTTACATCAAACTGATTGGCAACAGACAATAGCAGTTTGGTGTAGCCAGCTTCCAGACAGCTATAGCAACCCACTTTTGGACCAACAATGGTGGCTGCATGCATGTGTCTTTATGCTGCAGGGTTGGGGCAAGCTGTTCACAAAGCTCCAGAAATGTAGATGTCTTCATGTGAAAGTTCTGGACCCACTGCTGGTCATCTGACATCTGCATGACATTGTGATCCCACCACCCTGTCCTTGTGGCCCTGCGCCAGAAGCACCAGCCTACGTAGGGGGCGTTGGCAGCTATACCAAGGGTACTGAGCAGCATCAGCCAGTGCAAGTCTGTCATGCCTGGGTGATGGTACTCCTCCATCATAAGCTCTGTCAGGTGCCTTTGGTGGGTCAGAAAACGCCACCAAAACGTCCACCAGCACCTCGCAGAAGCTCTGCCCAATCCCTGACACAGGAGTGAAAGTGCAAGCAAGAGAAGCTCTTGAAAAGGGGTCTCCTCCATGTTGATCAGCAGGCTGTCTTGGTGGGCTGTTCAAACTTCCTGGAACATGCAGGGTTGGCAGTCAGGTTTTCCCACAGTGCACCAAAGGGCTAGAACAGCCACATGTCAGGAGCTCACGAAGGAATCTGTGATACGGTTAGTTTGTCTCAGGTCTGAATGTTGCCATGTGGACACCGGAGCCCCAGGTTTGAGCCCAAGTTAGAAGATTCTTAATGTAGAGCTATCATCAGTGTAGATGCTCAAGTCCTGGGTTCTCTAACCTGGATCAGCTGAGTCCAGTCCCACTAACTCTGGGCTTACATTGCAATGCAGACATAGCCCTATACACCTCACCACCAGTAGCTGCACAGTGTCTGTTCAGGCACTAAGAAACCACCTTAAACTCTCTCTCTTCTCAGAAATGAAATTAGATTCCATTTAAACATATTCCTGCATTGGACAATCCAATGCATGCGTTTATTTTGAGAGATGTACTGAGCACGCTGAGTGCATTTCCCATCCACATTCTGCCAGTCAGTCAACTATAGAGAAGAATTTTTAACAGGGCAAAAAGACACTTTCTGGCTAACTGAAATGTTTTTTGGAGCTCATACAGATGGTAAAGGAGATCTCCTCCTAGACTCATAAACTTTAAGGCCAGAAGAGACCATCTTGGTAATCTAGTCTGACCTCCCGCCCATTGTAGGCCACAGAAACTCACCCACCTGGTCCTGTAATAATCGCAGAACCTCTGGCAGAGTTACTGAAGTCCTCAAATCATGGTTCAAAGACTTCAAGTTACAGAGAATCCATCATTTACTCTAGTTTAAACCTAAAGTGATTCAGGCCCATGCTGCAGAGGGGGGAAAAAACCACCCCAGGGTCTCTTGCCAGTCTGACCTGGGGGAAAATTCCTGTCCAACCCCAAATATGGTGATCAGTTGGACCCTGAGCATGTGGACAAGACCCTCCAGCCAGACATGTGGGAAAGAATTCTCTGTAATAACTCAGAGCCCTCCCCATCTAGTGTCTTGTCTCTGGACGTTGTGGATATTTGCTATTAGCAGTCGCAGATGGGCAACATGCCATTGTAGGCAGTCTCATCATACCGTTCTCTCCATAAACGTATCAAGGTCTGTCTTGAAGCCAGTTAGGTTTTAATCCCCGCTACTTCCCTTGGGAGGCTGCTCCAGAACTTCATTCCTATAATGGTTAGAAACCGTCATCTAATTTCAAGCCTAAACCTGTTGATGGCCAGTTTATATCCATTTGTTCTTGTGTACACATTGGTGCTTAACTTAAATAACTCCTCTCCCTCCCTGGTATTTATCCCTCTGATGTATTTATAGAGAGCAATCCCATCTCCCCTCAGCCTTTGTTTCGTTAGGCTAAACAAAAGTAAAGCTCTTTGAGTCTCCTCTTGTAAGGTAGATTTTCAGTTCCTCTGATTATCCTAGAAGCCCTTCTCTGCACCTCTTCCAGTTTGAATTCCTTTTTCTTAAACACAGGAAACCAGAATTGCACACAGTACTCCAGATGAGGTCTCAGCAGTGCCTTGTATAATGACCGTCCCTGTCTCTCCTGGATACCTCATTTGATGCACCCTAGTATTGGCTTAGCCTTTTTCATGGCTGCATCATAGTGGTGGCTCAGTCATCCTGTGATCAACCAGTACACCCAGCTCTTTCTCCTCCTCTGTTGCTTCCATATGATATGGTCCCAGTTTATAGCGACAATTCTTGTTGTTACTTCCTAAGTGCATGACTTTGCGCTATTAAATTTCATTCCATTTCAGTCAGTGTCCTGTAGAATTCTCCAGAGCACGTGAGAATTTTTAGGGGAACTTTTTATTTTACATGTATGTGTTTTTCTCTCTCTCTCTCACACACAGACACACACACACTATCCTTGCCTCATTGTGTGACTTTGGGTGGCTTATGCTGTTTTCTTCATAGAATTTGTGTGCGTGTGTGAGTGTGTACTTCCACCGATTTTATTGACACATTCTACAGTGTCAAGTATAAGAGGGGTAGCCGTGCTAGTCTGGATCTGCAAAAGCAGCAGAGTCCTGTGGCACCTTATAGACTAACAGATGAGGTGGGTATTCACCCACGAAAGCTCATGCTCCAATACGTCTGTTAGTCTATAAGGTACCACAGGACTCTTTGCTGATTCTACAGTATGTAGACTTTCAGACTCCATTAAAAAAAAGTCTTCACTGCTGCAAATAATGCATTTTCTCTATTCTGAATGTTCTTTCTCAAATGTCTTCTGCTTCTGGTATCCCACATTCTGCAGTTGGAATTCATGTTCAGTACACTATGAATGGTGTTTGTTGTATTAAGAGGCTGAATATATTTGATTCTAGGTCAAAATCAAATGTGACATTTCCTGTTTAAGTCCAACCTAGATACTTTCAGCAATACAAAGGGGACTTATAAACAATTTGCACAATTGTTTTTGCCTTGCCTTGCACTGTAGATCATTGACAGTACATTATAGAGGTTTTTTTGCCATGCTTCAAAAATAATGGCTTTCATTGTAAACTTGATTAAACCTGCAAAACTGCAAGTAGAAGAAACTTACCAGTGTTCTGGGTCAGTTCAGTAACTGAGGACACAAAAGGAGTTTACCCTTATAACAATGTTGTTTTTTAACTATTTAAGTTAGGTGACTTAAGTGTTGCAATTCACAGCATGTAGAAAAGGGGACAAAACTAAGGGCAAAACATTGCTCTCTCATCTTCACAGGTTGTGCTTTAAAACTTTCCTCTTTTGTTCTACACTGGTGCAGCTACATAGATGATGATGGGTGCGCTAGCGTTGAATACCTATCAGCATTTTAATCACTATTGTCTAACCATGCTCAGAGCAGGTCTAGATGACAGGGTGGCTAAAATGCCAGTTCCCACTGCTACATGATGAAACAGTCGTAGCAACAATAGGAAATTTTATGACATATTGTCTAATTGAGACAAGGCCGTAATTACTCTTAATAGATTTTGACTGATTTTGGCACATATCGAGAGAGCAGAATCTCCTATTGACGTCAGTGAGAAGAATTATATGAACATAGGGAGAGCAGAATACCGGAGTCAAGAATCCATTATGAGGATGTGAGCAACGTATTGCCCTTAGAGACAAGATTTGCTTTATACAGTTATGTAGTAATAATAAAAGAATGTTAAGCAGGAAACCAATGACACATCTGAAATGTGCAGAAAACAATAGGCTAAATTCTGCTCTGGGTTACTAGAGGGTAAAGTACTGCCCTTAAACCTTATTTTTATATGCTAATAATGCCACTTTGTTTTTTCATTGTTTAATGTAACGGACTAAAAGTGAGGGAGGTGCTGCTGCTGTTGTTGTTAGAGCAGATTATTAGGGAAATAGTATGACATTTTAACCCATAGAATTCTGTAGTTCAGTTGCCAGCAAAATAATGTCTTTGACATCCAGATGTTTACACTAGTATAGCACAATCCTAGGATTACATGTATGACTGTATTATTCTAATTCATGTTGGGACTCTCTTTTAAGGGGAGAACTGCTGTATTTTTTGATATAATGTAAAACTGAATGTACAGTCTCATTCATGAATTCTGTACTGAAGCATTATGTCACTGCAAAATCTTTTCATTTGTACTTCGTGTGTTGTGTTGAAAAATTAATTTCCTGTTTTTCTTCATTTTATTTGAGTATTTTGGAAGCATTTGTATAGGGTTTTTGGTTTGTGTTTGGGAATGAAAACTCTCATAAAGCTGTGACTCTGTTTTGTTTTTTTCCCCCTCTAAAATTAAGTTTAAAGTAGTTTAAAGAACTACATCTACCTCTGGTCCTTTCCCCACACCAGATACAGTAGTTTTTACAACAACATTTTTCTAATTTAAAGCTGTTTTCTCTTTTCTATTGCTGTATGGCAAATAGGGATACTTGCTATACACAAATTACTGTCTGATGCAGTGGTTGTCAACCTTTCCAGACTACTGTACCCCTTTCAGGAGGCTGATTTGTCTTGCTGTTTTTCACTTGTGAGCCTTGTCCGAAGCTGGAGCATTGGGTGTCAAGGCTGAAGCCTGCCACCGCTATCTGGGGTTGAAGCATGTAACTTACCTTTGCGTGAGGCCAGAGGGAACTGGTCTGCTTTCCACCCCGTAACACTGGCCCTGGATTTGCAACCCCTCTAAACCCATCCCGTGACCCCCTTAGCATTTCTCAACCTGGGGGTTGTGATTCCTAAGTACCCACTGGAAGATATCTGTCCTTGGTTGAGAGCCACTGTTCTAATGGACAAAGTAAAAATGAAACATAGATGATTTTTCTAATCTTTCAGTTATAGTAGTCTTAGTTGTACTTGAAACAGTAATAGGTAAAACAAATGTAGATAAAATGATTTTAGTGTCCCTTTAAAGAGTAACTAACTCAAATTCCAGATTGCAGTGAAGCCACTATTAATGTCGTGCTTTCTTTTTGTGATTTTAATTGCTTTCTTCAATAATCTTCTTTTGATCTTGACAAGTTCAGTTTCACCTGCTTAATAGCACTCTTTTTCCCATATTGCCAGATCTTAAGCAGACTGATATAAAAATTCAGTTAAGTAAAAATGAACCCTGACGTATTTTTAACTTGTTTCTGGCATACAATTTGTTTTTTTAATGTGGTCTAGTCTTGTTGCTGTAATTTTTGTTACACTAACATTCTTCTGCTGAATGAACTTTAACAGAGAAATGAATTTGTAAATTGTGCATTTTTACAAAATTAAATTTCAACAAGAGTCTTACTGTGCCTGATATGCCACATCATGGAACATGAATATGTGGCATATCAGTTTGTTTACCTGCCGCGTCGGCAGGTTTGGCCTGTTGTCAGAGTGTTACCGGTGTGGTGCTCTGCTTTCTCCTTGTTGATATCACTCGGCTGCGTGCGTGTGTTCCCTCTGTGTACTGCCCCAGCTCTGCGCAGATAGCTGACACAGCAGACCCGACGAGAACCCCCGATAACCAGAGTCCAGTTAGATGCAAAGTCACGTCGACTAGGTTTATTGCGACCTCGGACACAATGGCAGTTCCCTGTAGGTTTCTTAGCCTAACTCAGGGCATACTACAAGAAAGTGCCTCTTGGCAATGGACCCGGCTCAGTCAGTGGCGGGACTTTCCACTGCCCCCTAGGCCGGACAAAGACACCGCCCCAGGGATGCATTCTTATACACAGATACAAACAAGTTACACATCACACCTGATGTATGCTTCCACGTAGCAAGGTACAACCCCTCTACGTATTAAGGTGCCGCCTTCTACCTTGTACATGTTGGTTCAATCAAAACAACTCTATCCATCATTTTACCCTTTTGCCCCTGTCATTGGGATGGGCCAGCCTGTTCTTTATTATCTGTGTGGAATGTGCAAGTATGTGAATGTTCAGTACCTTTTAGGTACATATCAGCCCTTTCCTTGCCAGCTTCTGTGAGCAGGGCCTGCCTCTGGCTCACAGCTTAACTTTGCTTTATGTTAGCAAAGTCTTGACCATTACTTTAGTTCAGGTCTCAGGCCTCATACCGGGCCTCTGATACCAAGGTTTATATCTTAGGACCTCCTCTTACTACATGGCCGATCACGGCTCCCACTGGCCGCGGTTCGCCGCCCCAGGCCAGTGGGGCCGGCGGGAAGCCACAGCCAGCACATGCCTCAGCCTGCGGCACTTCCCGCTGCCCCCATTGGCCTGGGACGGCGAACCGCAGCCAGTGAGAGCCGCGATCGGCTGAACCTGCCGACGCGGCAGGTAAACAAACTGGCCCGGCCCGCCAGGTTGCTTACCCTGGCGAGCCGAATGCCAGAGGTTGCCGACCCCTGGTCTAGGGGGACAGTATCATGAAACCCATGATGGGAAGCATAAGTTATTTAAAAGAATTTTTGAAAAACAGTTTGTGGTATATTGAGGACTGTGTTGGCATTGCAAGCTGTTGCTTTAAGAACAAGGAACTTACCTGTGTCTGCTTGCAGGGTTGGGAGTCCCTGTAGCCAAGCCTGCGATTGGTGTCAGTTTTCCAAACAGCCACCTTTAAGTAAGGTGGGATGAGTTGTGCCACTCTGCCTTTGGGAGCAGCCTGTTTTGTTTCTCTTGGTTTCATGTGTGTTCTGAATTCTAAGAAATAGTGTTACTACTGTTGGAATGTTGCAATGTATCTGATGTATCTGTCTAACTTCTCTGTTTGTATGCTGTGAAATGTAATAGTTTGCATTGTTAGGATTACAGCAGGGAAAGACAAGATTGCTTAGTGTATTTGAGCATGGGACTAGAAGCTAAGCCTCTTGGATTCTATTTCCAGTTCTGTCACACATTTAGGCCTGGTCTACACTGGGGGGGGGGTCGAACTAAGGTACGCAACTTCAGCTACGCGAATAGCGTAGCTGAAGTCGAACTACCTTAGTTCGAACTACTTACCCGTCCTCACGGCGCGGGATCGAAGTCCACGCTCCCCCGTCGACTCCGCCACTGCCGTTCGCGGTGGTGGAGTTCCGGAGTCGACGGGAGCGCGTTCGGAGTTCGATATATCGCGTCTAGATGAGACGCGATATATTGGACTCCGAGAAGTCGATTGCTACCCGCCGACCCGGCGGGTAGTATCGACGTACCCTTACTCTGACTTCAGGCAAGCCCCTTAACGTCTTTGCTTTAGTTTAACCATATGGAACTGACCGTGTTGCCTTACCTCCCCTTTGGCATTATGAAAATTATTTGATATTTTATAGAGTGCTTTGAGATTCTACTGTGGTAAGATAGAATTTTTTACCAAATAAATGCTCAAATATAAAATGTAATAATTTAAATATTAAAAATTGGAGTGACTATGAACATACCTGACTACTGGAAATTCTTAGTAATTCTGGAACCCAACAATTATCTGAAGGATGCAGGAAGCAATGCATAATTGGGGATTTATCCTGCAGTGAACTCTGCGTGAATACCAGGGTCCCATGCATGCAGAACTCATTGACGGATCAAGGCCTTAGACTATAACTTGTTCAGGGAATATCTTTTGTTCTGTGTTTGTACAGTGCCTCACACAGTGGTAATAAGAGGGCTCTAGGTGCTTTTTTTTAATACCAATAATAAATGACCATACTTATAACACTGCTCAACTCAGTAATGCACCACTGGTATAATGCCCTTTATTTTCATGCCCTGATGAGTGTGGTGGGGTATTGTCCTTTTCAGTGACCATCTACAGTATCCCAGCAACATTCCAAAGAGACAGCTATGAGAGTTATACTCTGATCTATTTTGAGAACTGTGGGCCCCATTCATAAAAAGTATTTGGCTGGCTGGTTTTGCATTGTACTCTTATTTCCTGGGTGTAAAAATATAAGCACTCTTCCCATAGTTAATAAAAATCTTTTTCCTACTATTTGAGTGCACAATTTTTATGAGTATGCAACTAAGTAAGGAGAGAAACAGCTGGAAACTATAGGATATCCCAGTCTAAATGCATATATTATTGAACCTCCCAATAGTTTTTTCTAAAGACTGTTTAAGTCCCTTGATTGCTTGAGATAGCCTAAACTTATTGCCAAGCCAGACTTCTGATGGCGTGAGTCATGTATGCTTTACATTGCTTGTCAATCATTTTAAAAAGAAGATAGCTAAAATATGTTTTCATTTAGAAAAAGCAAGGAAGAATGAATAGCAGGGGGATTTTAAGAGTATGAGACCTTTTTAATCATATTTCAAAAAGCAGAAGTTAGAAACAGGAGGTGATTGCAGTTTCTCTGTACTGTATAATCTACAATATCTTCAATTTCATTCACACTGAGGCATTCCAATCTATTCATTTTTGTTTTGTTTTTCATTGTTTGTACATATTTCAGCCTTCTCTGCCACGTATCCACACATCACCTTGATCAGCAGTCCTCAAATAGTGGTCTCTAGAGAGTGAGCAGTGACACAGTTTTTTCATGCTTCCAGCTGCTTCAGTCCATGTCAAAGATCTCCCTTGCAAAGAGAATAGATGACGGTAAAAGTAGGTGAACACAAGAAGGATTCTGCTTCGCTCCTGCCACATAGGTGGAGAAGTAAAAGGAGCCAGGGACTGGGCAACCAGGTGAACTGGAGATGTGCGTGCCATCAGTTGAAGCACTAGTAGGAATGCCAATGGGGCTGGAGCCATCAGTGTGAGGGAAGCATCCAGGGGAGAAGATTTCCAAGCAGCATGTGTGGGAGGAGAGAGGAGCTCCATACAGGGAGGCATATGCAGGGGGGAGTGGCAGGCCAGGGAGCAGGGGAATGCCGGATATGGCACCAGATGATAAAGAAGAATATGCTGGAGATAAAGGAATAGATCAGATGTGACAGAAGATTAAAGAACAAAAAAGTGATTTACATTCTTTAAAATGACAAAACATTGAATTAAACTCATCTAAAAATACCTAAGTATTTTCCTAAATTTTTTTTCTACATAAACACTTGCTGCTATTGCGAGAGTGATGGATCCTCACAACTGCAATTGGGACTTCGAGATCTGTTTCTCCAAGATGTAACCTGCACCATGAGAATGCTCATTCATAGCTCAGATACTATGGAGATGGTGCTGGAGATAAACATACTATTGCTCTCTCTCCATTTTCTTTGGGGTATGGTAGGGACCAGTCGCCCTTGCTCATGTCTTGAAGTTTGCTGATGCAAAATGATTCTATGAAAACCACTGGATTTCTGAAAGAAGCTGGTACCCTACTTATCCCGCTTTATAGACACTGCCCTCTTTCTTTCTGGATTTCATCCCCACTGAGAGGAGAGTCATCAGAAGTCAATGGGTAGTCTCAATGGATTTGGCTGGTGATGTCCAGGGTTTTGTCAGTCCCAGCGGGGGAAGAATGGGGAAGTCAATTCCCTTAGGAGCTCCCTGTTTGCAGCCTCTGGATTCCTCCTCCTGATGACTGGGCTTTTTCATATTATGTGCCTGCCATCTGGAACTCTCATTTATCAAAGAATGGCTTCAAGCTAACAGGGATGCCTCTGTTTCTCTGTGTAACCTAAACATTTCCTTGATTTAAAAAAAAAAACGGTTTTATTGTTGGAAACCTTTCGGATGTTCACAGGACAAGAGTCCTTTATGTATAGTTTGGCATTGTATGGTACTAGATTGCTTTATGTAGGCAGAATTTAAGCTGTACAGTTTCTGTATGAATTAGGTATAATTTCCCTGTGTGTTTTTTCTGTGTTCAATTCTGTATTTTTTTCAGAAGTGTCTGTTGTTGTTGTTTAATAGGATTAAAAGTATAAAGTAGGTGGGCTTTGGAAAAGCAATGAACACAAAAAATCATTCAATTCTGAATAAAATTGGGCACGCCATGTGAAGGCCAATGTACAAATCATAGGGGATACCAATGTCACTAGCATAGCACGGAGACCCCAGTGTGACCAGGAAAGGTGGAGCAAAATTTGTAGTAACACCCTGCAATTACAATCTATTGAAGAGAGGGTAATACTTAATAGATGAATATATGATCCTGAAAAACCCACTCATTTAAAATAGAGAATGTAAGTTTATACAGATGTATAATAAATCTAAACTATAATGCTAAAATCTATAATACACTAGGGTCAGTATTTAGCACAGTAGTGAACACCACCCTTCTTTATACAGTAGATCCAAATCTTATAATAGAACCTTCACTCACTGCAGATACTGATCCACGTTTCTCAGTGCTAGCAAAACTTTTAAACTTGTACCTGTTTTCATCTTTTTTCCTCCTAACTGTAATCCATGTGAAGTAGCAGGATAAGAACCAAAATATATGAGATTCTGATTGGGTTGTTTTGGGCAGCCAGTACGGCTAAATAATGCCTATTTATTAACCGGATCCAACCCAGCCATTGAAACTGGCAGTATTTTGTCAGTATTTATTTAGAGACTTTTCTATGGCTCTGATCACTGTAATATCTGAGCATGTCAGAGGGATCTCTCTAAAGCTTTTGCATCAAAAAAGTCTTTTCTCACTAATAAGAACCAGCTACAATTATCAATAGCATGCAGTGTATTGTAGCCGTGTCAGTCCCAGGATGTTAGAGACCCAAGATGGGTGAGGTGATCTTTTATTGGACCACCTTCCCTTGGTCTGTGTGGCTCGAAAGCTTTTGTCTCTCATCAACCGAAAGTGGTCCAATAAATGATATTACCTCACCCACTTGTCCCTGTATTATCAGTAGTCACAGAAATCACATTGGCATCACTGCCTTAACTGACAACTGGTGGTGATTTTCATTAAAACAAAAATAAATATTTCAGTTGGAGCCTTCAGAGTTTGTCCGGAGTGCTCTTTCATTAATTTCTTTGGTTTATTATTTATTTGAGTAAAGTTAAGCTTGCTGTCTATGGGCTTGATTCAAAGCTCGTAGTTGATGGGAGCCTTTCCATGTGCTAAAAAGATATCTGATTTTAATGTCAGTCAGTGAGCCATCTTCCTCCGTTGTTAATACTGGAGTTAACTCTGTGTCTGGTATTAATGACACAATATCCCCCTGGGGAGGAGGGATAGCTCAGTGGTTTGAGCATTGGTCTGCTAAACCCAGGGTTGTAAGCTCAGTCCTTGAAGGAGCCATTTAGGGAACTGGGGTAAAAATCTGTCTGGGGATTGGTCCTGCTTTGAGCAGGAGGTTGGACTACTACTAGCTGACTTCCTGAGGTCCCTTCCAACCCTGATATTCTGTGTTCTGTGACAGATGTCTAGTTGAACATTGAGTGTCAATAAGTAAAGGTGGTCTCATGAAACAGGAAATATCACCAAAGTGGGCTGTAACCATCACAGTGGCTATAACCATAAAAAAGTTTTGTCTTTTACAAAACACGTTATAATTTCAAAAATGATTTTTTATACCAGACTTCTCTGCATGTCTCTAAGCTCCATCCATACAATGTCTTCCACCGTTTGGTAATATAAATGATGTATAAAAGCTATATCAGATGCCATTGCTAAATAAAATATTGTTGTGTATGTAACTTTCATTACATTTATATTTTATACTTTCATGTTCTTATATTAGTATCCAGCTTTTGCTACTTTACTTTAATGGTGGAAAAGCTATGGGACACGTAAAGGCAAAAAATAAATAGAAATAGATGGAATAAACAAAATGTGATGGTGTGGATTGCGCTGACATTCTTTATTGCTGCTTTTTTGAGGAGACTGACGTGGGTCAGGAATAATTCCTGTTAAAATATTATATAAAGAAGGTTGTTTTAAGACACTATAACATATGTACATTTTTAGATACATTAAAAATCAAAATGAGTGAATTAAAGAGAGGATCTCTACCTTTCAAATAGTGTGTTGTCATTCACAATGCCCTATCTCCTCCTTATTCTTTTCTCCTAATGTGACGAAGGGAATGGATCTAAAGTTTTCTTGGGTTCCCCATATTACATACCTACAAGTAGTGATAGTAACCCTTTGGACATTATGCTTTTCCTGTGTATGCACTGACCCTTGCTAGCCTCCTTGTGGCTAGAGCTGATCAAAAGTTGTCATTTGAAACTTTTTTTTTTTCCAAACAAACCCTTAATTTTTGTCACACAGAAGAAGACACTTCCAAGGAAATGTCCATTATTTTCTATATTTTTTTTTTCAGTTTTCATTGAAAATCACAAAACTGAAATTTCAGTGTCGTGGGGAGAGGGGCTGAATTTTATTTTCAACAAACCCAAAAACTTCTGAAGAAAAATTAATTAAAACTATTTTAAAAAAAAAAAACTTGGGACCAAACAACATTTCCTGACCAGCTCTACTTATAGCACTGTTTGGGGAAGAAGACCAAACTATCTATGGCTTAGACCTTGTATTCAAGTTATTGCCTTTTTCTGTCCCTGCCTCTCCCAATGTCTGTTTAGCTCCTCTCAGAGGTGCCTGTCAGTGATTGGAGACTATTAACAATATCAGAATCCTATTTCAGATTGTCTTCAATTAAAAGGATTGTTGTTTTGGTGGTATTGAAGTAGAATAAAGAATTATGAACTCTGTGTGTGTCTATCTGTACAGGCACTACAAACAGGTCCTCTAAGTAGGCTCTAAGCTTAAATTACAGAAACATGAAATTTTACTTATATCATTGGAGAAGCCTTTTGTGCGCTCAGCCTGCCACTGTTCAACCACCTATACAGCACTGTCATTTGGTTCCAAAGTCTCTGTAACCAGAACTGTTGCTTCTCTTTTTAGGAAACACCTCTTTTGTTTCTTCTCCCCAAACACGAGGTTTCCTCTGTAAATAAAGAGACAGACAGGCCGAATATTACATTACTTTCCAAAATGAGGCCAAAATAACAAAACTTGACAAAATCCCTGACCTTTCTTTCAGTTTTTAGAATGCTAGGCTAGAGGCATGCTAAAATGTCTCATTTCCTGAACCTTTAACAAGATACTCTGCCCAAATGGTCCTTAAATAGGATTCCCTACCTGTGGTCAAACAAAAATACCTATCAAGCCTGTGTCTCAAATGTTTTCCCACCCTACTGTCCAGTTCCACTGAGGGAGGGAGGGCTTAGTGTATCGAGTTCCTGCAGTGTGCAAGATGCCAAGTATATCCAAGGCTATAGTGAGAATTCTGTAGTATTCACGTTAAAACAAACCATAGGCCGTAATATTTTAGTTTCCTTTTTTCTTCATCTGTTAGCAAATAAGGGGAATCCTGCACTTCTGTTTCTGGCCCCTGTTGGTTCACTGGATTGGTATATATGAGAGGTCCTGGGTATTGGCCATCTCTCTTTAGGACAAGAAGTCCAGTTCTAAAAAGACTTAGAAGCTCAAACTACTGCAGGGAAAAGTTCATGGTTTTGGTTGTAAGGCCCCAATTTCTGCCTCCTGAGGTTTTAAAAATGCTTGATTGCTTTAACTTCTAGCAGAACAAAGTATAAAATTGCTTCATTCAGACAAAATACAAGATAGATATAAAGAAATTCAGACAAACTTTGACCGGTAATTTTGAGGCAACAATGTAAAGTAAGCAAGGAACTGAAATAACCATCTTGTACTCTCACATGTCTTTAAAGATAACTATACCATACATCCTAGTTTGGGACACTCGCTATTCAAGAGCATCCAAAAGCCTTTCTCCTCTTAAAACTTTAACTGCCTAGGCACTTACGTTACCCAAATTGTTTTGCGGTAGTAGATTTTTTAATTACCCTTTTTTTTCCCCCAACCCAAGTGCCTAGCAGTTAAGAGGGAAATGGACTGTACTGGAATTAGAAGTGTCTTAACCAAGTCTCAGAAAATGATTTCAGTGCAATCTTCTCTAGCGTCTTCAGGAATTCTACCCAGCTATAAACTTGGTGATCATTTTACTCTCAACCACCAAACTAACAGAAATGGGCTCTTGCCCCCATGTCTTATTTTCAAGATCCATAACAAGTGTTTGTGATCCTAATACTTTAGAGGAAATATTTTCCACTTTTATTTTCAGTTTTCCTGATAGAGTCCTGTATGCCAAATCTTTATGTACAACATCAAACTCTTGAGCAGTTAGACTTAAGTTATTGTAGACCTGCTTCCCATCCTAGTCCAGAGTGTGTAGGTCCAACCCCTGTGATTTAGAGAGAGAGTTTTAGATTTGGAGGCTCATTTATTTTAATCAGGATTTTCCCATATTATAGATACCTTCAGCAACTTCTGTGTAAAGATAATCATATAATCTGATCTGAAAAAGGTAATCCAACCCAGGAAATCATTCCCCTCTTACACATGTGCATGCCATGATTTTGGGAAGGTTACTGGTGTAATAATCAACACTGTAGCCTCTGCATCAATAATTCAGGCCTTAAATCTTTCGTGCAAAGTTGTAAAATTACTCAGTCAGCTTTAACTCCGTAGCCGCCTCTATCCTGGAAAATCTGGACCCATACTCTCTCTTACTTAGGAAATTTTCTATTTGGGCTGCAAACTCAACATATTTTCTCCCTTCTCTTTTGGTTCTGATGAAACATTTTTCCATATTTTTTGGGTATTTAGTCAAATTCTTCTAACAAAGCAGCTGTTATCAGAATGCATGCATGTGGAGTCAGTGCTTGCACTTCTAAAGCCTTTCTGCTTAATGAAAGAGCTAGAAAACTTGCTGTTTTCCATATTTAGCCCCACTCTTAATACAAAGACATTGAAAAGTTATTTTTAAAAACTGCTTTATATCATTACTGTGTTGATGTAGGGGGAAAAACCTGAAACTAACTTTTGTCATGTAGTTACATCTATTTTCACGTACTGGTACTATGTCCACTCAGGTACTGTTGGCAGAGTCCTTTCCCTCCCCTCAGTTTTGAGTCCATGCTTGTGCTCTCTCCCCCAAATTTGTATACTAACAAAAATGCAGTTTCTCTTTCCTCCAGCAGTTTTATTTATTTATTTATTTTTAATTGTTTTGACATTGCTGCTAGTGGACACTCAGAATCATTCAAACAAGTTAGCCGGAAGAAAAAATAGCTGTCATCTGAAATTTACTCAGTCTTGGCAAAATAGTGGTGATTGTCAGTGTTATTTGCCATGCTTCTCAAACTGTTCCTGAAGTCATCTTGATACATGTCCGTCTAGTTTTTTTTAACCTTTTGCTAATTGCACTCCATTGTACATACAAACAAAATCTAAAGCTTGATTTTTCTAGACATATATTTCTTTTCTTACATGTGGATTTCAAATCTACTAAAAGCTTAGGACAGACTGCAGTATTATAAAACCAATGTATCAATTCCTTTGCTTTACCAAGGAGTGATCATCAGGTTAATCAATGTATTGGGGTTGCGATTAAAAATAATTGGCAAATTTTCATTGCTGCTGCTACCTGTTGCATATTACTGCCCTTACATCGCTGAAACCTGAATAAGCAGTAGTCAATAACGGTGAACTGTCTGAGCAGGTCTGAAGGGATTCTGTAATCGCTTTAATGTTTTGTGTGATGAACTGATGGATTTCAGAAATGAGTTGTGAAAGATCAAATACAATTATCTCTTGCCTAAAAATGAGGGGGGGGGGAAGGTGCAAGTAGAAAAAGTACTGTAATATAAATCACATTGCTTTAGTTGTGAAAATGTCAGTCACTAAGTGCTCTCTCTCTCTCTCTCTCTCTCCCCTCTCCACCTGCCCCTCTTTGCAGGACCTGTTTTAGAAGAAATGTGGTGAATATCAACTTACTTTAGTTGGGGGGGACATTCTGGTAAGTGGTGCTGCCTTTATTGCTTTTGTTTTACAATGATGATTGTAGAGGGAAACTGTTTGAACCTTTTTCATTTCCAGTTTGAAAACTATCTTGCTTGGGGAAAATCTAACTTTACAAAGATACAGTCATTAATGCTGATTCTATTCTATTCTATTCTATTTATTTATTTTTATGGAGACTTTCAGGGGATAATGAGATATGTTAAAAAAAACATGCTGGGCCTTAAGGCAAGGAATGCACTTGACAGTTTAATTGCTGAATGGCTTCTGCTTAGTGCTGCAGCTGTTATAGAGTGCTTAAAAGCCTCTCAGCTAAAACCTAAAGCAGGGGAATCATAAAGACCTAATGTCCCAAAAAAAAAAAAAAGTGTTTGGTAACTGTCACAGTTTCAGGATAACACCTGTATCATGCACTTCGGTTGTCCACTCCCAGAGTGCCCAGTCAGTTCTCCAGCCATCTCTGTTTCTGAATAGGGAACCCTTGTCCAACTGCCTTTTGATCGGGGGTTTTAAGCCTGCATACACCCCTGCCTTGCCCTGTGATATCGCCACCAGCGTGACTGCCAGCGCATGCACTTTGTTCATAGCTGTTGGAGGAAAAAGCAGTGTATTGCTTGCAGTTGTGTGTTACCACACAGCTCTTTCTAAGCTAGCACATTTATTCTTAAGGTTAAAAACATTACAGAAAAAAACATAATAAAAACAAAGATTTAAAAACATGTTAAACATACCGGGAATCAGTCTTATAGATACCTAGTAGGCCAAAGTCTTTCCAACCTTTCTGCAATATTTGGGGGCCCTCTTTGGACAGAAGGTCCTGTCCATTTTCCTGGTTCAGAAAAGAGGCTGAGTCCATTTAAACCCAGCCTTTTTATGTCTATGTTAATCTCTGGAAACCCCAGTTTAAACCAATATATATGTAAGCCGCTCCAGGAGTTGGTACCTCTCTGGAGGTATTTACAACTTAAGTGATTTACCTTAATCACCCCCACTGTTTTTGGTTCCTAGAGACACTGTGGTAACCTTCCTCCCTGGAGTTGCATATGATGTCTGGCCCACAACGATACATAAGCCATTCAGTAACTTATGGTCCCCAAAGATATTGCATGGGGTTGCAATATCCATTGCAGTAATAGTGTAGAAAACTAAAGTTATAGTTCAGGTAGAGATGGCACATTCCTTTGCAACAATGTTTTTAGTCACAGAGAAATCTTTGGACTGAAATCTCTCAGTCACTCCTGGGAGTTAACTGTTGGGGCAGTTGCTCCCCACCAGCAGAAGGAGACAGAGCTGTTGCATTTCTTTGAGTTCAGGTCCTAGGTTCAGTTGTCAGTCACGAGTGACCCAGCCAGGGGCACCATTACATAATGGCCTTGTCAGCTCCTATATCTCATTTGTTTGTCTCCCAGCAGGTAGAGCATCAGTATGCTGGCTGGCTAGACTAAACAAAAAGGAGAGATGGGAGCACGCAGCTAGGGTGATCATGTGCTGTTTTGGGTGGAGGAAGGGCTCTCTGTTTCAGTTGGGTTTACTAAAACCAGGGTTTTTCCTGTTTGTTTCATCAGCTGCATGTGACCTGTGAGCACCTTAAGTGGTACTGCTGACTTTAGGCCATAGGTGGCACTGCCTAACAATAGTTTAGCTCATCATTCAGAAGCACCATCTGGTGTTACCTGCTTCATCTCCCCTAGCACCCCCATTCACTTCTCCACGGTGCAAGGGACATAACCTTTGCTCTCAACCCTACTCAGAACAGGGCTTCTAGGACCGCAGGCAACTGTCCCTTCCACAGAAACCTCCATACTGAACTTCTCCCTCCTGCCTTCCCCCAGGCACTTCACCCATCAAAGCCTAGAGGCTCTTTCCTCCCTCCCATCTATACCTGCTCTTGCTGCCCGGAATAGATCATTTATTGCCACCGTTTACCATGTGCACCTCCCTGTTTGTGGCTAGGGACATTTAATCTTTTCATTCAGCCAGCTGCCTAACCACCCACCTTCCAGGAATTAATGTGTTTTGGCATCAGATGTGGGTTCAAGAAGAATGAAAGGAAAATGCATGTGAAAGTGAGGTAAGAAAGACGAGGGTAAAGTAAATGGGAGAGGGATGTATAATGACAGAATAAAGTAAAAAAAGAGAAAAAGCAAACAAGCATAAAAACAATGGAGGAGGAGAATGAATGGCAAAATATGGTAGGACATGGATAAGATGAGATTGAAAAAGATTAATTTAAAAGGAATGTGACCTGTGGAAAATAAAGGGACTGGGGGAAAACCAATGGAGACCAATGAAGGGTTAAATTGTTCTCTCCCTCCCTTTTCTGTAACTTGTGCTAGATCCTATTTAGAAAGCAGAGAAGATGAAGAGAAATAAGGAGCTGGAAGAGGAAGGAATGGTCACCATTACACCTTCAATTTTCAGAGCTCTTTCACATGACCCTCCCTCACCACAGCCAACAGTTTGCCATGAAACATAGACAACACTTAGTATTTATGTATTATTTGTATTGCTATAGTACCAAGAAACTAGGCACTATACCAGGGGTCAGCAACCTTTCAGAAATGGTGTGCCGAGTCTTCATTTATTCACTCTAATTTACGGTTTCGCGTGCCGGTAATACATTTTAACGTTTTTAGAAGGTCTCGTTCTGTAAGTCTATAATATATAACTAAACTATTGTTGTATGTAAAGTAAATAACATTTTTAAAATGTTTAAGAAGCTTCATTTAAAATTAAATTAAAATACAGAGCCCCCTGGACCGGTGGCCAAGACCTAGTGTGAGTGCCACTGAAAATCTGCTCGCGTGCCATAGGTTGCCTACCCCTGCACTATACAGACAAATAGTAAAAAGACGATCCCGTCCCACAAGAGCTGACTATCTTTTCATGAGACAAGAGACAACAGGTGGATCTGAGAAACGGGAGAGCACAAAGTAACAATGAGATGATTAACCCCGTTTCATGCTGTGCCCACCCTCCCACTCCTCCCCATGCTCACAAGACAGGTCATTTTCAAAATCTAGTCATCCTATCTAGCTACGTGTTTTTGATCCCACATGCCAGTCTTGTGGGAGTGCAGCTTGTCTGAGAGCTTGCAAGGACCCCAGGTTCATGAGCTGCCAAACTATATCTCAGCCACAAGACAGGGTGTTGTGAGGGTAGGAGGAAGTAACACTAGTTGAATGCCCCAAATCCCCAGGGAATGAAATGCTCATGAGGGTCAGTCATGAGCTTGTTAGCTCAACTCAGAGTCCAAATAAAAGGACAAGGAGCTTTTACAAAAGGTTAAAAAACCCCTTATCAAACAGTACAGGCATATTAGCAATCAACTGGAGCTTCAACTTGGAGTTCATATATTTTTTCCCTGGCCCTTGAGATTGCCAGATCCCCAGGAAAACTCCTCATTGCCTCAAATTGGTCAAGGAAGTGTGGTACACAGATCTAATAAACCTGTCCATGGAAAGACCCATCAGACTGCTGGTCACAGAGCATCTGCTTAGGCAACTTGCCTCAGCCCCAGCTCACTTTGGACTTTTATGGCATGGCTGCTAAGTAGCTGAGTCTCAAATCTTAGGGGACTGTCCACTAGCCAAGTCTAGTATGCTGTACTTTTGAAAGCAATTCTACTTCCCTGACCTATTTAGAGGTGTAGGAGAATGAAAATAGACTACTAGCAGTCTACAGTTGTAGAACATAAGAATGGCCGTACCGGGTCAGACCAAAGGTCCATCTAGCCCAGTATCTGTCTACCGACAGTGGCCAATGCCAGGTGCCCCAGAGGGAGTGAACCTAACAGGCAATGATCAAGTGATCTCTCTCCTGCCATCCATCTCCATCCTCTGACGAACAGAGGCTAGGGACACCATTCTTACCCATCCTAGCTAATAGCCATTTATGGACTTAGCCACCATGAATTTCTCCAGTCCCCTTTTAAACATTGTTATAGTCCTAGCCTTCACAACCTCCTCAGGTAAGGAGTTCCACAAGTTGACTGTGCGCTGCGTGAAGAAAGACATCCTGGAATTTCTGCAAGCCCATCCAGATGTGAGTGCGGGCCAGTTCCATTCTGTTGCTACTACTGTCTGAAGTCTGGGGTTCTGTTGTTCTCACAGCCCCTTACTTCAATTCCATCTGCTTTACCTTATGGTGTTTCTTGTGGCCACTTGTTCAGGCAAAAAAGTCACAGAACTTCAGGTCATATCTTGTAAGAGACCATATATGATATTTGCCCCCAAGATAGGTTTGTCTGCGGGGCTCTGCCTGAATTTAGACCATAAACAGTTTCTACATTTTGTTTGAACAAAGAAATAACCTTGCCCATTCCTACACTCTAATTCACTGAATTACAAGAAGGGTAGGCTACGTTGCTGGCCATCAAGAGAGCACTCTGAATTTATCTTGACATAGCAGCTGAGCCAAGAGGCTCAGAGGTTAGTCATCTTGCATCAAGGTCCTAGAAAAGGTCGTCTGGTCTCCAAATAAAAAATTTCATAATGGATTAAGGAGTTGATTAGAGAAGTGTAGTTTAATGCTGGGAGGGGATGTGTCAGATGAATTAAAAACCCACTCAAACAGATTGATGGTATCTTTCTGGGCAGGGTGAATAGTGGCCTCTTTTGATAAGAATTCTGTAAAGCTCCTTCCTGGATGTTAGTCTGCCAGGCATTTACAGGTCTGACCTGTGCCATTTAGTGCAGCCTTCAGCATTTAGTGCAGCCTCAGATGCTAGACCCTCCCAAGTAGATTTACTACTATGGGAGGGCCCAACTATCTGGACTGGTACAGAAGAAGGAAATACTTTTTGCATATTAATTTTCTGTTTTAAGTCTCTTTCATACCAGTCCAGACCTCTCCTTTAAACTATTAGCACAACGTCCTTGCGTAAAATTAGTTATCTTCCTTTTGTACTTACCCACTTAATTTTTCCAAATGTAATCCATGCTTACACAGTGTGTGCCTCTGTCCACCGCTGTCTGGACCATAGAGAGGTTTATGAGTTCACTGGAGCCATTGGCTTAAAAGACATGTCTCTTTAGCTCAAGCAGTAGAGACTCATGCTTTCAGATATAGAGCACCTGATGTTCAGTCACTGCAAACAACCCATCAGGAGTTATCACATTACATTGTGCTGCTGTTGAAGTTTCAGTTGAGGTCTTCAGTTGTATTGACCTCAAGGGTCAAAAGAGTTAAAGTTTAGTGATACAAAGTTTAGGGGGGGAGATTTCTACAGAGCTGATGGTTTACTTGGTTTCTTTGCCAAGACCCGAAAGTGCTCTTTCTGAAATTGAAAGTTTCTTGATCAAACACAAGAAAGAACAAGAAATCAAAACCAATTTATACTGAAACTGAAATTGAGTGATTATGCAAAACAAATTTAATCAAAACCTATTAAAGTCTCTCACCTTTTAGAGGAAAAATATCAATCTCTTATTTTAATTTTGATGGAAACAAACGACTAAGTGTCTAATTTACTCAGACACTCCTGTTTTTAGCAGATAGAGACACACAAGGTATAAAAGAGAATATAACAAAGGTGGGGGACATTGCTTTCAATCATGGTTTTTGGAACACTGAATGGCTGGTCAGTTACGAATGGATGTGTTGCCTGGCAGGCCGACCAGAACTCCTGTTGCTTGGACCCTGCTTCACATTCCAGTCAGGGATATCATCTGGCTACATCTTTTCTGCTTAGACAGGGCAAGACTGTGGCCATCTGCTCTCACTGTGCTGAAGCAACGCAGTTGATTGCAGGATTCAACGAAAAGCCGAGACTGTGGGGGGGAGGGGAGGGAAATAAGAGGAAAGAAGAGGGGCAGAAAGTAATACAAAAGGGAACGGATCTTACATGTCTGTGTGTTGCTGGCAATCAGGGATCACCGCTGAGGACGGGCTGTCATGATGATGTGATGACTTTCAGGACTTGCAGGTGAAAAACAAAATTCTTAAACAGGAGCAAGGCCGTCAGGCTTTGTTCTCAAGAAGAAAATCCTTCAGTCTGCTCTGCTCCCTCGGTCTTGGGGTCAGGGAAAGTGAGACGCATAGCTGGCGCGTGCACCCCACATTCAGGGAGGCTAGCCCTGGCCCCTTCCACCCGAGTTCGAGATGAGTTGTGATGCGTTGAGCACTGCTGAGATTTTTTTTTCCCCCAGGGTCTCTTTAAAAACCCAAAAAGGGGGGGGGGAAATGGGTCATAGGTCATTTCCTCGTTATTCTGTCCACCAATTAGGTCTAATATCCGACAATTCTGGTTCATTAATTTCCAGTTCAACATCTTCTGTTTTTTTACCAAGAATGTTTTAACGTAGTCCTTAAACTATATCAATAGGCCCTTTTTGTTTATACTATTTTAGTCTTTTCTATCTTCCTTTCATACCTTCTCCCATCAACATTTATTATTATTGGTTATTGTGACACTTCATGACCTTTCACATACTTTTTACAGTTGAGCTCACAATTAGGGTAAAAGTTTGTCTAATTATTACAACAGACCTGCAGGTATGTCTGCACTTTGCACTGGAGGTGTAATTTCTAATTTGATCAGAGCTAGTGCCCTAAGAATAGTAGTGTAACTGTGGTGGCACAAGCAGCTTGCTGCCCCAAGTACATACCTAGTGTCTTGGAGAGGTACGTAATCAGGTTAGCTAGCCCCTTCTGCAACTTGCACAGACACGACTACAATATATTTTTATCATGCTAGCTCGATCAGAGCTAGCGTTGGTATGTCTTCTAAAGCTGGAAATATGCTTTCCAACTCCAAGTGTAGACATGCCATGTGGGACAGTAAGCCTCGTTTGTGAAGGGGAGGTGAGACGAGGGTGGACCAAATGCTGGTTGGAAGGAACTATAAGCACACACAGAAGCTTGCACAGGATAAAAGAAAATTGAGCAATAAGAAAAAATGCACTTTCTTGGTCTTGCCCAAGAAACAAACGTTTCCTGAATGTGTCATAGTATATTCTGCTGTTTAAGGTGCTATAGCTAGAAACGGATGTATGGAAAATGTGTGTCTTCACCTACTTCACACTCTTCAGATGTGTTTTCCATATAGGAAGCTCAAATTCTTTTGCTCTAATTAAAAAAAAAAGTCTAGTGTAATGTATGTGTCATGCCTGATTGGCTTTAGAAATAACAAATTATTGAAAAAGACACCGAACATATAGTGTATATTTGTTGTCTTTTTACTTTCTGAAAAGCTGTGATACTCTGGATGTTCACAGGTAAAGATACTTGATTTATAGGATAGCTTTCAAAGCTGCAAATAATTGTACTGAATGTCCCAAGAGCGGTGACTTAGTTTTGACAGTACTTCAGATATGAAGATCTAGCTTGGTATTAGAGAGCAAGTTTATATCCCCTATAAAGAACTGGGAATGAATGCCGTTTCAATGCTTTTCCTGCAAAAATAACCCTCTAACTTTTGACTTGTCATCTTTATTTTGCAGTTTTCCCAACAAGCTTTGTAATAAGTTATTCTTGCCAAATACACTAATCATTAGCTATTTTTATAATTATGGCTGACCTGGTACTTTTCAACCCTACTTTTACTGGCTTTTAACTTTAGAAAGCAATTAATTTTGGGGCTGAAATTTTTCATATTTGTGCTCCAGGAACCTTCACTTTGCTATCTCCTTCTGGAGGCTAAAGGTTTTTTCACCTCTCCAGGAAGATCTATGTGTGGAAAGTCTCTTGCGGTCTAAGCCAACCTGAGTTGTTGTAAGGCTAGATATGTTATGCATACCATTTCTTTAGTTTTAATCTGGTTTTCATTCATTGTTGTTTTTCTCTGTCCTTTTCTAGAGTAATCACTGACCTTGAGTAATGAGATTTAGGTTGCTGTTTCCTTGTTTTTCTTAGCTCCAGACTACCTTCTATACTCTTTTGTATGTATGGTCCTGGCTGAATGTGTTGACTTGAAACCAGCTCCAAATCTGCCCTGTGTCCAAGTTTAAAGAGACAGCTCACACACACTCATAGTTTTTAGTAGTATAAGTGTTTTCATTTGGCTCTTTTAAGGGGAGAGGAGGACAAGGGCAGTTTGCATAAGCAACTTTAATTTTAGCTTTTTTCTAACGTGTGTGTTTCTGTGTGTCTGTGTGTAAGTAAAAGTAACTTCCTATATATTTTTTTTTAAACAGAAACAAAACCCCCCAAATTTTGCCATGTAGCATCTTATTGGTACTCGCATCGTTCATCAGCAGTCTTGGAATCTTTAGATCTACTGCACTGGAGTAGATTAGTCGTAGTCCATAAGAATAGCCATACTGGGTCAGACCAAAGGTCTAGCTAGCCCAATATCCTGTTTTCCAACAGTGGCCAATGTTGGGTGCTTCAGAGATAATGAACAAAAGACGTAATCATCAAGTGATCCATCCCCTGTCACCCATTCCCAGTTTCTGGCAAACAGAGGCTAGGGACACTTCAGAGCATGGATTTGCATCCCTGACCATCCTGGCTAATAGCTATTGATGGACCTATCCTCCATGAATTTACCTAGTTCTTTTTTTGAACCCTGTTATATAGTCTTGGCCTTCACAAAATCCTCTGGCAGAGTTCCACATGTTGACTGTGCATTTTGTGTGAAATAAAGTACTTCCTTTTGTTTGTTTTAAACCTGCTGCCTATTAATTTAATTTGGTAGCCCCTAGTTCTTGTGTTATGGGAAGGAGTAAATAACACTTCCTTATTTACTTTCCCCACACCAGTCATGATTTTATAGCCCCCTATCATATCCCCTTAATCATCTCTTTTCCATGCTGAAAAGTCCTGGGCTTATTAATCTGTCCTCAGATGGAAGCTGTTCCATACCCCTAATCATTTTTGTTGCCCTTTTCTGTACCTTTTCCAATTCCAATATACACCTCTATCCTGATAGAATGCGACCCGATACAACACGAATTCGGCTATAACGCGGTAAAGCAGCAGGGAGCCCCGATCCCTTTAAAGTGCTACCTGAGCCCTGCTGCTTTACCGCGTTATATTTGAATACGTGTGGAGCCCCGGGCACTTTAAATCACTGCCCAAGCCCCGCTGCCACAGCTCCGGAGGTGATTTAAAGAGCCTGGGGCTCCCCACAGCAGCTGGAGCCCCAGGCCCTTTAAATCCCCACCAGGGCTCTGGCAGTGGGGGTCGGGCCATGATTTAAAGGGCCAGAGGCTCCAGCTGCTGCGGGGAGCCCTGGGCCCTTAAAATCCCCTCCCAAGCCCAGCTGCCAGAGCTCCGGCGGTGATTTAAAGGGACCGGGGCTCCCCGCAGCGGCTGGAGCACTGGGCCCTTTAAATCACCACAGGGGAAGCCGGTCCAGTCTGACAAGAGCCGGTATGCCGTACCGGACGAAACCCAATATAACGCGGTCTCACCTATAAGGCGGTGAGGATTTTTTGGCTCCCGCGGACCACGTTATATCGGGGTAGAGGTGTATAATTTTTGAGATAGGGTGACCAGAATTGAACTCAATATTCCAGGTGTGAGCGTACCATGTATTTAATATAGTGGCATTATATTTTCTGTCTTATTATTTCTTCCTTTCCTAATGGTTCCTAATATTTGGCTAGCTTTTTTTACTGCAGCTGCACATTGAGAGGATGTTTTCAGAGAACCATCCACAAGGATGCCAAGATCTTTTTTGAATGGTAACAAGTAATTTAGATTCCATCCGTTTGTATTTATAGTTGGGATTACGTTTTCCAATGTGCATTATTTTGCATTTATCAAATTTAAATTTCATCTGCCATTTTGTTGTCCAGTCACCCAGTGTAGTGAGATCCCTTTGTAACTCTTCACAGTTAGCCTTGGACTTAACTATCTTGAGTAATTTTGTATTGTCTGCAAACTTTGCCACCTCACTGATTATCCCTTTTTCCAGATCATTTAAGATTATGTTGAACACCACAGGTCCCACTACAGATTCTTACCATTTACCTTTCTTTACTGTGAAATTTGGGAGGGGGTGGGGAATGTGCCCTTGAGGGCACAGACTTTTCTGCCTGTTTACTCCCCCCCCCCCCATCTTGATGCCTTTGACCCAATCCCCTCCAACCTGTTGCTGTCTCTTCCCCATCTCTGGCTCCACATACCAGTCCCATTCTTATATAAACTAGTCCAGGTCTCTGCTCTTCAGGATTCTCATCCCAGCTCCAGTCCCTGTCTCACCCTGTTCCTCGTCTGATTGGTATCTCTCTCTCTCCCCCTGCAGTCCCCTGGGCTTCTCATCTAATCTCATTATTCCACCCCTGATTCTTTTTCATAGAGCACCCAGATTTACTTCTCCCTTGCACCCTGGCTGCTTTTTGTATCTGTCTCCCTGCCCCTCTCGTCTCCTTTTTTCTCCCCTCATGCCACTGGTTCCCAGTTCTAGTTTCCCTCCTCTTCCTTCCCTGACCCCACAAGGCCTGGCCCTTGTCCTATGTGCATTTGGGGCCAGCATAGAGTGAGGAGCATGGGGAAAGCACTGAGAGCACAGGACAGACAGGCTCCTTGCTATCAGTTCCACAGTGGCATAGCCCAGTGCTGCAATTGCAGGGAAAGTCCTCCTCAGCCCTAGGATGGAGCATGCCCAGTGTGGATAAAATCTTTGGAAAATGTAGCATCAAAGCTCTAGCAAACCACTACTGAGCACATTGAAACCGAAAAGTTATAACTTGGCTAAATTTGAGCATATTTTCACAGAGACAGCAAAAGGCCCTTCCCTGACACACAGGTCACAAGTCTGCCAAATTTTCAGTCCCTGCTCCAAAGCATGGAGGTGCTAAGGCTTCTCAAAGAAAAGATGGCCAGAATTCTTTAACATGGGCAAAACTTACTTTTCCTACCGTCACTCGCAGAAACAGCTTAACTATTTTGGCTGAAAATTTTTTAAACAAAATTCAGCCTCAGGCTGAGACCCAGCATAGGAAATATCAGCCCAAGTGGCTAAAGTTTGTCACAAATATAAGCAACTGAAAACTGGATCTTATAATGAGAAATATCACACAACCTTAGTAGGCAGTGCTACCAGCCCTGCCTATAAAAAGGGTGTTTATATGCTGTGGTGATGAAGGCCATAGAACAGCCTGCTATAAAAGGGGATAGAGGCAGAAGTATTTATTCGTTAGAGGTTTGGTGGTGTGCTATAAATGAGGTATAGGCTATACACTGAGCTTAAAAAGAAATATTAAACAGCTTCCCTTTCACTGACCATCATCCCTCTAATGTACTGAATCAGGCATACTTCTGTAGAAAAGAGATATGATCATAGAATAAGACCACACATGAGGTTAGAGTTAATGTACAGGTGACCAAAAATTGGTCACTTTCTGACAACTTAGCATTACACTTCATAGTATTGCAGCAGTGCATCAGTTTAATTTAGGTGTTTCTTTTTGTCTGAAATACTCTAATTTATGTCTGTATTAATTCCACTCAATACAGCATATGAATTCTTGACCAATTAAAGACAATCAGCCTTAGTGTCTTTTAGCAGTTTGGGTTTTTTTTTAGTCCAGAATAGTTGAGGTTCATGAAACCAGATGAAAGAGACAGAAGTTTGTGATGTAAGATTTCCAAAAAAAGTTTACTTAATTATGGGATTTATTTAAGAGATTAGTAGTGCCTTTTGTGAAATGTATTTTGGGATTCACAGACCTTTCGTTTGGTCCCATAATATCTTTGCAAGAAGGGTGTGGTAATATTTGTGAGCACAAATATTTTTCACCGTACCACATTCTAAACACACTGCTATTATATTACTTCAGCTTTCTTACCATCTTTCCTTTTTTCCTCTTCTTTTTTTTTTTCTGTTTGTTTGTAATCTCTTCTTTGGCATTAGAAATGAGAATTGTGAAAATTGTATTCAAGAGAAGATGATGATAAGGGAGAGAGATCTCATTACAGATGACCAAGACTGAGTATTTTTGGACATGAAGTTTATATTAATCAGTTTGCTGAGCTCAAAGATAAATGAAAACCTGGGAAGGCATCCAGAATGACCGGGAACAGAGACTGAAAAAGATTGTGAAGATCATATGCTAGTGAGAATTTTCAGTATGTCTGAAAAGCTGAGTCATAATATCCATTTAAAAAACAAAACAAAAAAAACCAAAAGGGGCTGCACTGTCAGCGAGATTAGATTCCTGCCTGGTCTCTCATTCCTTGGGCCATCTGGGACTGGGAATACTGCCTAGAGCATCCTGCATTATTCTGCAGCAACCCTTGTGACTAAACAAATAGCAACCATTTATCAGGATGGATAAGAATTGATTATTTTAATTTTTTTAAAATAATCCTGATGTTTAAGATAATCAGATTTTGATGTTTAAATTAAATAGGTTTATTTTTAAAGAAACTAATTTTTACATCTATTTAAGTTTTTAAAATTTGAAATTTTCAACCTATGTTAAGGTCGAAATTTATTATAATCTATTAAAATCTTTTAAATTAAATACAAAAAAAATTAAGCAGTACATGTTTGTTACCAAGGTTTAAAGAAGGTCAAACTACTGAACTGATGAGTGTCACCTGACTCTATAGAAGTGCTAAACCAGCTTTTGACAGCAGTAGACTCTTCTGCAGGTGCAGAGAGAGCATATTTTCTTCATTTCATCTTCTTCAGCTTGTTCAGTGCAATGACTAGTTCATTCAAAGTTAAGAAACCAGTTGGAAGTTGAAAATGAGCTTTCCTGTTTTTTCAACTTCCAATCTATAAATAAAAACTAGGTGTGAGGTTTATTAGTTCTAAAATTTTGAAGGACATGGTGACTGAAAACAATCAGTTCAATTCGCTATCTATAGATAATAAATCAGTTTGGTTTAAATATTTTGATAAACTTTTTCTCATGTCTCAAGCACTTTTAAGGTAGTTTTATTTAATAAAAAAAATACTGTCTGCAAATTTGAATTTGAATTTACATCTAAACAGAATTTGGCAGAAATCACAAGTGAAAAATTAATCTAATAAATGGGAAATTATATTTTCTAATATAAAAATGTAAAACTTAAGACTCTGAATATAGAGAAGTTAAACTATATAATTGCTTAACATAAATATGTATAGATATAGTGTATCCTAGTTAGCAGTGAGAAACACCGAATTTAGTGTAAAGGTTGTATTTAGTTTCAAATCAACAAGTGACAGTGGTCACCCACTAATGAGAATCAGTCTTTCCTTAGGAAAATAATTAAAGTACAATTGCAAAAGACAATATCAATATTTAAATCAAAGTTTCTTGCTTGGTGATTTAAATCAATCCACCCTGACATTTGTGGACTATGAAGGAGTTGTCCCATACAAACTCGGTAAGGCAAGGAATATCACTCTGATGCCATGTCCTGAAGTGGAGTCTAAGATTATAAAATAAGTAATTAATTTAATCAAGGTTTCAATTCTTACTCAATAAGTTTAGTCTGTATTGGTGAATGGTGTATGTATCATCACGAAAGCCCTGGAATTAACTGCAATATTTAGACAGTCATACAGTAAATGGTATTGTGTTGTCCCGCTGATCTTCTCACCTGCCCTTTGCCCATTTGCAGGTGAACATCTAACCTTGTTATCCAGGTTTTCCCACTGCCACCTTTAATAATAATAATAAAAAAAAATTTTTACAAAAGAACCAACCGTATAAATGTCATTTTTTCTCCCCAAATGTGGCAGACTGGGTAAAGGAAGAGCCTGGTTTTAAAATTATACTAGTCCAAGGCTTGAATTTACTGTATGCAATCCTGGACTGATGCCAAAAATAACTAAACCAAAGAAACAGTGAGTGGTATACAGTGTAATGACTCACAGTTTTTTAGAGCTTTAAGCACCATTAGAGGATTGGGAATCCTGCTTTTCCAATAGTAAAGCTGACGTAGAGAAGACTTCATTTAGTAAAATTTTAGAGGCTTTAAACATTTATGTGCTTGTTTTCTCATTTTATTATACCTTTTACTATTTTGCTTCAAGAAGAACAGGAGTACTTGTGGCACCTTAGAGACTAAGAAATTTATTTGAGCATAAGCTTTCGTGGGTTACACCTTTTCATGCTCTCTGTATGTGTGTGTGTATATATATAGATATAGATATATATATATATATATATATATATCTCCTCACTATATGTTCCATTCTATGCATCCGAAGAAGTGGGCTGTAGCCCACGAAAGCTTATGCTCAACTAAATTTTAGTCTCTAAGGTGCCACAAGTACTCCTGTTCTTTTTGCAGATACAGACTAACACGGCTGCCACTCTGAAACCTGTTTTGCTTCAGTTACTCTGTTTCGTTTCATGAGATTTTACAGTCAGAGGGACAGAAAAAATATTGTAAAAGCCTCTCTAACAATTTTCTAAAATAGCTTACTTTATAATACATAAAGATCTTGGATGTATTCTGAAATGTAAAATATTGTTACTGTTTGGTTCACTCTTCCTTTTATGCCTGTTCCTGATTACCCAGCTTTCTGGTGGACCTGGCCAAAATGCCAATGGAAAATAACATGTCTCTGAAGCAGACAGAGTGCCCTACACCTTGGACTGAGTACGCCTGTCACGCGCTTTTTGTTCCTTCCGCATCTCACCACAAGTTTGAAGTTTATTTCCTGTCTTTTAGTATAACCCCACTGACTACCTCAAGACCAAAACTACAGTAAAATGAAGTTTATAATCAAGGTTGCACCTGTACAGCTATACCGATCGCTGTAATGGGGACAGATCCCCAGCATAGACAAGGCCTTACTCTGCCCTGTTTTGCCATTTTAGTCAGTATTTTCTTAAAGTCATTCTTCCTTCCTTCCTTCACCTAGTTCTGCAGTCTTAGGACACAACCTGCACTCTCTTTCTAACAAGCATTCTGATTATTATCATGCATAGTCCCATTGCTTTTCACTTTCCTCTCATGTAAACCACCCCCAAATAAATATTGAAATCCGTAGACTTTACTTGCGATAAGAGGGACTGCTAGAAGATCCAATAATTGCAATTCAGGTCTGTCACTGAAGCAGAATAATCTCTCTGAATTTATTCCACGTGGTGACTAGGCGACTGACAGATGGTACATACTGTGTGCGTCTCATAGTTCTCTGTCATAGCTTGCTATAAGCAGTTAGTTTGGCTGACTGTATCAGAACACAGAAACAATGGTTGACTGGATAAAATGTGATACTTTAAAAATGAGCTAAACTATTTTTTCTCTGGGAGAAATATGCAACATCATAACTCTACTTTTAAGAATTCAATTAAACCCATTTTAGTATCTGCTAAATACCCTTACAAATGCCAAACATTGATTTACATTTTTTTTTAAGGTTTGCTTTAATCACTGTCTTAAGTTTTGCCCTCTAACTGGCTTCTAATTATATAGAGAAGTTTGGTTTGGATCAAGCTACCAGTTCTGCATGTCATTAGATGATGTTGGGAGATAAGCATGCACAGATGTAAATAATAGACTGTGATTCAGTCTTTTTTTTCTCTTCAGACTATACCATTAAGCCAGAGTTTCAGAAATCTTTTCATCTGAAATGAGAGAGAAACCTACTTCAGTCCTTAAACAAAAACAGAAAGTTTAGCATAGACTCATGCTTGAAACAAAAAACTATATTATCATCTATGCTACATTACAGTAGTGGCTGAAGTGTTCTGTGTGTGGTACTGATGCATAGAAAAACAGTTTCTGCCCCAACAACCTTACAATCTCAAAATGTGAAAAATAGATCAAGCTCAAAGGGGAAAGGACGCAATATTCAAGCCAAGAGATGGTACTGATGGACACACGTGCCATCAATTCCATATTGTTTTGTGTGCTCATGTGTACTTAAACAGAATAATGTTGTAATCCTATTGTTGTCCTTCCTTGCCATCTTCTTTTCTTGACAACTTGCACATAAATGTTTGCTGGATCAGGGCCTTAAGTTTTTTGGAGAAGTGACCAATTGACTTTTGTTGCTAGGCACTTCATTGAATATCTGTGGGGGCTGTAAAATTATAAGAAGTATATTTCCCTTTAGTACGCAATCTAGCAGTGGTTGCCATCATTAAAATTGCATGTGTGTGACTTCTATTTTTTTCAAATTAAATAATATTTCTGTGTAATTCTGCTTCTAATTTAATAAATTAAAGAGAATCTAGTAAAAGGTCTTCATAATTTCTCACCACCACCTCCTCCCTTAACTCTCACATGGAAAAACATTGTCAGAGGCAAACTGATGCCATTCCAAGCATGCCATATGTCAGACCACTATCTTGTTTCAACAAAAGCTTTAGAGATGGTTGCTGTGTAAATCTTCTTTACCTAATAAATAGTGAGTGCTATCTCACTTTCAATATGACCAGCATCACAAATTCCTATATTTTGTTCATTTTTCATTTAATTTTTTTTCCTTTGGGGGCTGCCCATCAGCATAGTCAGTTTCCCAATATGTCAGGGATAAATCCTGGGAGTTTCTAATATGGCTGCACAGTCCCCTTGAAATTGTTTCTGCTCTTCTACTCTATCTTGCAAATTGTTTAGATCTTGTAGTCTGTATAAAATCCTTTCTTAATCTCTTAATTTGTGGTGTGAATGCAGCAGATGCCAGTGCCATAGCAAATGTTTAATAGTAGAGTTTTCTAAGGTTCTTTAATGGACAGTTCCCCAGTGACACAGGTATGCCAGCAACAAACTTCATATGCCTTTATAAGGCTGCTGTGACTAACCAACCAGAAAATTCTGGAGAGTCTGGGACCAGTCCCCTTGGAGTGTGCTTTGACTATCTTTTCTCTTTTATAGTTTTCTCCTCTTCATTATGTTTGATCATTTTGTGATTGAGTTTTGTTCCAGGATTATCTATTCTAGACTAGCCTATGGCCGTGAACTTTTTTTCTTGATTCATATGCTGTGTTGTGGTAACTAGCTGCAATGCTGTTGGATTAAATCTATTCCCAGTCTCAAGGGAAGTAGGGTTAAAAACTAGACACTTATCAAACTAAGCTAGTGGGTTTTTTTGGTTATTGAGGAGGTGCTCAAATATTATGGTGATGGGCACCACTATTGGAACCTAGATTGTGCTGTAGTCTCCAGAGCAGCACCAGTATTTCACACAAGAATAAATTACTTCTGACCTAACCAACTGTTTTTCTATGATGAACTGGAAATATTAAAGTAACCACAATTCTTTCTTAAATTTTTTGTGGATGTTACACATTTTATGTTTATTATTTTAGGAACTGTTGGGAAACTATAGAATTGTTCAAAGGAGCATGATAAAAATGTCCTTTGCAAAGGCTTTTAAGATGGCAGTTCAAGATGTAACATATGAACAGCAGAGCCTGGCGGCTGTAGATTATGGTGTATTTAAATCTGTGTGACTTCATCAGTGCATAGCAGTTTAAACTGGTGGAAATCCCATGTTTTCCTGTCCCCTCCTGCTATTTTTATGCAAGAGTTTCACAGAATTGTCTGTATGAATAATGCAAGACATGTTCTTGCACACTAGTACAGTAACTCCTCACTTGAAGTTGTCCCAGTTAACGTTGTTTTGTTGTTACGTTGCTGATCAATTAGGGAACATGATCATTTAAAGTTGTGCAATGCTCCACTCTTATGTTGTTTGGCTGCCTGCTTTCTCCACAGCTGGCAGTCTCCCTATGCCCACCCCCCCAGCACCTCCACCTGCAGGCAGACCCTGCGGATCAGCGCCTTCCCCCCTCCTCCCCCCGCCCTCCATCTCCTGCCTGGGGAAATCAGCTGGCTTGCAGCATTTAGAAGGGAGGGGAGGAGCGAGGACGCAGCGTGGGAAGTAAAGGGAGAGGAGGTGGGGGGAGAGAAGAGGCAAGTCAAGGATGGGGACTTGGGGGGAAGGGGGGAGTGGGTGGGCTGAGGCTTGCCCCCCCCATCAGTAGGGGAAGCTGCCGCTTCTGCGCAATATGCTTCTCCTAGCCTACAGCACCTTCAGCCTCCTTGCCTGCCTCATATCCAGTGCCAGTGGGCTGTGCCTGTGTAGGGTAAGGCAGGGGCACCTCCCAACTATACTACAGTACCTGTATTAAATTGCTTGTTTAAAATGTATATAAAGCCTTTTGTCTGGCAAAAAAACCAATTTCCGTGGAACCTAACCCCCCCCCCCCTTTACATTAATTCTTATGGGGAAATTGGATTCACTTAACATCATTTCACTTAGTCACATTTTTCAGGAACATAACTACAACATTTTAGTGAGGAGTTACTGTACTTCTCTGTGGGGGGGGAGGAATAAGGATGTGACACATGAGAGTACTGATCTGTATTTCCTGGCCTGTTCAAATGGCATACGTCAGGATTATAAGAGATTATACCCCTGTCAGATTGTAGGAGGAAGTGGTCAGTGTGTGCTGGCTCCAGTAGCTGCTAGTAATGAATATTTACTATGTAATCACTTAATCTGAATCCTCCCTGCACTATCGGACATTGCTTAGTACACAAACAAGGCTCCCCTCTCCCTGTCTTCCAGCAAATAGTATGATATGGCTATGTTGGTGTGTTTCTATGATTTAACTTTTTTACAAGGATAGGTTATTGGCCTATCGCTCAGCCACCAACCTGGAGAACCAGTGGGCTGCTTTTCATCTAGTTCTACCCTTTGATCAGGTGGCTCTGTTAGGTATTACAGTCCCACCAGCATAGCTCTCAGGGTCATTGGAACACACAAGTATTCCCACCACATCAAGGTGCAGTCTCCAGGGAAGGAATATCTGTATCCATGTATCTGAGGCTATGGCTAACTACTGTCAGGGACTTTAACCCCAACAGCGAAGTTCGTTGTCTGATCACAGAGAGACAGGCAACACCAGCAAGGTCCGATCACAAAGCTCTTCATTGACAAGTGCACGCGTCAGTAAAGAGCAACTTGTCTCCAGTGAGAACCAGCCTCTCTTTACAGCTTAGCATTAGCCTATATAGACAGTTTTATTACGTCATACATCACTCACTTGAGCAAAACCCACCCCCCTTTGTTTAACAACTTAAAACTAGACACTTTTAATATACACACATGCCTAGACTTTATGTCTACAACTTTAGATTATTAATTATTTCTTAACAAACTCCAAAAGTTAGGAATACAGGGGAGTTTTAAACAAATCTATAACTCAACCAGGGAGTTAGAATCTGAACTGTGAGATACTAGAGTTTCTTATCAGTTCTTCTAACACTGTTTTAACATAACACAGCTGGTACTATGCCAGGAATGCAATCCCTGGTTTTTCTCACTCTTTCCAGGGCTTTGTGAAACAGTGCTGCTTCTCAGTACTTTTCCACTCTGGGATTACCCAGAAACCTCTGTTAGCCTGACTTCAGTCAGGTTGGCATAACTGGTTTTGTGCTACATCTTTATTCAGGCCTAACACTACGAGCTAGGGGTGTGATTCCCCTGCTTGTGTATACATAATCATGCTGGCTGTCATTGAGCTACCACGACTACAAGAAGCAATGGAGCTATAGTAGCACTGGTATTGGCAGTGGAAGTGTAGCTGAGCAGTGCTGAATGCAAACCCGCAATGGATATGTACTCAGCATGGCTGGGCCTATGCTAGCTTGGCTGGGCCTATGCTAGCTTGGCTACGCTGCTGTTTATATGCCTGCTAGCTCAAGGAGAGCAAGTGTGAGTATGTGTATGCAAGCAGATGAATCACAGCCTAGCTCGTAGTGTAGTTATAATCTACTATGGTTATCAAAAAAGTGGAGATACAATGTATGTGATCAATTGTATTGCTACACACCTTAAAACACTTCACCTGCATTCTATTATATCCCCTAATTGGATGCAACATTTTCCTTCTAGCCTGAAGCTTCCAAGAAAGCTCTTCTTAAAATTGACATTATGATTTCTAGGGAAAAAAACTAGGTAGCATCTTGAGGCTTCTAAAATGGTCTGGGATATTGCTTGCTTCTCAGCGATAACCTGCATAACTCAGTGGGTCTGAGTAGACTAGGGAAAAGGGGGATTTTATTTTTATTATTTTTATTATTTTTATTATTTTTAATATGATTTGAAACATCTCTTTTAATTAGTGTAGACAGTTAATTCACCTTTTTAAAGTCATATTGTAAATGGGGAATAATCTTGTGTTGCCCCACTGGGAAATGGAATAAATAATCTAGTAGGACCTCAGTCCTGCAAATATGTATGCAGTTGAACTCAGTGAGAATTAGTTAAGCATGTGTACGTGTTTTCAGGATTGGGCCTAAATCTCTTCTGTGTCTGATTTCCATTACAATTAATAGCTAAGTTTCTTATTTTTGAAGATAGTAAGTCTGTATTTGACAAATGCACTAAGAGTAGTATAACTATCTGTAGTGTTAATTGAATTAGTGACACTGTACTGGACACATTGATGTTTTGATTTATTTTACAACCTCTTTTTATGCATTTAGTGAAAAACTTTTTTACCCTTAAATAGGGGCACAATAACATGTTTGGGTTTTTAATCCCTTTCCTTCCTCTGTCTGTCTTGAAAAGGTTTCACACACAAAATCTGGACATATCTTCATGGCTATCTTTCCAAATAAATTTTAGATTTGTACATGCTTTGTAACTACTCTTTTTCATGCAAGGTCAGCATTGATTTTCTGCTGTGCAACATGTCACATATAATATAAACATTACTAACCCTCACCATTTCCCTGAAATCCCAATTTGAAAGCTAACTGAGCTTGCTTGGTACCCCTGGAGTGATGGTCAGGGACAGAAATGTTCCACTCAAATTATTTCTAGAGAACGTTTCTTCAGAGATCACAGTAGAAACACTGCAGACATGTGCACACATGAACACACACTCTGATTTCCCATCAGTAGTCTGATCATTTAAAAACCCATGGGTAATTAGTATGATTAGCTGTATACACACAGCAACAATCAATTAAAATTAAATGGCATTGGCATTGCCAAAAGGTCATACCAAGTTTTGTTAGTGCTTTGATAATCCAAATGGTTTAGTGAAAGCTATTCATTTGAAGATAGTTACAGCCTTTCTTAAAGCTGCATTCACTGTCTCTTCTCTTTTGCACACCCAATACTATACATTGTAACATTTTACTGTAGCATGGCTTTGTTCCAAAATTATCCTCCTTTTTCCATTTAAAAAAGCACACTCATATGAAATTTTTATTTTTATTTTTTTTACTTTTTAAGGGAATGTACTTATAGGCCACTCACCCTTAAAGTGCAAAGCATTACCAGTGAATGTTTTCACTACCAAAAAAGGTTGGTTTTTTTCCAGCGACATGGCTACTGCGGGTTAGTTACCTCACTGTGAGTTCCTAGAGGAGATGAGGCACAGGTAGTTGTTACCATGATATAGCTAGGTGAGGTCAACCACAGGTGGTGGGTTTAGTGTTGACCTCATCCAGCTGTATTAGAGTAAGAACTACCTGTGCCTTATCTCCTCTAATATGCATTAGCTATCCCTCTATAAACCCCAGTTATCTCACTGTAAAAAGCCTCCATTTTGGCAGTGAAGACATAGCCTCAGTATACAGTGCCTTTCACCAAATGTTTTGTGCAGAGATATGTGTGTGTCCCAATTTTGTAAATGGGTAAACTGAGGCACAGAGACGGGGTGGTTACATAGCAAAAATCACCCAGCAAGTCAGTAGATGAGTTCTGAATAGGACCCAGTGTCTCCTGACTCCCAGTCCACTGTTCTAAGTACTAGACAATACTGTGCCATGTGCAGAAAGCTTTCTTAGCATTTGCACTCATTATTGGTTTATCTCTGCAGCCCCTCCCCTTGCGGGCTTACCTCTTCTACCATACACATACCCCCTCACACACAATGAGCAGCACATAGCTGCTGGCTGGCACAGCAGCAGTTCATAAGTGTGCAAGCTGCTGGCAGTTTGTATCTGTTCTCCCCCACCCTAAATTCCCAACATGGCTTTGACACCTGCCTGCTGCTTCAGCTTCCCTTGGTCTTCACCAAAGCCATTCCATCTCCACTTACTCTGTTCTCCCCATTCCATCTTTTCACTCCCACCCCTGAATCCCCACTCTCTTCCATTCCTGGAAAAAAAAATCCCCTCAGGGTTTAGCCTGGCATGTAAAATAGTAGATTTTGTATTTTTGTTGCTCAAAACATTCAGCAGCTATGAGTATACTTTCCACTTTGGAGTGAGAAGAAGCTCAATGGTTGTTGATTTCTAAAATGCAAGCAAAACTAGCAAGGAAGATGTGGAGCAAGCACTGTGGAGGCAATCAAAGGATTTTTGTCTACAAACACTGGGGTGCGGGTTGGTTGTAATTTAAGATTTTATTGCCAAGTTCTCAGCACACTAATATGACACTCAGATTCTAGACACCCCAAGGGGAGAACAGGAGATCTGAACCCCAAAGAATAAGCAGTAGAATCAACTGGTTGTATAGTGGTATTGTGTATAAAAATGTCAAGTAAGGTCTTTTATGAAAGATTGGAATGTTCTGAGCTGATGAGAGATGTATACAGACTGAGGTTATGAATTCATATATTTGTGTATGTGTAGAGCTGTGCTCGTAATTTGTGCTGCAACATTCAGCTCCACCTCACAATGTGACAGTGGGCAGTCGGGCAGAGAGGGGCTGCCTCCTTAGCCAGATGAGACTAGCTCCAAGCACCTAGGATTGTTCAACCCGAGAAACGACAAGTGATGGGCTATTATAATTAATCAAGTCATTGAGACATCCTGGATATCAAGTCAAAGAGAAATTTTCTCTGCTTTGAATAACCATGAATCACCATAGTCTTATGGAGGGGAGAAATCCTGCAAACCCTATTAAAAGGAAATGACTTGAAATGAAATCTATCCAGAAACTGAGTGACAATCACTTGGCAGGTGCTGTCTGTGAAATGCCAGGCCCTCCCTATGGGTATACAGTATGCTGAGAAACTGTTCAGAGGCAATAGGTGGCTTATATTAGAAAAGGGAGTAGATCTAATTTGAAAGTGTAAAGCCTGAGGATGCATCTTCGTTTGTTTTCTGTATAACGTGTAGATCTGCTATTCCTTACTGCTTTATCCTTGAATCTATGATTTGTCAGTTAAATAAATTTTTGTTTGCTTTTACCCCAAGCAGCTCTTTGTTGTGCAAACGGTGTGGATTGTGTGTACCAAAGTGAAGCTGATAACTTGGGGAGGGGAGTGACAAACCAGAGGGGAGTGGTCCCAAGTTTCCGGTAATTAGTACCTCGGGGAGGACTTATTTGGGGAGACCCAGGACTGGAGGGGTTGTTGGTGTCTCCCTGCAAGGAGTAACTAGGCTGGTGGATGCCAGGGTGAGACCTTGTGGTTGGGGGGTGGTACTGGTGTCACTGATCTGAACCAAAGCTGCACAGCATAAAGACACCCAGAATTACAGGGTGGCAGTGACAGAGCCCTTACCGGTCTGGGTGATCCCCAAAACGTCACAGCTAGCTTCTTCTCAAGTTGTATCTTTCAACTAGTTGTAGTTCGTGTAAATGGGTGGTTTTGCTCCATGTTGTACAGATCTACTCTGCTCTTATTCTCCCTTCTGTTCGGTAAGCAGTCATCCATCCAGCTCAGGTTTCAGAGGGGTAGCCGTGTTAGTCTGTATCAGCAAAAGAAGGAGTCCTTGTAGCACCTTAGAGACTAACAAATTTATTTGGGCATAAGCTTTCATTTGATGAAGTGGGCTATAGCCCATGAAAACTTATGCCCAAATAAATTTGTTAGTCTCTAAGGTGCCACAAGGATTCCTTGTTGTCCTTCCAGCTCAGGCATTTCACTCTGGGATTCTGGTACAGATGGGATGGTGTCTGAAAATAATCTGAGAATACCAAAACTGCTTACCTGCTGCCAGCTGTCAGTTTTCCTCTGTCACCACCTCTCTGACAGTTACTCTTGCCATGGGCTAGTAATGATTACAGCAGCAGCAACTGTCTGTCATGGGCAGATGGTGACTGAGTGTAGCAATGGAACAAGAGCAGTAGAACACGAGGAAGAATTTATCATCCAACAAAGGGAGAGGGGAACTGCTTTGAACTATTGGCACATTAGTGTGTTGTGATAACTCCTGAGTGTTTAATCTGCTATTGAGAAAAAGGTGATTCTTTTTTATTTATAGCCCATCCTCCCTTCAGCATCATCTGAAAGAGCAAATGACAAAAGTAATAAATCTAGCAGTAAGTACACTTCCTTGCATAGTACTCAGGGCTCCTAGAACTCTATGGCACCTTCAAATCTATTTTTTCTAGCAAACCGCAATGGACCGCAATAGAGCAAGGGTGTCCAAATTGTGGCTGGTGAGCCACCTGTGGCTCTTTTACCATTAAAGTGTGGCTCATGAAGCCTCCACCCTCACCCCCCATTTTCTGCCTACCAGACTAGGGGGAGCTTGAGACCTCCGACTTGCAGCAGGGTGGTGGAGTAGGGGCTTCTGCCCCAGTGGGGAGGGGAGTCTCAGGGCTGAAGCCCTAAGCCCTAGCAGGCGCCACCCAAGGGGCTGAAACCCCGAGGCCCAGCAGGCGTGCCCCAGCTCTCGGACTTCTGAAGATGGTCGTACATGGCTTGGAGGGTCAGTAAGTTTGGCCACCACTGCAATAGAAGAAGCAGGCTGCCATCTTCCATCATCCCTTCCAAACCCACTGCTGCCTCAGTGAGGACAACTAATCTGCCACCAAGCTCATGCCAGGGACAGAAAGGAAAGCTGATTATCACAAAGCAGTTATTGCCCCTAGAAATAAGGTCAGGCCAGCAGGTTTTCATCTGCATTTTATTACTCAGGAAATTTCCCGACAGCTCTACAACATGGCTTTTCAGGCCCCTTCGTTCACTCCTGTAAGTGGGTTCAAATGCTGCAGGACTGTTCAGTGGCAGTTGTTCTATTACGACCTAGCAACCCACTGAAGAGCAAATCACCATTCAAGATGCCACCCCCTACCATGTCCTTCTCTAATCTAGCAGCCTCTTCTCTCCCACAGCTTCGGTACAGCTGCAGGAGCCCAAGCAGAGCCCAGATCACACAACCCCAAACTTTGAAGTTTGGAGCGCATCTTTTCTGGCCAGAAAGCCTGGCCCTATTGCCTCTGAGGGCAACACTAGCTCCAATTCAAATGTAGACCTGGTGAGGGGATGGAGCCCTGGCATTGCCCTGACATCAACAATGACAGAGTCTTGCTAACTTTTTGCTTCAGCAAACTGCAAACCCCAGAATTTTAGTAGAAATTTGTGTTGGACGTTTGCCATGATCCAAATGAGCAAGAGGCTTTGTATATGTGGCTAATAATGAATTTTAATAAATTAAATGCCATTGACGTTGGCGGACAGAGAGGTAGCAACAGAGCACAAGGAGCCAGTGCAAGTGTGTGCGCTTTGGACAGGAAGGTGGCAGGAGTGCTGCTGTGTGCTCTGACTGCTTTCTTCTCTTTAGCAGCCTCCCAGCTCCAGCCATGAGGCTCAGAGGCATCAACAGTGAGAAAGCAGGCAAAGAGGAAAGCAGTCATTCTGTAGGCTGTGAGGTCAGAATTGGGGGAAAAGGAAAAGCAGAAAAAGGAGAAACATCTTTCAAGGATTTCAACACATTCAGGGGAGTCCACGGGAACGCTGCATGCTTTGGAATTTTATATTGTGTTTTTTCCTTCTTTGAAACTTTCTAAGAAAAAAAATAGTATGAAGTTTCCCAGAAAATGCATGTCTCTCCAGTGGTTGCAAGGCTGACGACCCACAGAACCCCAGCTGATTAACTGTGCTTGGGGCAACACTTTCACATATTGGCAAAAATGCCTTTTCCTCCTCCAGCTCATAAGAACATAAGAATGGCCATACTGGGTCAGACCAAAGGTCCATCCAGCCCAGGATCCTGTCCACTGACAGTGATCAATTCCAGGTGTCCCAGAGGGAGTGAACCTAACAGATAATGATCTAGTGATCTCTCTCCTGCCATCCATCTCCACCCTCTGACAAACAGAGGCTGGGATACCGTTCCTTACCCATCCTGGCTAATAGCCATTAATGGACTTAACCTCCATTAATTTATCTAGTTCTCTTGTAAACCCTGTTATAATCCTAGCCTTAACAACCTCCTCAGGCAAGGAGTTCCGCAGGTTGACTGTGCGCTGTGTGAAGAAGAGCTTCCTTTTAATTGTTTTAAACCTGCTACCCATTAATTTCATTTGGTGGCTCCTAGTTCTTATATTATGGGAACAAGGAAATAACTTTCCCTTATTCACTTTCTCCACACCACTCATGATTTTATATACCTCTATCATATCCCCCCTTAGTCTCCTCTTTTCCAAGCTGAAAAGTCATAGCCTCTTTAATCTCTCCTCATATGGGACCCTCTCCAAACCCCTAATCATTTTAGTTGCCCTTCTCTGAATCTTTTCTAATGCCAGTATATCTTTTTTGAGATGAGACCACATCTGTATGTAGTATTCAAGATGTGGGCATACCACAGATTTATATAAGGACAATAAGATATTCTCCGTCATATTCTCTATCCCTTTTTGAATGATCCCTAACATCCTGTTTGCTTTTTTGACTGTCGCTGCATACTGCGTGGACGTCTTCAGAGAACTATCCACGATGACTCCAAGATCTCTTTCCTGATTAGTTGTAGCTAAATTAGCCCCCATCATGTTGTATGTATAGTTGGGGTTATTTTTTCCAATGTGCATTACTTTACATTTATCCACATTAAATTTCATTTGTCATTTTGTTGCCCAGTCACTTAGTTTTGTGAGATCTTTTTGAAGTTCTTCACAGTCTGATTTGGTCTTAACTATCTTAAGCAGTTCAGTATCGTCTGCAAACTTTGCCACCTCACTGTTTACCTCTTTCTCCAGATCATTTATGAATAAGTTGAATAGGATTGGTCCTAGGACTGACCCTTTGGTCCTAGGACTGACCCTTCGGGAACACCACTAGTTACCCCTCCATTTTGAAAATTTTGCCATTTATTCCTACCCTTTGTTCCCTGTCTTTTAACCAGTTCTCAGTCCATGAAAGGATCTCCCCTCTTATTCCATGACAACTTAATTTACCTAAGAGCCTTTGATGAGGGACCTTGTCAAAGCCTTTCTGGAAATCTAAGAACACTATGTCCACTGGATCCTCCTTGTCCATATGTTTGTTGACCCCTTCAAAGAACTCTTATAGATTAGTAAGACACGATTTCCCTTTACAGAAACCATGTTGACTTTTGCCCAACAATTTATGTTCTTCTATGTGTCTGACAATTTTATTCTTTACTATTCTTTCAACTAATTTGCCTGGTACTGACGTTAGACTTACCGGTCTGTAATTGCCGGGATCACCTCTAGAGCCCTTTTTAAATATTGGTGTTTCATTAGCTATCTTCCAGTCATTGGGTACAGAAGCCAATTTAAAGGACAGATTACAAACCATAGTTAATAGTTCCGCAATTTCACATTTGAGTTCTTTCAGAACTTTTGGGTGAATGCCATCTGGTCCCGGTGACTTGTTAATGTTGAGTTTATCGATTAATTCCAAAACCACCTCTAGTGACACTTCAATCTGTGACAATTCCTCAGATTTGTCACCTACAAAGGACGGTTCAGGTTTGGGAATCTCCCTAACATCCTTAGCCATGAAGACTGAAGCAAAGAATCCATTTAGTTTCTCCGCAATGACGTTATCGTCTTTAAGTGCTCCTTTTGTATCTCGAGGGTCCAGGGGCCCAACTGGTTGTTTATCGGGTTTCCTGCTTCTGATGTACTTAAAAAACATTTTGTTATTACCTTTGGAGTTTTTGGCTAGCCGTTCTTCAAACTCCTTTTTGGCTTTTCTTATTACATTTTTACATTTAATTTGGCAGTGTTTATGCTCCTTTCTATTTACCTCACTAGGATTTGACTTCCACTTTTTAAAAGATGCCTTTTTATCTCTCACTGCTTCTTTTACATGGTTGTTAAGCCATGGTGGCTCTTTTTTAGTTCTATTACTGTGTTTTTTTAATTTGGGTTATACATTCAAGTTGGGCCTCTATTATGATGTCTTTGAAAAGTGTCCATGCAGCTTACAGTGATTAGAGTGAAATCCCTGCACCTTTTAATTTCTGTTTAAGTAACCTCCTCGTTTTTGCATAGTTCCCCTTTTCTGAAATTAAATGCCACAGTGTTGGGCTGCTGAGATGTTCTTCCCACCACAGGAATGTTAACTGTTGTTATATTATGGTCACTATTTCCAATCGGTCCTATTATAGTTACCTCTTGGATCAGATCCTGCACTCCCCTCAGGACTAAATTGAGAATTGCCTCTCCCCTTTTGGGTTCCTGTACCAGCTGCTCCAAGAAGCAGTCATTTAAAGTATCGAGAACTTTTGTCTCTGCATTTCATCCTGAGGGGAGCTGCCTCCCTAAAACATGCTTCTTCCATGAAACATGTAAACCCTAGCCATCCCTTGAAGCAAATGTTAACAAAACTAGCTATATTTCACCACTCACTCACCTGCTTTTTGTTGTGTCTCATCCCTTGGCTGCATAACATCTACTCAGAGTTTATATTCTGAAAGGGCAGGGACTTAACTGTTCTACTTGCCTGTGAAGTGCCTACCATGTTTCTATTATGCTGGTGTATTTATAAAATGGTGGTTGGAGGGAGTGGGTGGGAGGTTGATGATAATTTCAGTCGGTGTAAATATGGTTTCCATATTCGGCTTAGAGTCTTGAAACCATTTATCAAGTGTAATATATCCAAAACCACTTGGATGCTTTCCATTTATGCGAACTATTTAATATTTTACATAATGAATTATAACATTATTCTCCCCAAGTTATCTCCTTCTGAAATAAGGTTATGAGAGCAGGCCAAATGTGATATTTAGCCTACCTAGAATGTTATTTTTCCTCCACCTTTCTCATGTTTAAGTGTAAAATAAGCAGTGCATTGTAGGAACTAAGCAAAGACTAATTTGCCTGATTTGAATATGAAAAAGAGCCCACATCCTTCCTGTCCCCTTCAAAGAATTCAAAAAGACTTTACAGAGAAAACAGATTAACTAATAATATGTATCACTTTGAAAAAAACAATGGCATAGTTCGAAGCAATGCTGAACTTACACAAGAACAAGAGCACAAAAGTACAGGAACTGTTCTGTTTAACTTTTCTCATGATGGCATTTTAAACTGTACTCTGCAGAATAACCATGAAGAAAAATAGTGTCATTTTTATGGTTCAAGAAAACTACACCTGAAGACAATACAATTTTGTAATGTAAAGACTTAAACAGGTATTGACAAAAGGCAGAAACTCATTCCATCCTTTAGATGGAAGATTTTTCTTTTTTTTTTTAAAGCTCAGTGAAGCTTAACAGAATCATGAGGCAGTTGATGCTCCTAAAAAATTAGCACAAACCTTGTCTATACTAGAAAAGTGTGCTGTGTTAACTAAATCGATTTTTAAATCAATCTGTTTAAACCAGTGCAAACATCTAATGTAGACGCACTTGAATTATTGTTTATATCAATTTAACTTAAGTTAGTAACTTACCGCACAAGCTAAATCAACAAAAGCAAGGATTCTACTGGTTTGTATGGCTATATTACACATTATGCGCACTGGTTTAACTAGATCTATTTTGAAACTGATTTTGTGAAAGGGATGCACTCTCTCAGCATAGACAAAGCCACATTCTGCCTTTTTCCTCTAAAGTCCCAATTCAGCAAGCTAGTGAAGCAGTTGGAACTATTTGCATTCTTAAAGTTACCTGTGTGTTGAAACAGCTTGTTGAATTGACGTTTAAATATCCAAAAGCACTAATTCACATCCTGTAATTGCATTCTGTCCAATTCATCTCACTTACAGAAGCCATCATGAAATACTTAAAATTTCAAGGTTCTCCTCCCTCCCCCCATCCTATGTGTAATAGGTCAAATCAGGTGTGTAAATTTAGGTGAGCTATTCTGTGATGGTATAAATGGTTTTAGTATTTCAGGAAATTAGATGGGTGATTCCTCTTCTTAATGGGAGAGGGGAAATCTATGCCCTCTAGGGTTCTCCCACAGTCCTACCCACTTCTCTTCTGAAGGAGGAGCATGTACACTGAACCAGTGGGCAGGTGCAAGCTTCAGTCAGCCCCCCAATAGAGTGTGAATGTTTCATTTTACATTTCAAATGAGGAGTACCTGCAAGGTCTATGTAATACCTCCAGCTGAACAGTTGATTAAAACATTTTTCACTTAGTTTTGTACAAAATTTTTCACCAGCTCATTTTGCAAAATTTTGTATCTGTGTGTGTTGTGATATTTCAAGGACTTAAAACATTGGTTGATCAGCTTGCAAAATTCATTTGTAGCTCAAAATCCCAAGTTTAAGCAACCTGGCATATGCTTATTTTTGCCCAGAAGTAGAGTGGAAACCATCTTTGACAATTAACTTGAAGACGAGAGAGAGGAAAAAAAAACTGTAGGCCGTTGCATGTGCTCACTTACCATTTATCATTTTTCATATACTAATATTGTCTGTCACAATAACAAAATGGGCTAAGAATAAAAACAAAACTTAAGTGGAAAGTTGACTTAAAAAATGCATCTGGTTTCTTGTACAAAAAATGGTTGTACAGAAACAAAAACAAAGTTGTACAGTCATTATAGTAATGATAGTTTTGTAGTATCAGAGGGGTAGCCGTGTTAGTCTGGATCTGTAAAAGCAGCAAAGAATCCTGTGGCATCTTATAGACTAACAGACGTTTTGCAGCATGAGCTTTCGTGGGTGAATACCCACTTCGTCGGATGCAAGTAGTGGAAATTTCCAGGGGCAGGTATATATATGCAAGCAAGAAGCAAGCTAGAGATAACGAGGTTAGTTCAATCAGGGAGGATGAGGCCCTGTTCTAGCAGTTGAGGTGTGAAAACCAAGGGAGGAGAAACTGGTTCCACAGTTTCTTGTGGAACCAGTTTCTCCTCCCTTGGTTTTCACACCTCAACTGCTAGAACAGGGCCTCATCCTCCCTGATTGAACTAACCTCGTTATCTCTAGCTTGCTTCTTGCTTGCATATATATACCTGCCCCTGGAAATTTCCACTACTTGCATCCGACGAAGTGGGTATTCACCCACGAAAGCTCATGCTCCAAAACGTCTGTTAGTCTATAAGGTGGCCACAGGATTCTTTGATAGTTTTGTAGACACAGTAGGTGGGTCCAATTCTGCATAAAAGCATTGGGAATTGAGAGAATGACTGAATTTTTCTTACTATCTAGAATTCTAGGATCATCTAGAAGGCTTTTAAAATTATTTCTGCTTTGAACATTACAACAAATACCTGTGAATTAAGAGTATATGTTCATTGTTAGACGTTTATCCATTTGACATCAACAGCTACCACTCAAAATTGTAATACCTTATATGAGCAGTTTTAGTCACTTATCTAAATTCCTTACCCAAATTGGAATGTGACACAAAAGGATGTTTAGAATACTGTTTAACTGCAGACATGATTTTTAGGCTAAGTGTATAAAATCTTGGCCTGAACAATATCTGTATTCTGGAACAAAATTCTCAACACTACACATTACAGAAGGAAGTTACAATCGCGGAATAGAATAGAAATTAGATCACGTTTTTCTTTCCTGCATTATTTCCTGTAAGTGTAACATTTCCTGTTGTAAAAGTGCTATCCAATGGATACTAAGGTGTCACTTTAAACTCTCCCAACTAAATATTAATCTGCTATGACTTTCAGTTTGAAAGTGTGTGAAAAACACTTCCGTACACCTCAAACCTTAAGTGCTAGTGCTGGTATGAAATAACAGTGTGTATGAAAAGCCTAATGACACATTAGCTGTGTCTATTATAACTACTAATGTTGGGGCAAAGAATAAGAATGCTAAAACAAAAACCTATCTCACACAAAAGTGTCTTCATAGAAATGTAATAATAATTGCACAGCTCTAGTTCGGAGATTTTATCTTCCTTTGCTTTTGGTTTTTAGTATCTAAAAATTTACTTGAAATAAACTGCAATCTTTTATTTTTCTTGTGTTAGTTTTATGGTGGTGGATACTTTATTTTGGCCCATTTTCAGTAAGATTGGCCTATAACAATGTTCCATAAGCCATTGTTATAACACAGTTTTATGTCCTGTCTACACTAAAGATGCTATTGCTGTTCCTGACTGTACTGAAAAGTTGACCATGTTGAGGGACCCATTGTCCCCTAACATTGGTAAAACCTAGTTCTGGTTCACAATATAGGTTAAACTAAATCATGTTTTAACCATGTCTCTGAATCAATTATAATATTTTGAACAAGTGCACAAGATGCACTGGAAATTTCCTTTATTATAAGGAGGCAATTTGAGAAGTTCAAGAAACAAGAGAGAGCTGGATTTGATTTTGTGTATATATTCTGATATGCTGATTAGATAGCTTCCAGGGAGCCCCCCGACGTAATCGCCCCTGGAGCCCACACCCAAACTCCCACCCGGAGCCCACACCCCTCCTAAACCCTTGCCCCAGCACTGAGCCCCCTCCCACACCCAAACTCCCTCCCGGAGCCTGCACCCCCGCAGCCCCCCTGCACTCGTGCCCCTGCTGAACCCCTCATTTCTGGCCCCACCCCAGAACTACGTGCCTCAGCCTGGAGCCCCCTCCCACACTCCAAACCTCTCGGCTCCACTTCCTCCACCCCCCCCAGTCTAGAGCCCCCTGCTGCACTCCAAACCCCTCATTCCCAGCCTCACCCCAGAGCCCATACCCCAACCGCCTGCCTCAGCCCGGAGCCCCCTCCCCCACCCTAAACTCCTCTTTTCTGGCCCCAGCCTGGAGCCCCCACCCCCAACCAGAGCCCTTACCCCCTCCTGTACCCCTACCCCCTGACCCAGCCCTGTAAAAATGAGTGAGTGGGGAGGGGAGAGCAAGTGACAGAGGGAGAGGGAAATGGAGTGAGCGAGAGGGCCTTGGAGGAAGGGGTGGGGCAGGGCCTTGGAGAAGGGGTTGGGTAAGGGTGTTTGGTTTTGTGCAATTAGAAAGTTGGCAACCCTAGGTGGAAGTTGCATCCGACGATGTGGATATTCACCCACGAAAGCTCATGCTCCTAAACCTCTGTTAATCTATAAGGTGCCACAGAACTCTTTGCTGCTTTTACAGATCCAGACTAACACGGCTACCCCTCTGATATAATATAAATATAAATAAATATAATTGGAGATATACCAATCTCCTAGAACTGGAAGGGACCTTGAAAGGTCATCAAGTTCAGCCCCCTGCCTTCACTAGCAGGACCAATTTTTGCCCCAGATCCCTAAGAAGCCCCCTCAGGGATTGAATTCACAACCCTGGGTTTAGCAGGCCAATACTCAAACCACTGAGCTATCCCTCCCCCACTGATACTAGGTGGAAGTGGTACAGATAACTTCACAATTTAACTTTGAGAATTTGTGCAGATAACTATAGAAGTAGCAAAGTTCAGAGTTGGGTTATCGATATCCCACCACAATACACACATCTGAATATATATGTCATTGGCTTGTTTATGGAAATTGAAGCTGGAGCAAATGACACAATAGATAAATGCAAGGATCATGTTTTTCATATTGGCTTCCTTGAATTATTCACTATATTTCAGTTAGATATGTAAAGATTTACATGTTAGATTCAGTAATCCCATCACAATAGTAGAGTTGCCTGCATTGCTCTGACATGCTGTGAGTTGGCATACTATCTACATGGCCTTAAGAGGTATTTAAAGCCCATTTATATAAACCAGTATTGACACAGTTTTTGATATTGATCATACTAATGAAAGTGGCTTTGGCTCATTCATGCAGTCCCTTGAATCTAACAAGGACAGAGGGATTTTTGGAAGGGGAGGCGGGGGGTCATAATTAATAACTCTCTCTAGTATAATATGGGGAAAGGGCCACTTTCATAGTCGTTCATGAGATTCATAAATCCAAGGTACAAAACAAATACTACTTATATATTAGATACTTTTTGTTCTGTGTGGGAATGTGGTTTTATGATTGTGTACTGATACACAACATAGTGTTAATTCTCCCTTTCTTAAACCACTGATATTAACATTGTCATTCTAGCCCTGCTAAGACATGTTTTTAATTGGGTGTAGATAAAGCCTTTTAGTCCTTCTGTTTACATCAACAGATTGGATCTGCTTGCATCGGAAAGAATTATGTCAAAACAATTGCTTGTATTTGTATCTTAGTATGTTCTTCAGCAGCATTGTCACTTGATAGTCTGAGGGTCAGACTGGAATATGTTTAACTAGAATTGGGGCAGAAACTGCAGCCAGCCTAAGGTTAGTGTTGCCTCTTGAGATTTGCAGAATAGCAACTTTGGGGCTTCATTGCATTAGCTTCCATAGTTATTCTCGGTCTAGTCTGATTGTATTGCAAAGGATAGTCTTGCATGCTCCATTTAATTCCCTTTCTCTCTCTGTCTGGGATTCAAGAATTATCTTAAGGCAGGGGTTATTTTTTATTATACGGAATTTATAATTTCTACGGTATTTTAGAGCGCTTTAAAAATAGTGTTTCTGTGCAGATCTCATGCATGTATGATTAGGAAATTTACCAGGACCACATGGTCTCTAGCAGTAAATTCAATTTTTCTATCCTACCTATTCTGTGGTATCTAGGTGCAAATAATACATCGTTTAACATGAATAACAAATCTGCAGAACACAGAATTATACTCCAGTATAACAGGACATTGAATCACCTGGGCTATACTGAGGAAATGGGAGTCACCCAGGAAAAGGGAGAGATCCTGGGTGGACAAAGATCACTGAGATAACAATGCACAGTGCTGGAATCCAACAATCAGAAAAGCATCCTCTTGACACACACCTAAATACAACATAGTCACTGTGCCATTGTTATACAGCACAATTCTGTCAGTAGTTCTGAGGCTGTGATCTGATCCATTTTACAGTCTGCTGAAACTCACATAAGCTTAACAAAAGTTTTGAAAAAGAATCACCTATGGCACAATTTATGTCTCAAGAAACTTGTTGACAGTTGTTCAGGATATAGGAGAGACTGTTTACTGTCGTTGTGCTTACACAGTTTTTTCCATTCTTCCTAAAACTGTGACCACATTTACTGCTGGAGCTTAGCTAGTGTGCAGAGTTTTACTTTTTATAGCAGAAACTTTCCATGACAATTTTGTGTTTAATTGGGATACTACTTTGGTGTTTCTGCAACAGTACAGTGGTATTTTTTATTAATTGACACATGCTGTATTTTAGCAGACATCTTTTTACCAAAGTGACTGAAAGAGCCAAACACATTCTCCCCTTTTAATGAACCTGACAAATTGAGACTGACTAAATATAATGAAATGTTTATATGAAATAATGCTTTCTGAATCTCTGGAATGGAACGTGTGAATCAAATTTTAGCTCAAGTAAATTAGATTATTCCATTTGTTTTATTTACAGAATTTTTGTATTGAAGCAATCAATTGTGATAAGTAGATTCATTCCAGAAATTTAAAACAATCTGGTGCCAACAATTGGCACAGATCATTCAACAGTCCCTGCCCCCAGCCCTTACCACCCCTGCTCATTGATGGATTAAAATCCTCTGGCTGTGAGCCCAAATTCAGAAAGACAACGTGAACAAGAGCTTGTACTTTGTCCTTAAAAATCACCAAATTTAAGTATTGGCAGACTGCATGAGGGAACAAATTCAATAGCCAAGGACCCTCCACTGAGAATTCAACCCTAAGACTTACAGCCCACCTGCTAGAATTCAACCCTGGGACTTTACAGTTAAGTGATGCCAAAAAAGCTCTCAACTGCCTCAGCAGGGTGTAGAGAAAAGTGATATATGAGAAAGACAGTTCCCAGGCCATTCAGGATGCTAGAGAGTAGTGCTTGGGTCGACCCCTTAGTCCAGTGGTTTTCAACCTGTGGTCTACAGACTAAGATTTCCAAAGGGGTCCGCACCTCCATTTGAAATTTTGTAGGGGTCCACAAATGAAAACAGGTTGAAAACCACTGCCTTAGTGGTCTTTCATTCACAGTGAGCAGGAGAGATGACACGTATTCACAGTTGTCCAAGAGAGGGCTTTAGTGGAACACTAACTCTGGTGGTGCAAGATTTTTAAAGCCAGAAAGAGCCATTATGATCCCTTAAGTTGACTTCCTATATAACACAGGCCACTGGACTTCTCTGAAATAATTCTTGCTCCTTCAAGTTCAATAAATGTGGCTGAACTAGAGCATATCTTTAGGAAAATATTCAATTTCAATTTTAAAATTTCTAGTGATGGCAAATACACCACAATCTTTAGTAAATTGTCCCAACAGTTAATTACCCTTTCTATTTAAAAATGTGCACCTTTTATTTCAAGGCTGCATTTGTCTAGCTTCAACTTACAATAGCTTAGTCTACTAGATTGATTAACCCCATGTCATTACTTGTAGACTGTGATCAAGTCATCCCTTAACAGATTCAACTCTGAGAGACTTTCATTGGCAATCATGTTTTCCAATCCTTTAGTCATTTTCATGGCTCTTTTCTGAATTCTCTCCAATTTATCAACATCCTTCTTGAATTGTTGACATCAGAACTGGACACAGTATTCCAGAAGTAGTCACACCAGTGCCAAATACAAAGATAATATTCCCCTGTTTATACATGCAGTCACTCATGTTCAGATGATTTATCCACGTGATGCCAAAAAGTTACTACTTCCCAGGAAATAATCCCCCATTCTGTAAGTATGGCCTGCATTCTTTGTTCTTAGATGTATGACCTTATATTTGGCCATATTGAAATGCAAATTCTTTGATTGTTTCTAGTTTACCAAACAATCCAGATTGCTCTGTTAGTTACCTGTCCTCTTCATTACTTAGCACTCCCCAAACTTTGTCATCCGCAAATTTTATAAGTAACAATTTTATATTTTCTTCTAGGTCATTGATAAAAATGTTAAATCGCATGTAGCCAGAACCAATCACTGAAGGACCCCACCAGAAAGCCACCTGCTTGATGATTCCTTGTTTACAGTTACATTTTGAGGCCTATCAGTTAGCCTGTTGTAATGCATTTAATGTGTGCCATGTTGATTTTGTAATTTAATGTTTTTAATCAAAATGCCATGCAACACCAGGTCAAATGCCTTCAAGCTTGTAATTTCATTTAAAAAAAAATCAAGTTAGTTTGACAGGATCTATTTTCTATTTTTCCCCTTAATTATATTGCTCTTCTTTAATTCTTTAACTGAGTCCCATATTACCCATTCCATTATTTTGCCGAGGATAGGAGTCAGGCTGACAGGCCTATAATTACGTGAGGTATCCCACTGATCCTTTTTTAAAATGGCACATTAGCTTTCTTCCAGTCCTCTGGAACTTCCCCAGTGTTCCAACACTTACTGAAAATTTAACATTTACAATCCAGAGAGCTCTTCAGCCAGCTCTCCTAGAACTCTTGGATGCAAACTATCCCGATCTGCTGATTTAAAAATGTCTAATTCCAATGGTAACGCAGAGTGATGTTAAATACATCATCTGTCTTTTTTCCAAGTGTAAAAGATCATTTGCTTCCAACTTATCTCTGCCATTTTTGACAGTGTGCTACTTTCCCTCCCCTTTTGCCTACTTTCTCTTTTCGAAATGTATTATAATCAGTGAATCTTCCCACCAGGCATCAGTAACCAGCTAGGTTGGATTTATGCTCATAAATGAGCAATTACAATTTCTCTTGTTTGTTACCCAGGCTCCTAGCATTAGTGTACAGGTAATTAAAGAATTTCTTCTTGTTACAGCCGTTGCTGCCTTGATTCATTTTGTGCTTGACATCTTGATTTTGTGCTAAATAACACTCATTTGTTCTCTTTTTTTTCACCTTCCCCTTTTGGTTTTTACTTTAATGCCCTCCTGACTAATCTAGTACCTGTCCCCTAGAAGATTGGTTCCCATTCTGCTGAGTTGGAGGCCTTCCAAACTGTACAGACCCCTCTCCCCATAGAAGGTGGACCAGTATTCCAGTGAACCAAAATCCTCTACCCTCCACCACTTACCTAGCCAGCAGTTCACTTCCAGAATCTTCTGTTGTCCATTGCAGGATCTTTGAGAAGATCACTTGGACATCCTTCTCCTTCAGGAGCCTTCCAAGTTGCCTGAACTATCCTGTAATCCTGTGAAGCAGTCTTTAGTACTGATGTACACCATCACCAGTGAAGCCTTGTTTGCCAACTTCAGAAGCCTATCCAGTCTTGCAGCCAGATCTTGTGTTTTGGCTCTGGGAGGACAGCACACCATCCTATCGTCTACTTGTCCCTTGCAGAATGTTTTTTACAGTCTTATTAGCATCTTTGGACAGTTGGAGAGCTCTTTGTGGCCAACCTTGATAATCTCGCAGGTTGGGCTGAGCAGTCATCCTCCATTCCATTCAGTTATCTGGATCTTCAGAGGTATTTTCATCACTTTGACAATGGTGTAACCTTTTGGGTGCAGACATCTAAAGTGCGGTTTCTAGGCACTTATATCAAACCTATGTCAGGGAGGAGACCCAGTATACTGTCTTAAAATGACTCCAGCTCACATTGCCTCAGGTTTTTGTGCTGTTGTTTAACTGCCATCCCTGCAAATGTGACAGATACTATCTTGGCTGACACATCAGGGACTGAAGTGGGGACTGCCAGAGCTAAAAGCCTAAATCTTTACAATTTAAAGAGCCAGGCTCTGTAGCTGGGGGCTGTAACACTAACATCCTCTAATTTGCACAGTGTGGAACACACAGCTCCCACTGGTCCGTGAAATACACACACTCATTTTGGGCTCCTGAAACTAACACCCCATGAACCTCTCCCACATTTGCCCAAAGGCTCCCACACAGGGCTTTAAAAAATTTACCAAATACCTAATAAACCAAGGACTAAAATGGAGGGAGGAGCAATGCATGGGTGAAAAGACAAAATCCCCTTCTAATCATCTGGAAAAGGAAGGTGCTGGGCTTCCGGTCAGGCTGCTGTCCATAGGGGATAGCAAGGCATCCATTTTTCACACCCTCTAGCTAGTACCTGATCAATTTCGTGGTCCATCTCCTCTGTCTTTGCTCCTCAACCCCGGGGCCAACCAGCTGCTGCGAGGTGACTGATGGGGTATTTTTCCTGCTTCTTATTGGTGGGTCATTCTCCTCCCTCATGGAACGCTCCACTCCCGCAGAAACACAAGCACCTAAACAACAGGAAAGATTGTGAGATTAAGAGCCAGAAATGAGAATGTGGGAGTCCTGCAGTCACGTGGGGTGGGGATTCTGACTGAATAATAAACTGAGGAGGGGGATACGCTTGCCTCCTCCACCACTGTGACATAGTAGAATTCAGTCCAGACTGAATAGCTGTGTCACCCCTGTGGGGGGTGCCCTTTACAATGTTTTGCTGCTGTAGCCTCCAACCGGACTGCTCAGAAACAGCCTCCAGCATGTAAGTCACTCCCAGCTATGTCTGTGTGTGTGCTGCAGACAGACAGACAGACACAGACCGTGGCTCTTACCAGCCTTAAAAATTACCACAGGGTGACCCCAACACAGTCCCAGTCCCAGATTGTACCCAGAAATGTTTGTCCTGGACAGTACAAATATATTGTCAGTTACTCCTTGAAGGGAATAATATGCACACAACTTGGTACCCCAAATGGAGTTACCCAGACACTTCAACTTAAACACACTGGATTAGATAAAACAATAAAACAAGTTTATTAACTACAAAGAGATTTTTTTTAAGTGAGTACAAGGAATGAGACATAAAAGCCAGAAATGGTTACAAGAAAAATAAAGATAAAATGCTTACAGGTGCCTAACTTAGCAAACTGTATTAGATTCAAAACAAAGTTTTCTTACCACATGCTCCAGCAGGTTACTGACCAAACTCCCAGTCAGGACCCCTCCTCGAGAGTCTAATGGCTACTTTCTTTGTCTCTTCAGGTGCAGTCAATGTGATAGGCAGGCAGAGAAAGAAGGGTGTCTTGGGGTTTCTGCCCCTTCCTTTTTGTAGTCCCCATTTGAGAAGCATTTCCAGCTGGGAGCAAGGTGATGAGCCGTCTGTGCAGAAGGGAACTCCATCCTTTTTCTTTGCTAAAATGTAGAATTTTTTTTTAACCTCTGGCCCCTTTCCTGCCCAAAAATAGCCACTTAGCAGGTAATGGTCCATCAGCCTTAGTTACACCTGGCTGAGCTTACCCTTTGTCTCTGAGGAACCGTTTGGTCACTTCACACTTATCTGGAAAACATACTTTTAGTCGTGTTCTCAGCTTATGTTTATAACTTGACATAAAATGCTGCCACGTACATTTTGCTGTAATATTATTGATCAGAAAATTGAGGTTTTTTTAAATTATATCTCACAAGGCCTACCTTGTACAAACCATTACTACTATAGTCTGTAGGATGTGAACACGGGGTCTGTTCTGTCACCACCAGCACTTGTGCCCATGTGAGCCTTCCCCTGTTGATGCTCATGCTTTCAGAAGTTTCAGGAGAGTTAAATTGATCTGATTTCTTGTCAGTTCTGATGCTGCCCCTCAGGTTCCTAGTAGCAACAGTGAAAACTAAATAAGCATGGTCAGCTTTCATGCTGTAGCATCCTGTGCAGATTTAGGCTGGTATTGCTCAGATAATGGGGGTCACAACACAGGAAACCCAAGCGTCAAAATCCCTGGGTCACTAGAGCTCAGTAGAAGCCTGGAAGGGAAAGCAGTTTCTTATTTCCTCCTGCTGGTGTGGCTGCTGCCTCCATCCCTGCTGTGCCCTTCCTGCCTATCACCCAATCCCAGAACAGCTTCTTTCTCAGCTCTAGTGCAGGGGAGTCAGTGCTTCAAGGAGTTGTGGGTCAGGCTTAGTGGCACTTACCAGCCTTTGGAGCTGAGCACTGTGCAGGAGAGACGTGAAAGAGAAGCAGCCCCATCCACTGGCTCCCACACCTAGTAGCACACCCCCTCCCCCTCCACAAAATGGCTGAAAACATTCAGGTGAAATGCATCATTTTTTGCGGCTGCAAAAATTGTGGGATGTGATGGTTTGTGGGATGACTTCTTGGCCATTTTGCAGGTCACACACTAAAAGAGGATTGAGAACCACTAGTCCAGGAGTAGGCAACCTATGGCACGGGTGCCGAAGGTGGCACGCAAGCTGATTTTCAGTGGCACTCTCACTGCAGATACAGACCTTGCCATGGTTAATGCAGGCCTTTATCTCCTTGAGGTCAGAGGGCTGCATCTTTAATCAATCTTGAAATTGTAGTTAGTACAGAATGCAACTGGGCATAGAGAGCACATCATTCCTGTGATCTGCACTGTCTACTATGATCTTTGGCTGCTTCATGATTGGGTGGGTAGGAGAAAGAGAATATTTATAATTAAAAAGCTTAAAAGCTCTGTACTGATTTTTTTTTCTCCCCCCAAAGAATGTCATATCTGGTCTTCACTTGGGATTTGCTAGGGCTTACCCTTGAAGGACCTAAATACATGGACAGAGCTCTCGATCTCAAGGTGAAAAGGGATAGGTGCTGAATCCCTAACAAAAGAGTTTTTATGCTAACTATTCAGGCATTTGAGCCAAATAGGCATGAACAAAAACAAGAGTTTTAAATTATCTGAATATAAATCACCTCCTCTCTGTCAGGTGTCAGCTTGCATGGTTTCCTTGATGTCATATCCTATTAATGCTTCAATCAAAGAGCCTTCCATGAGAAACAGGATAGGGGACACCTGAATTTCTCATGTAAAAAAGGCAATCCGAAAAAAACATTCTGAGAGGAAGAAAATCTTTCTGTCTGCCTCTTGTACATCATAAAGAAGCAAACTAGTTCACATGAATTGAATTAAACTCTTATTAATCCTGAAAAGTTGCTAAAAAATAAGAACAGAGAAAAATTCAGAACAGAGTGACTCTGCAAAGAAAAAAAAATCAAAGGGGCAAATACTTCCAATCATCTTTCTATTTCCTGATGGTGGGGAGGGGGAGAATAATCAGTGGGAACCTCCATTTCAGTTCTCTCTGAGATTAAATGATTCTGGCCTTTTTAATGGCTGTTCTTTTGAAGATCAACTATGCATATTGAGTGGGAAAGAGGAGTATTTTTAAAATGTACATTAAAAGTTAGGCCTGGCCTACACTAAAAAGGTAGGTCAATCCACTTACCTCCCACAGGGGTGTGAAAAATCCACACCCCTGAGCAACGTACTTAAACCAACCTAACCCCAGCATAGACAGAGCTAGGTTGATGGAAGAATTCTTCTCTCAGCCTAGCTACCACCTTTCAGGGAGGTGGATTATCTATGTTATTGGGAAAACCCTCTCATCGGCATAGGTAGAGTCTATGCCAAAGTGTTACAGCGGTGCAGCTGTGCTGCTGTAGCATTTCAAGTGTAGACAAGCCCTTAGAATCAGTGTCTCAAAATGCTCCTGTACACTGTCCACCCACATTCTTAAGCCCAGCATCCTGAGTGGCACAGACAGCTGGGTATAGTTAGAATGTAACTTGGATATTTTTGTTACATGTGTCTTCACACTCTAAACCAACATTTCACCCAGAGTTCTATTCATTATTGTATGACATTTTAATTTAAATAAGCAGTGTGTTTACTTAAATAAGGCTTTAAAACTCCTTATTAGAATAAAGGAAAGAAATTCTCCTCTCTAGACTAAGTCTGCCTCATACTGAAGTAGTGCACTCATTTAAAGACTGAAGGCATTCTTTGCCAGGGTAGCTATACATAAATCCCCTTTTCTTTAAGGAAGAAATTACAATTTATAAGCTTGGATTCTGAACAGTGCAGCAGAACATGTCTAATTTACAGACCTTCTGAGCTGTGGATTTCAATGGTGCTTCCTTTTAATAAATTAAGTACAGCTACAAGTACCCAGAACAATTTACAAGGTTTGACTCCAGTTACTGTTCCTTTAAGACATGCAGTTTTGACTGACACTGGCATGCTATAGAGAATGAAAAAGAATTCACTGTTTCTAAAAAAGATGAGACCATAACATTCACAAACTCATCTGGCAAGGAAACGCTATAGAAACTAGAAAAAGTGGCAAAGTGGTCTTTTGTTGGAGTTTGGAGGGTGAGCCTCCTCTTCTTTCATTTGTTGCATTGGGGAGTTTTTGATTACGCCTGCTCAAACAGACGCTTTGTGCTAATGTGTTTTCTTGTGGATTTGCCAGGTGACCTCCAACCCTTCGGCAACAGGCCAGTTCCACCACAACAACTGTTCCTTAAACAAGCACAGCAAGTGAAGTCAGTTTTTGCCACTACTGTCCAGATGGAACACTGACTTTCCTGTTCCTCTCTTGCTGGTAGTGAATATAGCCTTAGATTCTTACATTAAAACAATACAGGAATCTGAGAGGTGCTCCACTGAATATCAACATTAGGAAGATACATATATTTCTCAGCCCATCATCTAAATCGTTCCTCCTTTGATTCAGTTGCCACCAATCTGTATTCATGGACATCTCTGCTATTGATCACTCTGGCAGAGAGGGCCAGTGAGGTAGCATTTTGTCCCTTGACCTCTCTTATATACATGCATCCTCTCCAATCTCTGGGCTCCAGTGCTGGCTGACCAGGGACAGAAATACATGGCACAACTAAAGTCAGGCATGAGAGACAGAGAAAATGCCATTAAAGGAAGAAGGTAAGCAGTCAAGCAAGGGCATATGATGCAAACTAAGTATTATTAGCTTTCTCTTGTATTATGTCTATACTAACAGTTTACCATGTTTTCTCTGGGGGCTTCCTCTTTTGCCACCGTTCAAGTGTCAAAGAATGACACAATGGATTTGGCACCCACCAGTTCTCCTGGTTGGGTGTAGTAGGAGCTTCTAATTCTCCTAAAATGTTCCTTGGCTTCATTTTAGAAAATTCCTTCATATTAAACTTTCAGGAATTCCTTATAGACAACTGAGAATAATAGGAGCACTCAGCTCGTCAAATGACCTTTGCTTTGGGCCAGCATAATGCAGCTGTAGGAATTCATTTCGACATATCTTCCAGCCGTACCTCCAATAGATGTGAATTGTCACTTGTTATCAGCTTATTCATGCTACTCAGACTCATAGTTGCTTCGGGCAAGCAGGTAATTATAAAATGCTGAAACTTTGTGCTCATACAACTCGGTAAATCCTGGGGATGGAGCTTTAAAGGACAGCTCTTTTAAAAATCAAATTCATGCAGCTAGATCTTTTATTGTTCCTGTTTCTCTCATGAATCTGTTTAAACACCTTCACTGATTTTTCATTGTTACACGGTAAGGTTTTGACTATGGCATGTATGGCCTTTTGCTCAGAAATATCAATATATCTGTTTAATTTTCTATGTATCCTTTAAAAATCTCATTATCAAGTCACAGACACTTTAAAAAAAATCACAGAAGATTGGGCGCTTGCCAATGATCCTGTCAGGTATAAAAATAAATGTATAATAAAACGCCTTCTAAAAGATTGAGAAACAATAGATGGTATTCAAAAGTGGTAAATTTTAATATTTGCAGGGCATCTTCATGATGTGTTCTCTAATTCCGGCAAACTGTAGAATCACTGATAGAACCAAAATGAAGGTGGTCTTCAGTAAACTTTGGAGAATTAAAAATAAATAGTGAGAGTTGACCCATTATGTTGCATATATTATGCTGGTTTAGAACTTTAAAAAAAAAAGTTCAAGATAAAAAAAAAAAGTTACTACTGTGAATACCAGAGTAAATCTAAGAAAACTGAATGGGTGGAGCAAGCTAAGGATACTACCAATCTGCTAGAATTCTTTGAGGGGATCAGCAAGCATGTGGACAAGGGGGATCCAGTGGACATAGTGTTTTTAGATTTTCAGAAAGCCTTTGACAAGATCCCTCACCAAAGGCTCTTAAGCAAAGTAGGCTGTCATGGGATAAGAGAGATGGTTCTCTCGTGGATTCGTAACTGGTTAAAAGATAGGAAACAAAGGGTTGGAATAAATGGTCAGTTTTCAGAATGGAGAGAGGTAAATAGTGGTGTCCCCCAGGGACCTGTACTGGGCCCATCCTATTCAACATATTCATAAATGATCTGGAAAAGGGGGTAAACAGTGAGGTGGCAACATTTGCAGATGATACAAAACTTCTCAAGATATTTAAGTCCCAGGCAGACTCTGAAAAGCTGCAAAAGGATCTCTCAAAATTGGGTGACTGGGCAACAAAATGGCAGATGAAATTCAGTATTGATAAATGCAAAGTAATGCACGTGGAAAAACATAATCCCAGCTATACATATAAAATGATGGGGTCTAAATTAGCTGTTACCACTCAGAGATCTTGGAATCATTGTGGATAGTTCTTTGGAAACATCCACTCAATGTGCAGCAATAGTCAAAAAAGCGAATGTTGGGAATCATTAAGAAAGGGATAGATAATAAGACAGAAAATATCATGTTGCCTCTCTATAAATCCATGTTATGTCCACATCTTGAATACTGCATGCAGATGTGGTCGCCCCATCTCCAAAAAGATATATTGGACTTGGAAAAGGTTCAGAAAAGGGCAACAACAATGATTAGGGGTATGGAATGGCTGCTTTATAAGGAGAGATTAATAAGACTGGGACTTTTCAGCTTGGAAAAGACACCTAAGGGGGGATATGATCGAGGTCTATAAAATCATAACTGGTGTGGAGAAAGTAGATAAGGAAGTGTTGTTTACTCCTTCTCATAACACAAGAATTAGGGGTCACCAAATGAAATTAATAGGCAGCAGGTTTAAAACAAACAAAAGGAAATATTTTTTCACACAAAACACTGTCAACCTGTGGAACTCCTTGCCAGGGATGTTGTGAAGGCCAAGGCTATAACATAGTTCAAAAAAGAACTAGATAAGTTCCTGGAGGATAGGTCCATCAGTGGCTATTAGCCAGGATGGGCAGGGATTGTGGCCATAGCCTCTGTTTGCCAGAAGCTGGGAGTAGGCGACAGAGGATGGATCACTTGATGATTACCTGTTCTGTTCATTGCCTCTGGGGCACCTAGCATTGGCCATTGTCAGAAGACAGGATATTGGGCTAGATGGACCTTTGGTCTGACCCAGTATGGCCGTTCTTATGTACTACAAGTATTGGCCTGAATCTTCAAAAGTGGCTAACTTTGAACACCTTGTGTTTGGTGTCCAACTTGAATCAGCTGTTTAAAGATTGTCAGAGTTGATGCTCAGGACTTTCTGAAAATCACATCAAGCTGGATTCCCAAAAATTGAGCACACAATCATTTATTGCTCTTAAAAATTGAGGCCATTACTTTTAGTCTGCAGTGGGCCCGAAAGATGAATTAAGGCAGAATGAATTAAATGAAGTGCAAATGTCAATGTTTGTTTATCCCCTTGAACCAGATTGCATGTGGTATGCCACACACAAAAAGATTGAGGTTACTTTTTAAAAATCACTTAGTTCTTCTTGACAAAAATCCTACTTTGTCAGTAAACCAGGAAGGACAATAACCCAGAATGTGACCTTCTGTATATCAGAAGTCTACTATAACTCATTCAACTTGGTATCTTTGATGTCACAGAATGATACATCCTGGGATACTTTCAGCAAAACTGCAGATATCAAGAGGATATCCTCAAGGGAAAATTTTTAAACTTCTGTGTTTGGATGCTGCCTTTGGCTGGGTTAATGAGGAAATTTCTATAAACTGAGTAAAAGCCCAGATTTTCATTTTTCCTATATAGTTGGCCTTCACTAGAACCCAAGAGCCCTTTCTTCAGTTTCCCTGCCAATAATTTCCAATCAGCCTCTAAAAGTTAATTAAAAGAAGCAATTATGTTAATCATTTACTCCCTTCTGCCTTTTCACCTTCTCCATTGAAAGAAATTCTCCAAGGAATTTACTTTGTGGTCAACTCTAGTTGCCAAAATAAAAAACCAAACAGGAGAGAGGAAGAATGTGTCCCTGCTACATCTCGGTGTTTTTGTCCCATTGAATAGCTTCAGTTTTGATCTGTAGGGGTCTGTCACCATGGCAATATATTTGAGTGTAGGGGGCATGCAGGATGACCAGATGTCCCGATTTTATAGAGACAGTCCCGATTTTTAGGTCTTTTCTTATATAGGCTCCTATTACCCCCCACCGCCATCCCGATTTTTCACACTTGCTGTCTGGTCACCCTAGAGGCATAGGATCAATAGACCTATGAGCTGCTCCTTATCTTCCTTCATCTAGTACTTCCTCAGTTCTAGTGAAAGCTGCATTTGCAACTAGAACATTATTTTAAGAGTAGCAGATAGTGGTATAGTCTCCAGAATTTAGAATTGCAGTAGAGGGCTGTAAGATTCTTCATAACGATTTTAATAGCCTGAAGAATTATATTCATGGTAAATGTCCACTCCAGACCTGGTCCCAGCCACTTCTTCCTGATGATTTTTAGGTACAAGAACTAGAGTAGGCTATGGTTTGTTAGCTTTGGTGTAGTTTGAGAAGCAAGAAGTATTAAACGTCTTCTTTAAGACCCCTTTGTGCCTTAGTGAAAGATATTACAGAAATTTCTCTGGTGCTCCTTTTCCTTTGGACTTCAGAAACTAAAGGAAAAGCTCCGCTGAATAGGGAACAATGAAAACATTGCAGTATTGAACTGTATGATCACATCCTAAAGCCCCATCCCTTTCTGGTAAGGAGTTGGCTAATAGCTGTCCCGTGAAGAAATGGGGCTTCTGCCTCTACTGTGGAACCTAACTTGTACATCTCAGTCTGTGTTCCTAATGAATCAAATTCAGTTAGGATATAGTAATAACTGCTACCACCACTAAAATAGTGCAAGCTCTCCATGATTAGGCCCCAAAACATAAGCACTGAGGCAAGTCATTTCCATAGTGGAATGCATGTGCTTCACTTTTAGTATATACTTCAGTTTCAGTGACTTCATTGAGACTTAAATACATGTGTAAGTGATGTCCTGAATAGGGATGTTTTCCTAAATCAGAGGTAATGTGTGATAAGCAGCACGTCAACCTCATGCCTCAACCCCATGTGGTCAGAATTCTTCTGGTATAAACAAATATTCCATAGTGTTTTACTTACATATGGAACATATTTAGTCTTGGCAGAATTCATTTATTATCATTATTATTTTATTATTATTATTTATTATTATTTAAATGGATAATCAGTGTTTATTTTAAGCATGTTTTAGTTTTTATTCATTTTTTCCTGCAACTGTGAACATTTAAAAATCTAGGTGAGATAATTATTTAATGACAGTAGACACTGAGATTCAAAAAGTTAAAGCACACCGTCAACATACGTCAAAATTTTAGCCTCAGTCAAACTCTAATAAGTTCTCAAGCAGCATTTTTCTGTGCCTATCTGTAAATTTCAACAGTTATTGATTGGAAATATTTTTTTAGTCAGTTTGTATGGGTACAGTGAAATCAGTGTTTATCTACATTTACCGAAAAATCGAATGCTTCCAAGCCTAAATATATTCCTTAGTTTAATGTACATGAAGCAGGGGTTGCTGTGCAGACATTAACTGAGAGATGTAATTGTGTATAACGCTGACCTGCTTCTTGACTCTTCTGGTCAAAACTTTGTAGCGTGGCAAGGAGACAGCTTACGTCTGATTCAGCTCATTTGGCTGCTCTTCTCTCTTCTAACAGGAAACAATTAGTACGGCTGCAGAGAGTGGGAGGAAAGCAAGCACAAGAGCTTACACAAATATTTTTGTTATCATTAACATTTTCAATGTTTCTAGCCCATTTGTTAAACTATTTTTCTTTTTCAGTAAAAATGAAATGGTTCTAGCAAAGTGTGTGATTAATCCTCCCCTCCCAAAAAATGCTTTGCTTGCTAAAGTTCTAAAATTATAATGCATCTTAATGATTACATCTCTACCACATTCCATAAAAATACTCTGAAGGGTGTCAGGGAAAGAGCTGTGAGGAAGAGCTCAATATTGAAACAAAACCCCACTTAGTAAAACCAGAATTTGTGAATAAATAATTTTATTTTTAACGTTGCCCTAGTGGTAGGTGGCTTTTGTTGTTCTTTAGTCTTGGCTTCTCTCTAGAATAGTCTTCAGAATCAATAATCTTCAAGAAAAGGTAGTTTTATTTTTGTAGATAAAAGAAGATTGAGACTAATTAGATATTAATCAAAAGTAATGACGTTTAACGTGCTACAATAGTATAAATAGTAATGACAGAATTCATTTTGTGTTTTTTATTCCACAAGAATGTTTCTGCCACTTGAAAAGAAACAATTTCCTTGGCTAGGCTAACACTAAGTATCCTGCACTGGAGTTACTAGAGAGTTAAAATGAACAAGAAAGAGGCAAGTCCAACAGTAGATATTTTCAATTGTCATTAAAATGTCTCATAAAACGTCAACTTTTTATATTGCTCATGAAATTGTATATTTCGAAACAAACCAGAAACATATGCAGCTTGTTTGAATTTGAAAAGTTCACCATAATTAAGCCATTTATTTGCTTTTGTAACAACACAATGACAAATTATGAAATCGCCACATGATCCAGTAAATTATATGTGCGAGAAATACTGCATTTCCTAATGGAAACTTGTTCATTTACCAGAAGTTGCACAGCGTGTTGGATGAACAATGTGGTATGTTGATCTCTTGAGAATTTGGTGTCAATACATTCCAGATTTTGTTCGATCATCTCAGCTCTGTCGTTAGTGAACATGTTTCCAACCTTACAAAACTGAAAATCCTGACATTTGGTGTGTCTGTTGTGTGGTAACGAAGGAGATTAGTTCTTGCAGTCCAGTCATTGATATAACTAGAGTAGTGATGTTGAATGGAGATATTTATTATCTGTGAAAACCCTGGAGTAATCTTGAATCATTTCCAGTAATGTGTTTGTGCATTCTCCCAGATGTAACTATGCATGATATAATTTGTTGCCTAGTTCGTTTCTTTGAGCCAGGAATGGACAACTTTTCAAAGTCTTGGCTTGAAAAGATGCATGTATGTTACACCCTCTGTCACGCTTTACAAGGTACTACAATCAGGCAGTCTTTATACTTGAGCTGTCTAGACATTGTAACTGAGCTGAAAAGGACAAATGAAAGAAAAAGCCCTTTCCATCAGACCTTTTTTCATTCTGCGCCCAATTCTGATTCACAAGCTGCACACTAACAAGAAAAGATAATGGGGGTAAATAGGGTAAAAAGCCACTGGAGTGGGACAGGCGAAAGAACTCACAGTTCAGTGGTCCTCTGTTAATATTTGTTTATGATTAACATGCAAAAGTATTTGTCTGGAAGATCTGTATATGTATTCATTGGTGGTATGATTTTCTAATTTATTCACTCTTTCAGAATTATTCACATTAATAATTTTACTTTTGAGGAATTTGTAGTTTTAACTTCCTCTCTTTGACTGACTGAACATGCCAATCAAATAGGTAGGGCCAGATCATCAGCTGCTTTAAATCAGTGTATAAACTCACAAACTTCAATAGAGCTATTTCAATTTATACTAGCTTAAGATCTGTGTGTATTAGTAGAGCTGGGAGAAAAACAGTCATTATCTTCATAGATTTTTTTTTTTAATTTGCTGGGAGAAAGTACTTTTTTTTCCAGTTAAAAACTTTTTTTTTTACGTTTTTTGTGTTAACCCTTTCTCTTTTTTCCTTCTCCTCCGCCTTCCTACCTTTCTCTGTGCCAAAGTTGGAAAAGGAAAACAGGGAAGAGAAAGGAATGAGGACAACAACCTTTTTGTCAAAGGGGAAATTTTTAAAAAATGAAAAATGTCACTGAATATGTCACTTATTATAAAGTAATAAACTGCATGAGTGCAAATGTTTTCAAATGAAAAATGTTGTTCTGCTGTAACTTTTACCTCTTGAGAGATTCTCCAGTTTCTTAATACTTCGCACTGTTCAAAGTTGCAGTAATGGCAGCATGTTTATAGAGTGTCCACAAGAACATCTTTTCAATAACACCTATTTTATTATCATTTAATGAAAATTGTGGAGAGAATTTCCAAACAATTAAGAAAATGTAATTTTCCACTGAAATGTCAAGCTTTTAATGAGATTTATATTTAAATAATGATGGTTTTGTCTGCAAAAGTAGTGTTTGAGAGATAAATAAATGAAATGACTTGGTAGCACTTACAGCTGTGTAAGGACATCTTTTTAAAGAAGTATTTCCAGGGTATCAAAGAACAGTATAACACTAGTATGAAATACGGATGGGATTCTCAAGTCCGATAAGGCCAATTAACACTCCATAAGCAGCCCTAAATCAGGGAATCATAACCAGCTCTCTGCAGCCCCCTCTCCCCTCTGTTGGGTATGTCTACACCGCAGCTAGAAGCATACTTCCAAGTGCAAGCAGGCAGACACTCTGGCTGTGCTCAAGCTAGTATGTTAAAAATAGCAGTGTAGCCAGGGGTAGCTGGGCTGCAGTTTGGGCTAGCTGCCATAATATGGACCAAGGGAGTCTGGACAGATTTGAACTCAAGAAAGCTTTGTTTTTCAACCTCTTCATTTGCCAGTTCTCTCTTCCATAGCTCTAGGGTTTGTTGGCTTAGGCCTGGTCTACACTACGTGTTTATACCGAATTTAGCAGCGTTAAACCGATTTAATGCTGCACCCGTCCACACAACGAAGCCCTTTATATCGATTTAAAGGGCTCTTAAAACTGATTTCTGTACTCCTCCCCGACAAGGGGAGTAGCGCTGAAATCGGTATTGCCATGTCGGATTAGGGTTAGTGTGGCCGCAATTCGACGGTATTGGCCTCCGGGCGGTATCCCACAGTGCACCATTGTGACCGCTCTGGAAAGCCATCTGAACTCGGATGCACTGGCCAGGTAGACAGGAAAAGCCCCGCGAACTTTTGAATTTCATTTCCTGTTTGCCCAGCGTGGAGCGCTGATCAGCACGGACTGTACGGGAGATACTGGATCTGATCGCTTTATGGGGAGACAAATCTGTTCTATCAGAGCTCCGTTCCAGAAGACGAAATGCCAAAGCATTTGAAAAAATCTCCAGACAGAGGCCACAGCAGGGACTCAATACAGTGCTGCGTGAGAAGCGTCACGGAAAGCCAAAGAATCAAATGGACGCTCATGGAGGGAGGTGGGGGACTGAGGACTCCAGCTATCCCACAGTCCCCGCAGTCTCCGAAAAGTATTTGCATTCTTGGCTGAGCTCCCAATGCCTGAAGGGTCAAAAACATTGTCCCGGGTGGTTCAGGGTATATCTCATCAATTCACCCCCCTCTCCTCCCGTGAAAGAAAAGGGAAAAAATTGTTTCTCACCTTTTTTCAATGTCACCATATGTCTACTGCATGCTGCTGGTAGATGCAGTGCTGCAGCGCTGAACAGCAGCATCCTCTCCCCTTCCTTTCCTGATGGCAGACGGTACAAAATGGTGGAAAACCGTCCTCATCATCCCGTGGTGCTCCTGGCTGGCCTCGGTGAGGTCAGCCAGGGGCGCCTGGGCAACAATGGGAATGACTCCTGGTCATTCCCGGCAGACGGTGAAAAAGGATTGAAAACCCTCCTCATCATAGCAACTGGGGGCTGAGCTCCATCAGCCCTCCCCCTTTCATGTCTAATGAAGAATCTGTACTGCCTGGACTATCATAGCAGCGGGAGGCTGCCTCCCCCTCATTTTATCTCACTAAAAAGTCAGTGTTTCTTATTCCTGCATTCTTTATTACTTCATCACACAAATAGGGGGGACACTGCCACGGTAGCCCAGGAGGGTTGGGGAAAGAGGGAAGCAACGGGTGAGGTTGTTGCAGGGGCATTCCCTAGAATGGGATCATCATTTCTGCAGGATCTCTGGGGCTCTGACCCGGAGCGGCTGTGCTCTCTGGTTCTCTAGTACACTTGCCCCATATTCTAGGCAGGACTGACTCTATTTTTAGACAAAACATAAAGAAGGGAATGACCTGGGGAGTCATTCCCATTTTTGTCCATGCGCCCCGGCCGACCTCAGCGAGGCCAGCCAGGAGCACCCATGACAGCAGCAGATGGTACAAAAGGAATGATAACCATCATCACCAATTTCCAATTGCAGACGGTGCTATAGCTGGTAACCGTCTCTTCTACCTTGCAAAGGCAAATGAATGCTGCTGAGTAGCACTGCAGTACTGCGTCTGTCAGCAGCATCTAGTACACATACAGTGACAGTGACAAAAGGCTAAACGGGTTGCATGGTTGCCATGCTATGGCATCTGCCAGGGCAAAAGGGTGCAAAATGATTGTCTGCCGTTGCTGTCACGGAGGAAGGATTGAGTGACAACATTTAGCCAGAATCACCCACGACACTGTTTTTGCACTGGGATCACAACCCAGAATTCCAATGGGCAGGGGAGACTGCGGGAGCTACGGGATAGCTACCCACAGTGCAACGCTCCAGAAATCGACGCTAGCCTCGGTACATGAACGCACACCGCCGAAATAATGTGCTTAGTGTGGCTGCGTGCACTCGACTTTATACAATCTGTTTTAAAAAAACAGTTTATGTAAAATCGGAATAATCCCGTAGTGTAGACATACCCTTAATGTCCCTTCTGTCATTCTTACCCTGCTTCGTCATGTTTGTCTGTCACATAATGGCATCAGCATTGCCTTACCTCCACGTGAAGTCAGGAGTTATTGGGTACTCAGCACTTTTTTGAAAATTAAACCACTTTTTAGATCCCTAAATATGGATTTAAGAGAAGAGTGCCACAGGAGCCTCCTCAAACAAATCTACATTTATTGGCAAAAAATTGAACTTTCACTCACGAGTGGCGAGCTGGTCAGCCTAACTTAGTTCCTAGTAGTGCCTATAATCCAGCAAGCATCACTGTAAAAACACTTTTCTCTTTCTTTCTTTGTTGTAGGATTTTAGATAATGGGCTGTGTGCAATGCAAGGATAAAGAAGCAACAAAACTGACAGACGAGAGGGACGGCAGTTTAACTCAGAGTTCAGGATACCGCTATGGCACAGATCCCACTCCACAGCACTACCCTAGTTTCGGTGTGACGTCAATTCCAAACTACAACAACTTCCACGCAACAGGAGGCCAGGGACTGACTGTCTTTGGGGGTGTCAATTCCTCTTCTCATACTGGGACTTTGCGTACAAGAGGAGGAACAGGTAGGTCCTGATACAAGCTTATTTCATGGTATATTTTAGCACATTGTTTAAAAATGTATCTATTTAGTATAAAGTATAACTAATTTCAGAGAAGTCTCTGAGCTCTAAAGGAGCCTATTGACTTAGGGAAAAGACTTTTTGGAAAAATTCACCTCTGACATTTAATCATTGAAATAAACTGAACTGAGCATTGAAGTTACCGGGTAAAATAACCATAATTTCAACCATATAACTACTAACTTATAGTAGTTACTAGTTGTAAGCAGTGGGGGTAACCTAACTAATTATAGTAATTACAAACCAAACTGAGCCCTTTTGCACACACATCATAGCATGGTATCACAATGAAAGTGTTGTCCAGATATCTTCTCCTTTTTCAGGTGTAACGCTCTTTGTGGCGCTTTATGACTATGAAGCAAGAACAGAAGATGACTTAAGTTTTCAGAAAGGAGAAAAATTTCAGATACTTAACAGCTCGTGAGTTTTAACGGAGTGTCATGCTTGTCAGTTACTATTTTATAATTAAAGATAACATAATGTCAACGGTTCTGTTTATCAACTTGTATAATCAGTAAAAGAAAAGGTGTTATATAGTCAAGAAATATGCTTTTTAGGTCTTGTGCTTGTCTTCCACTGCTTTTTACAGACTTTATTATGGGGGGAAATTTCCAGAACTGCAATTTTTCTTTGAAAAGTGGCATCGTGAGGTTCCATGGTGAGAGCCTCTTTCAATGATTTCCATAGCTAATGGAATTTAGAATTCACAGCAAATTCAATCTTGGAACTGAGAGCACAAGCTTTTGTGCATCACCACCAGTAATAAAAGTGCTGCAAGCCAAATTAGGCCATGTTCACACCTCTGCTATTCCATTATCTTCAATATTTTACACGAGAGTTTAATTTGAAAGAAAAAAAAAACTTGATTCACAAGAAGGAATACAGTCCAGCTGTATATGCCAACAGGAGTAAAAAAGCAATAATATTTTTGTCACTGCAGTAAGATGCTAAAACTCTGAATATGCACAGGGAGCAGATCTGTTGGGTAATAATGCACCATTTCTACAGTCATATTGTAGGACTGCACTTTAAGCCAATTTCTTAAAATGAATTTTAGCTACTGTCCATGAAAAGATACTCATTTGAGGGTTAAAATCTGCTTCTAAAAGATTACTGTGCTGGCAGTTTACTGTGAATCCTATATTGGAATAACTTGTAGAAAGCATTATCTGTTGTGCGCAATGTTGCTGTCATAATGAAATAAAAATGGATTAATATCCAAAAGTATACAGTAAGGAACAAAAGCAATATCACGTTCTGTTTTATGAAAGTGGGGCAAATTCATTCCTGATGTAACGCCATCAACTTTAATAGAATAACATCAGGGCTCAGTTTGGCCCAGCGTCGATTAAAATAAAAAGAGTCAGGTAGTTCTGTGGAACATTTCATGAAACTGTGCAGCTGGAGAGCTTTGATGTAGATGAAAGTACAGATGCCTCAGTTAAGACTTGTAAAGAGAGCAGCAGTTTAAAAACATCTCCACTTCTAAATTAGCAATTGCAAAAAAAATCTGACAAAAGATTTTACATTATCCCCTTTTTTCACATTGCCTGGTGCTATCCTAGCCTTGAAGCCTTGCCGCAAGCCATATCATGGCTTGAAACTCACAAAAAATTCAGTCTATTATAAATTCCTTAAACATTCCACTTAATGAAGTCAATGGGAGCTCACAGTAAGCTATATTATTTGGAGTCATTGTAGGACAGAGTAAAATAACAGATTCCACCCACACATGAATGGTAGCAATGCATGCATTGTGATGTTGGTACATATTGTGTGGAGGAAGGTTTTGTAGAGAGAAAATCAGCTACCCGTTGACTGCCTTAGGAGTTGTGGGTGCTTAGTAACCATCAGGATTAGGCTCTACATGCTCGGAACCTCCAGTATCTAACCACACTCCTGGAATGTTGAAAATCAGGATGGAAACCTTACAAGAACAGGCTTTGTTGTAAGAATTCATACTTTTGTTATGTTCCTGTTCAGGCTGGATATAATGCAAGATAAGCCTCTTTTTGTGCTCTTCTGGTGCTGCTTGGAATCATGAAGCACACAGGTGCACAAAAATGAGTTTGTTTTGTTTTCAATTGAACAGATTTCTTTTTCAATCTAAAAGAGGTTCAGGTTTGGTTAATCTTCTGGGTGAAAGTTCAGATCAGTAATAAACTTTATCTGAGTTATTTCATGGATCTCTAAAATTAATGTTGGATTTGATGTAGGTTGAGATAAAATGTAATTTAATTCCCCTCCTCACCAGCACATTGAGAAAGATTTATGTTTTTCTCTTTTGGAACATTTTATGACATATAGTATGTAATATTTATGGATATGATAAAATACCTCCATCTAGTGGAATTTATGCAATAATACATTGAAAATAAAAAATAATAACTAATACATCTCTGTTGTGCAATAATAGAAACAAAGATTTAATACAGGATTTTAATTGTGTTTATTAATAAAAGGTTTTGGTCATTTCCCAAAAATATTTTATATGGAGACACAGGGCAAGATTTTCAAACTTTGACTGCCTAAAGTTAGGCGCACAAACAGAAGTGGCCCAATTTTCAGAGTTGCTGAACCACCCACAGCTTCTATGAAGTCAGTGATATTTGTGTGTGCTCAACTCCTGAAAACCAGGTACTTCTATTTAGGTGCATTATTTTAGGTACCCAAGTTAGATAGTGTTAACCAAAATTTCTAGAATAAAGATTGTGTTATGGATGAGATTGCCTGCAACCTACTTAAAAACAAACGGGGGGCGGGAATCACACTCATAAAATGAATAACAGAATATGAATTTTTTTTAAGATTACAAATCAATAGCTCAAAAGATGAAAAAGAACATCTCCTGTTTGATTAAGTTCAGCTGTTTTCTGAGCTGTCTTACAAAGCATTTTACAAGTTCTCTCAGAAACTAGTTCAGAGAAATAGTTTTAAGACAGTTCATCTTCATATAATTTAAATGCTTGTTCAAAACAGCATTGCCCATATCTGATTTCTGTAGTTCCTGTTTGCTTATTGGAAGCTTTAAGCTTTTTAGTTCACAGTTGTTGATTCTGTATAATTTAATTAAATCTCCATTTTACAGATTTGGAAATAGAGACAGAGTTTATAAACTATCCAAAGCCACAAAGAGGAATCTTTAGCTTGGCTACCCTGTGCCAGAGTGTGGACTACAGGCATGAGAATTGTAGAGTGCACCAATGTGTTGAGCTCTAACTGCCCCGTGTGGACATTGCTGACGCTAACGAAAAGATACCTACTTTGTGATAACATAGTGCTATTTGAAAGAGGGCCATTTTAATGCAAACTAGGTACCTTTTAGATTGAAAGAGCAGTGTCCACACAGGACAATTAGAGCACAGTGCTTTGGTGAGCTCTGCGATTCAATCCCCTGTACTCCACACTCTGGCACAGGATAGATGTAGCCTTTGTTCGAGATGGAATTAGAAGTTAGGAGTATCTGGATCCCAGTGTTGTGTTCAGACCACTAAACCATGAATCATCCCATCCTGTAAAAAACTGGGAAATATACATTTTCTAAGGCTATTGCATTTCATTACAGCAGATTTTCTTCTAAGGGCCATCTCTTGTCTTCATTCTATACATCTGCCTATTATTGACATAAACTGAAGTTGTGTATGTGTGTGGGAGGGGGGCAGTGACTGCACTGAGATGGCCCTGTTTTGCTTTCTTTTGAAAGGTTTGGGAGAAGTGGCTTGCACAATGATTTGAAAATGTAGCCAACTCATTTAGAATTTAAAATAGCTTTTGTTGGTGACCCGGAGAAGCAACACAGAGCCCAATTTTCAGAGGCTATTCCAAGCTGCAGATTGGGTAACAAGGCAAGTAAATGGCCTTGTTACATTCTTGAGCATCCATCAGATGCATCCCACTTAAGGTGTGGATGTTCCTATTAAGGTTAGAGATGGACGCGACTCAAAAGTTTCCCAAAAGTTTGGATCTGATACTTTGTTTCAGGGCCCTCACAAGAGCCTGTATTTGAAAATTGGCCCCACACCAATTATTCCACACTCCAAGTCAAACTCAGCTGAGGGTGATTGGGGTGGAAATAAACAGCCATTTATGCCACTGAATTTGAAAAACTATACTTCTGAACACTAATTTTAAAAAAAACGTAAATAGGTGCATAGGGGTAAGTGTTCTAATTTGGCTTAGAATGGTACCACGTTCTCTCTCTCCAAAATGCCAATATGATAATAGTGTGAGTAGTTGTTAGTTCTTAGCATTACCTACAGCTTCATGCTTTAACAGTCAAATAATTTTCTTTGCAACTGTATTTTTCACTCTGACTTTCTCACCTCTATTTCTTCAGTGAAGGAGACTGGTGGGAGGCACGCTCCTTGACAACAGGAGAAACTGGTTACATTCCCAGTAATTATGTGGCTCCAGTCGACTCCATCCAAGCAGAGGAGTATGTTTCCTTTTCATTAAAAGAGATATTAACGCTGTAATTGAAGGAGATTTAAGAATGAGTTGATTGATTGTAGTGATTTTCAAGTGACTTACATCATTTTTATTTCAGTTTTCAGCTGCACTGATAAATAATTAGGCAATTAGTAACAAAGAGAGCACAAACTGAGCCATTTTTCAATGTCAAAACAAAAAGAAAGAAATCACAGCAAATGAAGCAGACCTTGTTCTGTTGTTCTAACCAGTTTCTTGTTTTAGACCAGAGTTGCCCAAACTAACTTGCCAGTGCCCCAGTATGAACCATCATTTTCAATGTGGCATCATGGCCTACAGAGTCAACAGCAGGCAATAAAGCATGGTTTGCTGGGTCTATAGCCTCTGTGGACTGACACTTTAAGAGCCCATGTACTTTATTTTAGACCTATATTTATTTCATAATCAGCATGTTGTGCCGTTAGAGCAATCAGTATTTGAAACACCAAGCACAAAAGTTATATTGCAAAATTGCCTTATTTTAATGAGTTGTTCGATTTCAAACAAATTTAAATTATTGGGTGCTAAGAACAAAGAAATTAATCTAACACAATGGCATTTAGAGCATAAGTACCTACAGAATCATGAAAAAATTGTACTCTCTTAAGTTGTATCTGGTCCTTCTATTCAGTTTTCTTAGCTCTAGTGCAAGAGGAAAAATTGGTCCTTGATAAAATGGGTGTATAATCAAGAAGTCACAGGTCAATAAACTGTTATACTGCAGTTTAAAACAAAATGTAAAATATACGGTTGACTCAGAAGTTAGTCTGACTGCAGCTCTCTGTCCAGTGGCAGCACATTTTAAAATGTGTTCAACCTTTTTTTATTCATTCTATTCACTATATTCAGTGGTCTAAATTCTGGCAAGCACTGTATATCAGCACTTACCAGAGGCTTGAGGTGCATGTGGATCACCCTTCCAAACCCAAAGAGAGGCTGCTACTTTCAGATTTTCTATGGCACTACCTGTCACTTGTGTTCCAGGGTAAAGCCTAAAGTATGAGGACCACAGTGGACAGAATAGAGGGATCTGTAATTTTTTTCAATGATCTACTATTTTGGAGTTTTGCAAGACCCTACTGGGATTCCTATCTAGCATTTTTCTTACCTCCTCTTATGTTTTTAAGGTGGTACTTTGGCAAACTTGGCCGAAAAGATGCTGAGAGACAGCTGTTGTCATTTGGAAACCCACGAGGTACCTTCCTTATCCGTGAAAGTGAAACCACCAAAGGTAAGATGGCCAGTTCTATGAATATTAATGGTAAGTGTAAGACAGAAATTGTAGCTCATGGTTATGACAAGTCAGCAAGATTCTCTTGTGAATGAAACTGAGATAGAAAGATATCACCTAGTCAGACTGCAGTGATCACTACAACTCAATTCAGTGAAAACCATTATTTATTTCTGTACAATTAAAATGTTCAAATCTCACCTTCTCATATGGATATAAGTAAGGGGTTGTTTTTTGTTTTTCCTCATCTCTTAGAACAGGGATAGGCAACCTATGGCACGGGTGCCAAAGTCGGCACGCGAGCTGATTTTCATTGGCACTCACACTGCCCGGGTCCTGGCCACCAGTCTGGGGGGCTCTGCATTTTAATTTAATTTTAAATGAAGCTTCTTAAATGTTTAAAAAACCTTATTTACTTTACATACAACAAAAGTTTAGTTATATATTATAGACTTATAGAAAGAGACCTTCTAAAAACATTAACATGTATTACTGGCATGCGAAACCTTAAATGAGAGTGAATAAATGAAGACTCAGCACAGCACTTCTGAAAGGTTGCCGACCCCTGCTTTAGAATGTTAATTTCACAGAATTTGTTTAACAATTTTAAATTCAAGTATTTCAGAAGTGTGTGAAAAGAAGGAGCATTGTGTGAAGAGTTGACGTCATGAGTGGGTAGAGCTAAGATTTTTGACAGGACTTAGAAGAGTAGCACCATTTATATCTTTCAATCTGACCTCTCATCATATGATACATCCTGTTTAATAATTCAGGTGCAAGTGCCAAATCATTCCTTCAGAGCCCCTAATTCCGAATGGAATGTCAGAGTTGATATTCTGTTGCTTCAAAAGGATAGCTTCCCATGCTATTACCCTGCAGCTTGCTCTTAGTATAGCAGCCAGATACAAGTGCCCATAGCGTAGCAACCAGAGTCAAGGCACAGTCTTCATAGCCTCTATGGCCATATAGCTTCTAGACGTTCCATGTCACTGACTCCTGATTAAAATATGGAGAGCATGACACCCTAGGCTAGTTTGAAAACTTGACTGTTATAAGCATGCTTCTACCCTTCAGGAGTAGATTTATGTATAATTCTGAACAACAGTTATTTGACCTTGTTTGCAGAGTGATAGTTTTTCAGAACATCCACACTATTTCCTTTAGCTGAATCTGTTTTTTCTCTTAGAGCTTTTTAGGAGAAACAAAAACACCTTAACATGGGGGTAAACCACCAGGGATGTGCTTATAACATCAACCTCATTTTCTTTGCTGCATGACTTTGCTGAGGCTTTCTACAGCAACAGGACAGGCTTCTGTTGAAAATTGAGGGGTTTTGTGTTTTATTTAATTTCATGTCCATTGTCAACATTGCCGACTCATCCATGGAGCATCTCAGGGAAGATGGTGAAAGAGAAAATATAGCCAATTTCCCATTCAGATCAAAGAATAAAACATATTGGAGGATGGAGTGGTGGATTCTCCATCTCTTGGAGTCTTTAAATCAAGACTTTCATGCGCTCTAGCTCAATGAGAGTTATAGACTTGATGTAGGAATCACTGAAAATCTATGGCCTGTGTTATACGGTCAGACAAAATGATCATAATGGTCTCTCTGGTCTTAAAATCTATGAATCAGCCAAGATCACGTTAAAAGTATTAAGCTTGATGACTTCAGCTGTGAGTTTAACCCTCTTTGGTAAAGCTTTCCCACTCCCCCCACTTTGAAAATAAATAAATCAAACCTGTCGTCTCATCCTTTCAGTGCCTGACTCCCCAGACATGTCATCACTACTTGTCTGTATGGTCATTCTCCCCTCCTCCATGCTGTTTGTTTTATGGGTTTTTTTTAAAGTTCATAAATGTTGTATGCTTGTGTATATGTAATATTTTATCCATACATCTATGTGTGTATTTGTCCCTTATTACCCAGTTAGTAAGTACACTGTAGGGTATTGAACAATGAAATACATGAAGATTCTCCAGTCCTTCCATTGGATCTGAGGTCAATGGAGCTCCACAAGGGCCTGTACACACACATCCAATTGCAGGACTGGAGCCTAAGACTATGTTTACATTTTTCTAAAGAATCTAAAATACTAATCAGATGGTGAGTGTGACTGAGGAAAATACAGATGTTGCCAGTGGTGCAAGTCTTACAAAAGCCTAGATATCTAGGTAAAGAACTATGCCTGGAAAGCTTGCATGAGTAGGACTCTGAGGTAAAAATGTCATTACAGAGCATAGCTTGAGAGCAGGTTTATTCCCCTGACGCCCAAACTGTTTTAAAAAAGAATCTCTGAACTCAACTTCTAGAGATGTATTTATCTCAATAGGGAAATCTCTTCAGAAAAATAAGCTCCTAAATGTGCAATTTTTGCTCCATGCTAACAAAAATCTTTCTCTCCTCCTGAGTATGTCTCCCTCTCTTACAAAACAGAATCAAATGTATATAAACATCAGCAGTTTTCCTGGTGGTGTTTTTCCTAATCCAAGAGGATGAATAACAGGAGTTTGAGTGCTCTTGCAGCAGGCCCGGGGTGTGTCTACACTGCAAAGAAAAGCATGCTGTACCAAGTCCCAGAGCCCAAGTCAATTAGCTCAGGCTCCAGAGCTAAAAATAGCAATGTTGACATTCTCAAAACTCAGTGATAGTGAGAGTCTCTGAGGCTAGGCTCCAGCCTGAGCAGGAATGTCTACACTGCTACTTTTAACCCCTCAGCCTAAGCCAATTGATCTGGGCTCTGAGACTCAGCACTACCAGTTTTTCTTTGCAGTGCAGACGTGCCCTATGAGGGTCTTGCTCACTGGAGCTCAAATCTGTGGTGAACAGCTCACAGGAAGTCTGTTGCAATCCAGTATGACCAAAGGAATTTTTAAATTCTATATCTGTCTCCTCCTTGCAATTGTCTTCAGGTTGGACCTGGGGAGATACTTTCTAGCAGACGAGCTGGTTGCATAGCTGCTTTTAAGCACCGTTTCACCAGTGATACTGCTGAAAGGAGTTAATCTATAGGTTGTCACAAAAGGTACAATTAGTTCTAATGGACAGCCAATCAGTATTGTTTTTCATCAAGCCTGGAGGCTGTAGTGACCAATCCCATGTATTGGGCAGACTGAAACTATAAAAAAGGGCAGCTTCCACCAGCATATTCCTGATTGCCTCTTCATTTATGAGGAGGAAAAATGGCACCAGAGCAATAGAGTTTATGACGGTGCAGGTTCTCATGAGCTTGAATCAATTTTGTGTGGACACAGTCTCCTTTAAGCTTTCAATAAAGATGCATTATCTCAGCTCCTTCAGTTCTGAAGTCACTAATCTTCTATTCAGAAAACTGGTTCATGCTGTAGGATATATTGTCACCTCTGATAAGGGAGAGGACAGATTTGTATGTCTGCTTTCCATTCTGTCTAATGCCTAGAGTCCTACCGTGGATTTGGAGAGACATGTTCAATGGGCATCATTCTTGCATGTCTGTGTTCCTGCTTAATGTTGCCATGTTTTCTCTCTCCAAGATGGCTGCACTGCAGTAGTGGACAAAGTGATTGCTGCATTTAAAGTTTATTAATTGGTTGTTAATGTTTGAAAAGCAATTTGGGATTCTTCTGGATGAAAAGCACTATCTCCAGCAGGTGCCATGAAAATCTCGACATTTACTATATGTTGCCATTTACCTGAACCACAGTATTTGCAGTGTAACCTGACACTTAAAATTGGGAAAGTAAATTTAACAACCTCAAGGAGTAAATGTTAAGACATAAATTCTTGTTTACACAAAGGCCCCTCATTTCGGAGAGACCAGTGTAAAGGGGCCTTTGTGTAAATGAGAATCTGGGCCTAAGATATTAAGGGCACTCACTGTAATTTTGTAAGGCTCACCAGTTCTTATTTAAAGTACAATATTTGCTATTTCTGTGCAGTGTCTTTTTTGTCTAATAATAAGTGACTGACACTTTTTTTTAAAATTGCCTAAAAACGACTGCTTATACTTTTTTTTCTCCTTACTTTGAACAGGTGCCTATTCCCTGTCTATTCGTGATTGGGATGATATGAAAGGAGACCATGTCAAACATTATAAGATTCGTAAACTTGACAGTGGCGGATATTATATCACAACTAGGGCACAGTTTGAAACTCTTCAGCAGCTAGTTCAACATTATTCAGGTAACTTTGCAGATAAATATCTGATTCTCTCAGCTGTTGCAAAACAGAAATGTTTCCTGTTGACCTCGCCCCTTTCTGTAAGATGTCCTAAGGAGTCTTTTTATTAAGTGACTCATGCACTGCAGTGCATCTTTATTATCCCTTTCCCATTATTTATAAGCAGTTTTACACACCATTCATAAGGTACATAGGCAGTGAAACTTCATCTGTTCTCCTGTTGTTTTTATTTTCTAAAATCCCCGATGTACATTTGTGCACTCATCTAAGCTATGTACTTTGTAAACTGCATGACTGTGGGACAGGGCTATGGGGAACTTCCTAGTGATACAATTATCCAAATAATTCCTACTTGGTACATGGCATTTCAGTCGTTATTTTTTAAACTCATTTGCATTGGATACATCTTGTTCTCAGAACAAAAAGAATTTTGCAATTACCAGGGTTTAGACTACAGATGAGCTTGAACAACAAAATTCATATCCATAACTGAGTTAGTTGTCAACAGTAAAATTCAGATCAGTATTTTGATTCAGGATCTATAAGAGCACGGGGTCATTCAGATCTGACGTTTTGACTCCCTTTGTAATTTAGCTGCTTCCCATTTCATCACTTTTGCTTCATTTTCTGATTGGCTTTAACCGGTGTTGCTACTGCACGTAATGCCAATTCAGTTTTTTCTGAAGTAAATACTTTTCTTTTTGTAGAAAAAAATTAATGAGGGTGCACTTTTTTTCAGAAGTACTCAGCATTGGCCTAGCTTTTCTCTTATTGAAATCAATGTTAAAATTCCCACTGGCGGAGGGCTTGTCTACACAAACATTTAGTTCATAGCAAAGTGGGATGTGAATCCACTCCACATGCTACAAACTGTCTATCCAGGGCTGATGCACATTAACAAGTTTGTTAGTGCACTTTGATCTAGTCCCATTTCAAAGAGGAGTAGATCAAAAGGAACTGAAGAGTTGTTAATGCATGTCAGCAATGTGCAAGTGGACAGTTAGTCCTTGGCAGGCTAGTGTGGTGTAAATTAATTCCCCATCTTGCTGCAAACTAATGGTTTGGGTAGACAGGCCCTTAGAAGTAGAGTGGAGCCAACATGGAGTCCTTTTGAATATCATACTCTAGATGTTTGTGTGTATTTAGGGCACAAGTCCTCTGTTTAGCTGCAGACCGGGTAGTACATAAACAGCTGGAGTGCAGCCTTCCCCACACAACCCTGCCACTGTGCCTGAACACGGGGGTGGGAAAATAGTACAGTCTCCATGCCCATTCAGTCCTTGACCCCCATGCAAAACTAGCAACATGCCTCTGCTAATTAATCGTTGTGATGATGCGTTGTATTGTCGCCACTTTTTAATGGAAAGCGGATTGAGACCACAAACTCATTTTGCGCAGGCCATCTGACAGATGTTAAATAGTAACAACTTTCTGGCACCACCTTCCTAGACTGGATTTAATTCAGCAACATGAAAGGCTCTCATATCTCATTATCTATCCCTCTCAGGCTAGGCCATGCTTTTAATACAGACAGAATCTGTTTTCCCCCAAGGTTTGTGATCACCAATATTAAATGTGACTCTCAGGCATGGCAGGATGGGCAATAATTGTGAAGGGCCACCCCCTAGCTGGCACAAGGCACAAAAGTGAGCTGCATACTTCTCTAAATTACTCTTAATTGGCTTGTTTCAGCACCATGCACTTTAATTAAAAAGCATATAATCATTCCACACCCTGCACAACCTTTTGACATTGACAACATTAATTTGTACCGATTGGTCACTGGTACTAACAAGCAACTGAAGAAACCAGTTTAAAGCACTCTGAGTTGATTTGGCAAAAAATGTTACATGGGATTGATGCAGAGCTTATTAAAGGTAATATTTTATTATGGTAAAGGTTTTTTCCAAAGTTACATTTGTAAGCCAACAGAGCTGCTGAATTTAATTCTCACATTTTAGTGCCTGAATTTACTCTGCATTAGCAAGTGCTGACATATAGCATGTTACAGCAAAGTATTACTAGTGGAGCAAGGAGCGCTCCATGCTAATTATTGACTGCCTGAAAGTGTCATTAAAGACAGAGAGAGAAATAATTTACCTGAAATGTGTACTCATACTTCCATATACATTTATGTATACTATATTGCCTATATTTTTCCATTGAGTGTTACATATACAGCACTCTCCATATTTTATTTATATAAAATACTAATGGCTGATTAAAAAAAAATGTGAAGATGATGACTCCTGCAGTACTTCATTTGGGAGGGAGGTTATATTTCATCTGTCCTTCAACATCTTTTCGTTGCATAATAATTAATGAAATTGTACCTTTTTCCTCTACCCAGCAGTGCAAGATGCATTGTTTCATCTTCCATGATTAGGTTCAAATTGTATATACAATACTTACAACTTAAAGGCCCAAGCTCTGAACACGCTGACTAATATTTATGTAAAAGGTCAAAATACCTTTCAGTAGGCATATTTTAAAATGGAAGCATGTATTTTTAAGAAAATTCTTGTCTTAGCTTTTCATAATAAGTGACTCGAATGTATTTTATGAAAGATTTTCGAACAATGCATGTTTTAAGAAAAGCTTTCACGGTTTTTTTTTTCTGTATGTTATATCCATGCTCTGTTTTCTGTGTGCCATATTCCTGCCCTGCCCTGCTTTCTCCTCTTCCTTCTTCCTGATGGGCCAACCTGAGATAGTGGTTATAACTTATACTCAAGGTGATTTTACACTAAACAACGATAAATACTTGGACCCTTAGGTCCAAGGCATTTCCTCTCATCTCCGGTACAATATCTTGAGTTTCATGCATAAACCTAAGGGATCAAAGGTACTAAGATAATACTAGCTCTGACTCAGGATGGCCTGAAGTCAGCCAGACTTTCCACTAACAGGGCACTTGAATTCCAGTCACCCATGCCAAAACATTCGGAGTGACAGGCTATTCATGAAAAAGTGGGTCTGGTCTATTCTTAGGCATTCAGTGTCCGTTTCCTTGGAGCAGCAAATGTCTTTGATGCCAGCACTGACAGGTTCCTCTCTATTAAAGGAGAGCAGAAGACCATGAGATCCCTAAATTCCCTGTTGCAGCCACCCAAGCTCATGCAGAGGCTTCCAAACATCTAAAGAAACACTCATTGAGTAGCCATTATTCTAACCTTCCCAATGGAGGTGCTTCCAAACGAACAGGCTGACTTGCTGGCTCAGGTTCCCTGATTTGCAGTCTTTGATTTGCTAAAAGAGGTACAAACTTTCTCCTTTCGTTTTCTGCAAAACTACTTCAGCTACCTAAAGAGAGCTCCTGTTATCCCACGATGTTTCAGCTGAGAAGGCCGAGCTTTGTTTTGCCTCTACCCCTCCCATTTCATTCTGATGCACAAACTTCTCATCTGCCTAGAAGGGAATGTTGCAAAAGTGAATGAAAATTTAAGTTTAATAGTGATCTACATCCTTGCCCTGTTCTGTTGTCTCTGTGTTAAAGTGTAAATGTAATCTGGGCAGGGATCCTTCTTGTCCGATCTGTTTTGGGAAGTGCAATGTGCCTTTACAGCAATATATAAATCATAATGATTATTAATAATAGAATAGGGAGCCTACAATTGTATGAATTGGAGTCATTCCTGTTCCAATCCTGTCTGCTGCTAGTCAGTTTTCAGTGAGGTTACAATGAGGAGTAGCCTTAATCTGTCCAAAAAGGAGCAGATGTAACCTACCAGTGGGTGGGTGTTACAGGTCCTCCTCTCTGTTGATCTACAGAGCACATGGGTTGTTACAGCCTCTGTCTACAGAGCTTTAGTTGAAGCTATAACAGCTTATGCTTAAGTATCAGAGGGGTAGCTGTGTTAGTCTGGATCTGTAAAAAGCAACAAAGAGTCCCATGGCACCTTATAAGCTTATGCTCCAATACATCTGTTAGCTCATGCTTGTAGGTTTTAGAGGTTCACTGTTCAGTCCCTGGTGTGTTTGCCAGTATGGTTGCCATCACACAGAGCTAAATGCAATACAAAAACCTACAATGCCATAAAGTGCCTGCCAATTTTTTGTCATTCAGTGGTTTTCAGAAAAACGGAAATAATCTTTACTAATTTTTTTGTAACTCAATTTCACGTGAAGTGTATAAATAAACTAGTTTATGAGTTACCATTAGGTATTTTTAAATAAATATATTAATCTATACTGCACCAATTAATTATGAACATGCGGTATTGGGAACAAATCCTGAGTTACTATACCAGGGCATTACCTCAAGTAAGAAAACAATTGGCAATCAGCTTCAGTTCAAGAGTGTAGAAACAGGTACTAAAATATTTCCTGTTCTGGCTCAAGAGAATATGTTCCAGTGTTCAATTTCTAATCTTCAGAGATGCTTTGTTATGCTACTAACAGCTGTTGTGAGTAGCATTGTTTTTATGCTTACTATTTTTGTTTCATGTCAAACTTTTTTCTTTCCTCTTTGCTGTTTGTTGCATTTCTGCTCCATCAGAGAGAGCTGCGGGTCTTTGCTGCCGCTTAGTAGTCCCCTGTCATAAAGGAATGCCAAGGCTTACTGATCTATCTGTCAAAACCAAAGATGTCTGGGAAATTCCACGAGAATCCCTACAGTTGATCAAGAGACTGGGAAATGGGCAGTTTGGGGAAGTATGGATGGGTACGGAGTGAAACTATTATTCTAAAATAATCTTCCTGTTTGAGAATTACAAGGTGGAAGGTGGAAGTCAAAATGTTAAGTGGCCAGACCAAAAAAAAATTTTTTTTCATTTGGAAAAATGTCTTAGACATGTCGTTGACTTTGAACATTTTTAGTTTCAAACATCTGAAGTAATTTATGGCAAAAGAAAACTGATATCATATGTTCCTTTGCAAGGTTTCAGTTTTGACAAATTACCCTAGCCTTAATAATACATCAAAGCTCACGTTCTAATCTTAATTATAAAAACGGTCTTTTAGCAAGCTGGCATAAACTCCCTACCTTCAGTTTCAAATATGAGTGTTTGCAAAAACTTCACTTGGCACTGAAGGACAAATCACCTTCCATCTTTCTCGATGCATGCATAATTTTGGATTATAAGTATTTTTATTAATTTCCTTTCCTATAGAGAAAGCTGATGGTTTGTGTTTTAACTTAACTGTGATTGCTTCGAATCATACTCCACAAACCGTCGGATTGGCTAAAGATGCATGGGAAGTTGCACGTGATTCATTATTTCTGGAACAGAAGCTTGGTCAGGGGTGTTTCGCTGAAGTGTGGCGTGGTAAGGCAGAGAATATGTTTTGTTTTGGATGGATCTTTTAAGGCCATCTTAAAAGAAATAAACCTTTTGAATAGAGATTTTTAAGCAAAACAATCAAATTGTTTGAAATATTACCCTATGTCTGTTGATGTGATCAGACTGACTGTTATGATCACCCTATGGCAAACATTGTGTTCACTTTTTTCCCTTCACATTCACTGGTATGAGGGATTTATTACTTTAAATTTTATTAATTGCTTTAAATTTACTCATATGACTAAATAAGATAATGAAATAGAAGTAATACTGAATGTGTAAAGCATAACTGTTAATTAAGCAGCTGACCCTGAAAACACACACATGTGGAAAGTTCCTCACACAGGGAAGTGTTTACAGGATCAGGCCCTAAAACAACCACTTTCCCTGTTTTAAAAATAAGAGTGAATATGGGGATAGCTGACTTTGCCAGGATAGCTTTCCCAGTCATTGACTTCACTAGTTTAGTT